>NC_135533.1:10921972-11225002 GCF_045843805.1 Urocitellus parryii | reverse complement strand
TGGATGATATGCTTTAAAGTAGAAAAACAAGTTTGAATTGTTCTCAACATTTGTGTGTGTGTGTGTGTGTGGGCAAGACAAACCAGAAATTAGTAATATTCAGGCAAGAGATGATCAATTCTGGTTTTTAAAAGTTGTTTTAAACATTTGCTAGAATAAAATCCCTGCTTTGTTTTAGGGCCTAGAATGTTTGGAACTTATCACTTATTTGTGTGATTGTTAGGAGAGCAAAATTATCACCACCGGGATCTCTTGATTCTTTCCTTGCCGCTCACTTCTGATTGGCTGTTGTGTGGCCTTTGGGTCAAGTGTGGCCTCTGATGTTCCACAGGGGACATCCTTAGATGCAGCTGTGTAGAAAGATTTGTTTTAGGTCCTAAATGTCTCACTTTCTGGACTGATGGTTGCCTCCCTGGAAGTTGGAAAGGGAAACAAGCAAAGTGGTGACCACGTGACTTGCACAAGGCCCAGTCATCCTGCCAGGGCTGTGGGGATCATGACTATGATTTTGGCCTCAGCTTTTGGTCCCCACCCTAGTAAGCTGGATTGGACCATGGGTGACTCATGTGACCTTTGTACCTTTGACCTAGTCCTGTTTGATCCCACCCGCAGAGTAAATTTTGGATCTTACAGCGTATTTATCTTTCTTTTTCTCATTGACTACAGAAGAATTTTATAAATATATTTGAAGATTTGAGCAAGGATTTAGTTTCTTTTCTTTTTTTTTTTTTTACTTTTTCAATTTTTATTTATTAGTTTTTATTGATTTTATTATTATTTTTTAAAAATACACAACAGTGGAATGCATTACAATTCTTTTTTTCTTTTTTTAATATTTTATTTTAGTTTTAGTTGGACACAATACCTTTATTTTTTGTTTTTACATGGTACTGAGGATCAAACCCAGGGCTCGCTCACACTAGATGAGCGCTCTACCGCCGAGCTACAACTCCAGCCCTACAATTCTTATTATACTTATAGAGTACAATTTTTCATATCTCTGTATATAAAGTATATTCATGCCAATTTATACCTTTATATGTGCGCTTTATTTTTTTATGCATTACAATTGTCAATACACATATGTACCACAATTTTTCATATCTCTGTTTGTAGATAAAGTACGTTGACACCCAATTCAAGTCTTTATACATGTACTTTGTATAATGATGTCCATCATATTCCACCATCCTCACTAATCCCCTGCCCCCTCCCTTTTCCTCCCACCCCTCTTTCCTATCTAGAATTAATCTAATCCTCCCATGCTCTCCCTCACTACCTCACTATGAGTCATCCCCCTTATATCAGATAAAGCATTCACTTGTATACATTGTGAACTATCTGTTGGTGCAGTGAATTGTGGTAATGCTGGAGTATCTTTGCTGATGGTGTCACCAGTGGTACAATTTTTCAAAGGAGCCATCAATTGGCCTAGTGTTGTGGTATTTCTGTATCCTCTTCCCTTCTGCTAGTGATGGTCTAAAATTTGGGGGCCAACAGAGGTGAGGCAAAGAACCTCACCCCCCCCCACTGGCACCAAGACCAAATTTGGGGGCCAACAGAGGTGAGGCAAAGAACCTCACCCCCGACACACTGGTGCAAAGGCCTATCCACAAGTATGGCTGTATGCTGGACCAGTAGTCAGTGACAGGTATGATCCAATTGCAGTGATACCAACCTAAGACAGGAGGCTGACGCCTAGAGGTCAGCTCATCGATGATGGGTAAGGACCATATGTTGTATTGGACAACCTAACAGGCACAGTCCCTAAGCCACATTGCTTGTTGTTTAATTAAACAGAAGGGGGGAGATGCTGAGAGCCATAGCCAAGTAGGAATGATGCATGGCATTTTTGGTTGAAAGGTGATGCCAGCAAGCCATTGAGATGATAATGATTATGTTAAGATGTGCATTCAATTGGAGATTAGACCCCTGCTGTCTGCCTTGGCCTGCTAGTTTGGAGCTCTTGAGGGACTCCTGGAGAGTTCCCATTGGTTGGGGAAGTACAGTAGGAGGGAATTCCGGAGGAGGGATTTCCTGTTGGTGTAGTGTGTCCCGGGAGAAGGCCGTGTGCGTGGGATTCACGGGAGTTTTGGAAAGTTATTCTTGACGTAAATCTGTACACTGCCCTGACTTCTGATGTAATCTTCCTTTCTAATTCCACATATGCTGATACATCATTTTTTCCTCTTTCACTTAAGACAAGATATCTTTATTTAACTTTTGGTAGGGTGTTTTCATTTTTGTTGTAATTCACTTTCTTTGGAATAAATCAGGGACGAAAAATATTCCAGAGATGTAATCCCATTTCTCTACTACCTCAAAAGAGCACAGGGTAGATTGGGATCCTCCAGTTGCTAAATATAAATGCGCATGTACCCATAAATACATACATGTATGCATGTCACAGGTGAGGTTCACACTCAGATACCCACTCTCTTCAGAAAGAAGCTCTCTTAATACCAAACTCACTTCTCATGTTTCCTCCTCAGAACTGGACTCAGAGTGGTCTTCATATCCTTGTTCCTGTAGATTAAATGAGAGGATTCAACATGGGGTAAGTCACGACCATATCCAAGAATGGCACCACCTTGCTCTCTGCTCAATTGAGGCAATAGAGCTGGGCTGCATACATACATGTATGCATTTCACAGGTGAGAAAGTAGGGAAAGCAGGAGATAGGAAAGCACGGGCCTTGCAATGACCAGAAGGTAGGGAAGGATGGGCATCCCATAGACACAGAGACCATGGGGAGGTAGAAGGTGCAGGTCCCAAAGGTTTTGTGGTATACCTGGATGGAGTCGATCTGCAGGATGACAGCAACAACATGGGCATAGGACAGAAGGACCAGGCAACAGATGTGGCAGCAACCTCGTCACACTGGAAGCCTTGATGACTATCTGATTGAGGCCAAATCAATGCAGTCTGGCTGGATCTGTTCCAGCACCTCACAGACTACCTGGTTCAACACTTTGTGTCCACAGGCAGACAGGCACATGGAGACTTCCATCTCCACAGCAGAATTACCCAGAACCACAAGGAGCCATGGGCTCACCATTGCTCGGTAATGCAGGTGTCATAGATGGCCATTTAGTGGTTGTAGACCATTTTAGCTAGCAGTAGGAACTCGGTGACCCCGAGGGCCAGGGTCCCACATTTGGTGCAGAAGATGGCCTTCTCCTCCATGAGGAGGTGCACAGCACTGGAGGGTCCTGCAGAAGCTATAGCAGATGTCCATGCTGAGAAGTTGCTGGGGAAGAAGGGCCTGGACAGGTGCAGTTGTGCATCCAGCCCAGTCAGGAGGATGATGAGCCTGTTGCCCAGCAGGTAGATGGCTCCAAACAGGTCAGAGTCCAACTTTGGCCTGCCTGTCACTGGAGAGAGCCATTAGCACAAACTTGCCTACCCAGCCCACCTTGTCCACCCTGGTGGAGCAGGTGGGACAGACTGCAGGGATGGAGGGAGGGAGAAGAGTCAGGGGTCCGTGGAGGTCTCACTTTGGGAGTGTTAAATCACAGGCCAGGGTTGGAGCTGGTGATTTGGGAGAACGTCATGGAGACGTTGGAGAAAGTGACACTAAACTGTAGCTTCTCAAGGCAGTCCCCACTTTGCCATCTTTTTGTCTAGGTCCTCACACAGTTACAGTGACATAGAAGGTAGTCTATCAGTGTTGAAGGAAAGAGAGCAAGAAAGTGAGGCAGGGGAGGAGGAACGACAGGAGGAAAGAAAAAATAAAGTAAAAAAAAACTAAGGAAAGAAAGTAGGGAAAATAGAAGATAGGAAAGAAGGGAAGGATTGCTCTGTGTGGAAGGCAGGTTGTCATCAGGCTCATGGGAAGGACAGGGATGGCCTTGGGTTTCTTGGTGGCATTTCCCAAGCTTGGGTCCAGTTTTTCTTCATGCTTCTCATAGGACCCAGTGTAGGTCACTGTCTAGAAAGGAATCGTCTCATGTTCTTCTCATTTCACCAAAGCTCCAGGGGAGGCTTAGGTCCTTCAGCCCAGCATCTGTGGAGGTGCCATTGTGTGTCACAAACTGTGTTATCCGCTGGGCACCTGTCTGTGAGCAAGAGAGTCGGGTCCCACTTTTTTGGGTCTGATAATTTAACTAAAGCCACAGAGATTAAATTAATAATTACAGAAAATTAATTAAATTTAATTGTGCTAAGTGCTATGAGGGAGACGAACAAGGTTAGCACTCAGCTCATTAGATTCGAAGCTTTGTAATTAAATTACCACTGTAAATTACCACCGTAAATTATTCCTTACTTCTTAAACAACAAGAACTTTATGTAGTGACTTGAAAACGTTTATTTAGATTTTAAATAAGTGATTAAAAATGAGCATATTGAGAGCATTTGGAAAACGATAGCCCCCATGTATGGCAAATTAGCAGGAAGTGATGGAAATGCACCTATGTTTTCAAACAGTGTGAACCCTCCTTTCACAGCTAAGGTTGCACCAGATCACCTCCCTTCCAGCATGCCGCCTGCTCCTTTAGAAAAGTACAATGAAATGTCATCAGTTTTTCTTAGTAGCAATATAATCTCTAGACATATTTCATGCACTACAAATATTTAATGAATTTCAATAACTCATTTATTGAAAAAAAATGCATTGAGTATATCAGGTACTGTGCTTGCAACAAACCTCTAGGAAATACTGCCTTCCAATGTCAGGAATCTGTGTTTAGAATATCAGTAGTGTGATAAAATCAAATAAGAAATTAAAAAGTCTGGGCTTTGGTAAATTTGCATGAGAAGCCAATGAGAGAACATGTTTGTAGAAATCACTGTAGTTAGACAGGACAAATACATCAGCCTTGAGAAACCAGCCTGGAGCCCAGAATCAAATAAAAGACAATTGAAAGGCATAATTCAATTTGGGTTTCTTCAGGCTGGAGACAGTGGTTGGGGCCCCTACTTGGTGGAGGGAGGGAGAGAGCAGAGTACCTGGGCAGATGGAGAAGGTGCCTCTTGCTTCCTTTCAGCAGGGCCTTGCAGTGACCAGAAGGTTTCACTGTATAAACTGGTTTTGGGTTCTCAGTCAGCACTCAGGAGCCAGGTGGCTGGGGCTGGGCATGGGAGCCTGCTCCTGCCTGCCCGCCCACAGAGCTTATTCCTTTTGTCAGCAGAGGAAATAACTCAGTTTGGATCTACTGCCATCTGTGGGCCACTTGCTACCATAGATAGAATCCTGACCTTCAGAGTTAGTGTCAAGGTCAAGATCCCCTCCAGAAGGTAACCAGAACAGCTGGAGATGAAAGGAACCTGAGAAGCCAAGTGTTTTATCTCTTTCACTTCATGAACAAGGAAACCAAGGAACGGGGAAAGGAGACTTGCCCCTGGCCTCAGATCTCCAGGAAACCAGGCTGCAGGGATGTGGTCGGCTCTTAGCAAGCCTCCCAGGGCGAGGTGGGAGGAGGCGCTGGATGGCATGGTCTAGGAGAGGAGGTCCCTGAAGCACCTTGGATGGGAGCTCAGGAAGCTGTCCTGTCCTGCAGAGAAGTGCTCCGGGTGAGCGAGGAAGCTGTGCAAGTTCCAAAGTTCTCTTTCACTCGCACCTGTGGGCAAGGCTGATCTTCCCAAATCTCCATTTCTTCATTTGAAATATGGGAATGCTAGTAACAATGTCTACCTGGCAACGTTTTGAGTAAGATCAGATGAATAAGTGAATATGAGTCTCGTTGGTAACATTGTCAAGGTAAAACCTAAGTGGTACTGTTGCTGTACTCAGCAAGTCCACCTCAGCGCCATGAATTCCATCCCGTGAAGGCAGGATAAGACACAATATGAAGAGGAATAGGGCCATAAAGCCCCTCTGCAATATTCTATTGCCCAAATCACCTTGTTACAGAAACTGCTTAAATAAGGTGAGGACATAAGGCAGAAGGTCCATCTGTACCCATAGGACTGTCCTTTGTATTTTACAGTGTGAAACCACTACTTTTATGGCAATAAAATGTTAACTGTTTTTAAATGACGTTGAACTGTTTTTATTGATAGATAACATTTTTCTCAGTTCTCTGGGGATAATTACAGAATGAATTTTCACTCTTCTCCACTGGATAAACATTTCCTGAGCACTGGGTCGTGCCTGGCTCAGGGGCAGTTTCTGGGGTAGACAGCGATGGATATGGTCAGGTCTCCCTTTCCAGGAGATCAGCTGGGCAGGACGGAGAGAGTGAGTAACCGTGACCTTATGAGAGGACTCTCAGAGGAAGCTCGACCCTATCACTCTGGTAACTGTAGACACCATGTCTGGCTATGTCGACGGGAAGGCAGACGTGCAGAAATAATAAAGGAGAAGAAAATGAATAATGGGTGCCTTTGCATCTTGAAATGTGGATGTGGTTTAAGGTCTGCTAAGATAAGGAGACTTGGTTTCAGTCTGTATGAATAAACCATCTATGTATCACTGTGTCAATTGCTGCACATGAAACCAGTTTCCTTCTTCTGCAGAAATGATCAAGTTAGATTAGGTAAACATTAAGATTTCTTCCAGCTCCAAAGGTTTTCAGTAATGAATATACATAAACTGTAGTTTAAAGTACTCTAGAAGGCAAAAATAAATTCTTTATCTTTGATCACTTTAAGCATGCACAGCTAGCGGAACAGTAGGCAACAAGATACTAAAGGTTACTAGGTTTCAGCATCAAAGGATTCGGATCACACACACAACTGGGGGAAGTGCCAATACCTAGAGCAGTTGTCTTGAAAACCAGACACTACAGAAATAGGGAAAGGAGTGCCACCACTTGGTCAAGGCAGAACCCCTATAGACTTCTGATACAGGAGCCCTACAAAGTCTGTCCCTGAACATTCCTGGAAAACCAAGTTTTCCACCAGGTCAGGGGCTGAACCTGCCTGAGTTTCATAGGAATTCTGTTTCTTGGTGGCTGAGAACAGTCACCATGTTCTTTATTGCGAAGAGATGGGGGTCTGTGTCTACCTTTGGCTCTTACACCAACTCCATCCTTTCTCCATCCCTTCTTACCTCCATTTGGTAACCAGTGAGAAAAGCACACCAGAAGGTCCAAGGACAGTCCAAGGAGAGTCCCTGCTGCTCCCAGAGGTCCAGACTCCATCCCTTCATCCTCTCCCCCACCCGCTTCGTTTTCCCTGTGGGGCCTCCTGGGGATGAGGAGGCAGCACCTCTCCTAGAGAGGCATGGCTGGTGCTGTCCATCGTCACCTAGGGATGGAGCTTTTACTTGTTCTTAGCTGGCGACTTTCCAGAGCCGAGGAGTCCCCAGAGGGCAATTACTTGCTCTTGTGGGCACTTCTACTCATTCTTCCCTGAAGCTATTTCTCTGAAACCCCAGCTCCCCGTTCTAAGTTCCCTGTGGAATAAACATTTTTATCTCAACACTTAATTGTCCTTTTCCTCCCTAGGCTAACGAGCTCTGCTCTGATTCTTTTGGGTCTTTCCCTGCTTCTCAAGGCAACGGCCTTGCAGGAGTCAGGAGAGAGGAATACTGGCTTCTCTGGCCAGGTGTGAAGGGGTGAAATGTCACTGGGAAGGGGAAGAGGAAGGGAATCTGAGAGTCTGGTCTCCCTCTTAGAGGAACAAGGTGAAAACCCCTTCTTCCCTCCTCCTCCACATCTAATTTTGGTGACCAGGATGTGGAACCAATAGATCTGTGGCTGTGAGCCGCTGAGGAGCCCCAACTTCACAGTCATCAAAGTACTGCCTGGGTCCTCGGTGGTTCCCCACAGCACGTTTCTGTGGGGTGGTTCTTCCTGCCTATTTTCACATCAGCAGAAGTTCTCCATTTTTGCCAATCTCAATCTTCCAGGGTTGGACCATCTTTCAGAAATTTTTAATCTCTTCACTGGAAGAAGCATAGGAAACAACGGGTCAGGCTGGGGTTTTATTTCCAATATTTACCTGTCCACTCCTATGAAAGTAGAATATAGGTCTGCAGGAAGATGGAAGAACAAAAACATATTCACTTGTACGTTATTTATGAAAATTGTTGATAGCAATCGACCAATATTTTCAAGTTAAAGGTTTCAACGTCTGTAAGATCTGTCACTGTAATGACAGTGGGCCAAGGGGCTTCATTTTCATATCATGCTCTTGCCCTGTGGACAGGACCTGTAGACTCTCAGGTTCATCTCTGCCGCTTCACCACAGCGAAACCCGGGAAGTCTTCCAACATCAAGGTCCACAGTGAAAAGCTGACAGCACTCGCGGCTGAGAGTTAGTTGTAACCCAAGGTCTTGAAGAGGGAGGGAAAGGGGAAAAGAAGTCCAAGCATCGTGAGAGAGAAGAGCAAGAGAAAGCCCTGAGAGGTGGGACTCCTAAAGCATGTCATCTGATACGAACAGAAGTAGTTCATGTGGAAGTCAAGGAAAAGAGCCGTTGGGTACCCCTTCCATTCTATACGACTCCATGTAATAAAAATGTTCCTTGCTGGTCACATATTTCCATTTTTCCTACTTTTCTAAACAGTAAAATCACAGATGTGTACCCTTCTTAAAGGAAAGTGGGACAGTAAAAACCCATGTCCCTGAATGCCCCTTTCCTATGTGCCTGCAAACCCAACAGTGTTAAGGGAACAAGGACAGCAAGCCTAGTAAGAAAGTCCAGATACACACCATCTTGAAGCACACTGGCCTTCTCTTACACACACCGCAAGCTGGGTCAAGGCAGTGTTATCTGTATAAAATTGCTGTCTTGCGTGTACGCTGGGACAGTTGCTCTTTGAGACACTGGTCATACAAGCAAGCTAATGCGGATGAAGTCATAGCTTCTGCAGACTACCATATGAAAGCCCTCTCTGTGTGGGGACAGGTGTGGGACTGAGGGCACTGTGGAAAGGTTGCATGTTGTTCAGAATTTTACAGAATAAGGTTCCTTAACCAGGACATGTCACACACCCAATCCTATCTTTAGGGCCAAGCCCATGCCAAGCTAGGAGAACTAAGAAGGGCCTTTCAAAAAAAAAAAAAAAATTAAAGAGTTGCTTTTAGCAAAGTACTTGACGAGCCCTATGCTAAGTGATCGCGATTTGTTTGCAGCTGCTTGGTTGGAGCTATGATCTCACCTGTGCCGGCTGCCATCCCTCATTCCCTCCTCTACCCACGGGGATCCGCAGCCCCAGGCAGCTGCATCCCTGTATAAACAGAACAGAACGGAGGATAACTGGTAACCCAGGTCCGAGGCTAAGAAGTAACTGGATGCTAAATCAGGGTCCGGATGCATGGGGAGCAAGGAGATTAAAGAATGCCAGGAGCCAACAGGAGAAGAAACCCCCAGAAGCTTTTCCTCCAGGGACCAGGGGAGGGGCAGCCCAATGAAGGCCCATTCTGTTCCCTGGGAGGAGGGGTGATGAGCTCAATAGAGTGGAAAGAGATGTTCAATTCCCCAAGCAAGATGGACGCTGAACGCAGAATATTTACGTGTCACAAGGGATATTAGTCCACTTCTTATCATGTGACCGAAATACCTGACGAGAACAATTTAGAGGATGAAAAGTTTACTTTGGACTCATGGTTTCTCTGGGCCTTAGTCCATGGAGGCTGATTCCATTGCTCTGGGCCTGAGGCGAGGCGGGGGACAGGACAGAGGAAAGCTGCTGGATCCATGGCACCTAGATACAGAAAGCCTGGGGAGCCAGGGGGAGAGGCAAAGCCAAAGGCACACGCCCCCGGGACTACTCCAAACATGTCCCCTGCCTACAGTTACCACAGGGTGATCCATTCAGATTACACATTCATCAGACAGATTCAGCATTTTTTCATATATTTGTTGGCCATTTGTATTTCTTCTTTTGAGAAGTATCTGTTTAGTTCTTTTGCCCATTTCTCGATTATTTTTTTTGTGTGTGTGTGTTAAGGTTTTTGAGATTTTTGTAAATTCTGGATATGAATCCCTTGTCTGAGGAGCGGACGGGCAAAGATCTTCCTCCATTCTGCAGGCTCTCTCTCATCATTTTCTTTGCTGTGATGATTTTTTAATTTGTTGCCACCCCACTTATTGGTTTTATTTATTGAGCTTGAGGGGTCTGGTTAGGAAGTCACACCAGTGTGATAGAGTGTTGACCCTTGTTTTCTTCTAGCAGCTGAAAATTTTATGGTGTAATTCCTAAGTCTTTGGTTTATTTTAATTTGACTTTAATGCAGGGTGAGAGGTAGGGATTACTTTGATACTTTTACACATTCATACCCAGTTTTCCCAGCACCATTTGTTAAAAACACTGTCTTTTCTCTAGAGTATGTTTTTGACCCCTTTGTCAAGTGTCAGATGATTGTATCTATGTAGATTTGTCTCTGTGTCTTCTATTCTATTCCAACAGTCTTCACACCTATTTTTGTGCCAACACTGTGCTGTTTTAGTTACTATAGCTCTGTAATATATTATAATTTGAAATCAGGTATTGTGATGCTTCCTGAATTACTTTTCTGGCTTTTTGATTATTCTGGATATTTTATTCTTCCAAATGAAATTTAGGACCGTGTTTTTCTAGTTAGGCAAAGAAGGTCATTGATCTTTTGATGTGGGTTGTATTGAATCTGTATATTTCTCTTGGTAATATGGCCCTTTTGACAATATTAATTCTGACTATCTAAGAATATGGGAGGTCTTTTCATCTTCTAATGTCTTCTTCAATTTCTTTCTTCAGTGTTTTCACTGTAGAGGTCTGTAAGGGTTAATTTGAATTGTCAACTTGATTGGATTAAATGATGCCTATGATTAAGGGGCTTCAGGTGTCTAAGAATGATTGGCATGTGGGATAGCAAAATGAAGTGGAGACCCTCCCTAAGTGTAGGCAGCAATGTCCAATACGTTGGAGGCTTGGATGGAATGAAAGTTAATAGAACAAGGAAGCAGCAGATGAAAGCTTGGTCTTCTTGAATAGTTTATATATATATATAATTTGTTCTAATTTTTCATGACAGTAGAGTACATTTCAACAGATCATGCATAAATGGAGTATAATGTCTCATTTGTCTGGTTGTACATGATGTAGAGTTACACAGGTCATGTAATCATATTTGCACATAGGGTAATGATGTTTGATTCATACTTCTATCATTCCTACCCCCTATTTCTTCCCCTCCCTTCATTTCTCTCTGGTCTAAAATACCACTATTCTCCCCCACCTCCTTATTATGAATTAGCAACCACATATCAAAGAAAACATTCAGCCTTTGTTTTTTGGGGGGGATTGGCTTATTTTGTTTGACATGATATTCTCCATTTCTATCCATTTACCAGAAAATACCATAATTTCATTCTTCAAGGCTGAGCAATACTTCATTGTGTATATATACCACATTTTCTTTATCCATTCATCTGATGAATGGCACTTAGGTTGGCTCCATAGTTTAGTTATTGTGAATCGAGCTGCTATAAATATTGATGTGGCTGCATTACTGTAGTATTCTGATTTTAAGTCCTTTGGATATAGACCAAGGAGCAGGATAGCTGGGTCAAATGGTGGTTCCATTCCAAGTTTTCTGAGGAATCGCCATACTGCTTTCCATAGTGGCTGCACCCATTTGCAGTCCCACCAGCAGTGTATGAGTGTGCCTTTTCCCCTACATCCCCACCAACATTTATTGTTGCTTGTATTCTTGATGATTGCCATTCTGACTAGAGTGAAATGAAACCTTAAAGTAGTTTTGATTTGCATTTCTGAGATGTTGAACATTTTAAAAATATATTTATTGAT
The DNA here is from genome assembly GCF_045843805.1 of Urocitellus parryii. Classification (NCBI taxonomy): domain Eukaryota; kingdom Metazoa; phylum Chordata; class Mammalia; order Rodentia; family Sciuridae; genus Urocitellus; species Urocitellus parryii. The sequence goes on along the minus strand of NC_135533.1, from coordinate 11,213,322 downwards.
CAATTGAATTTCTTCTTCTGGGAAGTGTCTGTTCAGTTCCTTTGCCAATTTATTGATTGGATGATGATGATGATGATGATGATGATGATGATGATTTTTTGCTGTTGTTCTTTTTGAGCTTGAACAAGTTCTTGATTGCTGCTGTGATTAGCTAAGGACATCAGACTCCAGCTCCTTCACTCTTCCAAAGTAAACTCTGCCAGTGATTCTCCAGGGAGTTTCCAGAAGCCTTCCGTCCCTACTGAGGCTTCAGCATCTTGGACTGCACAGCTACTGGTTCCTCCAGCTCCTGTCTGCAGACAGCAGCTGACTTAGTCCAAGAGTAGGAAATGAATTATCTAGACTCTGAGACTTGCAGCTTGGAGGGTGAGGATGCAAAAAATAATTCTTATTTTCTGATTATGCCTGTAAATCCAGCTTGCTCCCTGAGTCAGTTCCCTTCAGTTTCCCAGACAGAATGGATTTGAGATCCCGTGGTCTGGAGATCGGGATTCTCATTGTGGCTGGGAGATTTTCTGATCTCTCAAATTCTTAAGAGCTGCACATGCACTCTAAGCAGCTGGCATGACCTCTCCAGAGGCAGCACAGCCTGGTGGCCAAGGGTGCAGGTTCCCTACTGTGAAAGCCCAAATCTGAATCTCGGCTCCACACCTGTGTATTTACAGCAATGAGAAAGATCAAATCTCTATTGCCTCAGTTTCTTACAAGGTAAAATTAGTGAAAGATAATATCTGCCCCATGGGGCTGTGGAGAAGAGTAAAGGAGATGGTCCCTGTAGAGCACTTAGCACAGTGTCTAGTCTCTGGTAAACCTTCCAGGAATGTTAGATATTCTTTTTTTTTTTTTTCCTTTCAGTACTGAGATGGAACCCAGTGCCTTTCACATGCCAAGCAAGCACTCCACCACTGAGCTGCATCCTCAGCCCTTTTTATTTTATTTGATCCAGTGTCTGGCTAATTTGCTTGGACTGGCTTTGAATTTGTCATCCTCCTGCCTCAGCCTCCTAAGTCGCTCAGTAACTGTGATTCCAGCATGCGCCACTGTTCCTTGCTTGAAGGTTAGGTATTCTTATGTTGAAGAACTTTTCACACTTTAGAAGAAAGGTGCTAGTCAAACCAATGCTGCAAGCGAACTAATTTTTATTTCCTTCCACATTTACTTCTAGCCTGTAGAGACTTGCAAACTCAACATTTTCTTATTTTTCTCTTGCAAACTGCAGGCTGTTCCAACAGTTCTCTGAATCAAACCCAAAGTGTTTTATGCCACCCTTGGGGGGAGGGTTGTGACAAGTATTTTGAAAGCAACTTTTAAGAAGTTGTATGAATTGAAGTTGCTTCTTAAGTTTTGCATTCTATGCAAATGTCTTCAATCCCTCACCACTCCATGTCCTGGAAGCAGCCTGCTGAGGATTGTGGAGGTGGAGGCAGGAGTGAGTCCCAAAGAAGAAGATGGATTCCAGTTAAGGAAGCTGTCTTCTGGTGAGATGGGGTGACGTGTGCACAATGAAGCCAGAGGGAGGCCAAAAGGGAAAAGTGAGTATGAGGGCTAGGGATGATGATCCACAAGCAAAATTGGGTTCAGACGCTATTCATGGAAGCAATAAGAGACTTTTCTCATTTTCCCTGTGTTCCTAGGAATAGGAAAATGCTGCCCGTGTCCTGAAGAAAGGGCAGGAGAATAAGAGGTACAGCCCTGAGAAGCTGCACTGCAGGCCTCCTTCTCTCTGTATATCTGCAGGTCCAGAGAAAAAAATCAAGAGGAACCCCCCAGTGCCCACAATAAAGATGGTGCTGCAGCTCTGGGGTCCAGCTCCAAGTTCTAGGTTGGCCCTATTATTTTTAGGAGTTTTAGTGGGAGAAGCATATTCATTATTAGTATCACCACCATCAAACATATTGGAATCCTACTATACCAGCTTAAAATAACATAAGATCAGTGGAATGATTTTTTTTTTAAAGAGAGAGTGAGAGAGGAGAGAGAGAGAGAGAGAGAGAGAGAGAGAGAGAGAGAGAGAGAGAGAATTTTTATTATTTATTTTTTAGTTCTCGGCGGACACAACATCTTTGTTGCTATGTGGTGCTGAGGATCGAACCCGGGCCGCACGCATGCCAGGCGAGCACGCTACCGCTTGAGCCACATCCCCAGCCCTGGTGGAATGATTTTGAAGGCTTCTATTTATGAAAGTTTACTTAGAGAAAAAGGATCTATTTCAAATATCCTTGGAAAGCAATTTTAAGGTCCCTTGGTTGTCCATTTATTGTAAAGTTCTAAGAAAAACATCAAGACTTTAAAAATATTAATAATGATAGCATATTATTTTATTAAATCTGGTTTTATAATGTTGTCAAGTTATATTTTTTATGATACACATGTGCTTTTTATGATGCAAGCCCTTGCATTAAAAATAGGTACTGCTTATACATATTTTATCAAGCATTAGTGTATTTATTTCGCTACTTTAAACTTTTTAAAGGCTTATGGTACTTTATTTTGGTACATTTTTGGCTAAGTAGAGAATTAATTTAGTGACAATTTTTAAATCAGAAAACCAATCCTCTATCATGTTGTTCTTATAGGAAAATATAATGAGTTTTATTAGGATATACTCTTTGATAGCACAGTTTTCCAGATATATTATGGGTAAAATGGTTTTTTAAAAATTTTGAGAGTGCACTTCTTTGGTTGAAAGAATTTCAGTTATTCATGCAGCAAAACATTTTACCTAAAATAGACTACTTTCAGGTTTAGTATTGCCACTGGAAAAACTGAAATAGACCCAGATTTTGCAAATATAACCATCTCTGACTGAGCAGCCTTAGACTTCCTTCTCTTGCCTTGTGGCCAGAATGTAATCGCATCTTCCATGTGACCTGTATGTCCCAGAGTGATGACAGGCCCTTGTGATGATGAGCAGCGGATTTCAGCAAGGAGGCTGGTGGGTTGGGTGAGGGAGGCTGCCTCACACACATGCAGTGAATCTTCCTCAAACTCATCTTAAGTGTCTGATCTTCCCCTAAAGTCTCTTGACTCTGTTACAGCTGACTGCTTCCTCATAACCTGGGCTTCCTCTATCAGACTCATGCATGGTTTTGCCTAGGAAAAGAGGGACGTGGAGAAACAGGCATCCCATGCAAGGAAGGAGGTGATGAGAGCATCAGGGCCCAGGGCCCAGCATGACGTGTGGTCTGTGCCTACCAGCAGAACTATGGGGTCTTCCTGGAGAGTCCTGCTGTGTGGTATGGGAGGGATCCTGGCTTCTCTGTCTCCATGTCCAACTCTATAATGTCTACAATTTCTGCATTCCTTATCAACGCATTTCCTGTTTAAATAAATAGAGTGTTTTTTTTTTTAAAATGCAACACAAACTTTAACTGATCTCCCATGTTGGTCTCCATCTGACCCCCAGCCTGCTCTTACTCTGCCTGTCTTCCCATCTCAGATCTTCTGTGCGTAATGGGAAAGACAGCCAGAGAGCAGTTTAGGAACATGAGCCACAACCACCCCGGGATCCTCAATTCATCCAAGGACAACAGCAAAACAACAGTAAAGATATAAGAGCTTGGAGAGAGACCTACCCCTAGACCTACCCAAGCAGAAGCGAGAAAGGTGGACTGGAAACCTGCTCTCTCCTTTTCTTACCATTCCAGCTGACAACTCTTTGCCCATGGCCTACCATATTTTTCTTCCAAGTGTGACATTTCAAGATACAGGTCTGAGGCTAATGGTTTTCTTTACCTAAAAAAGCTTTGGGACTTCAGCACACACTCTGGGTTCTGTCCTAAGCACATTCCCTCGATTTATATTAGTGATCACAGCCCTGGGGTAGGTACTACAGCAACTCCTGTGTGTACAGTGAAGACTCAGAGGCCCAGAGAGGTTAGAGGAACTTGTTCAAGGTTACAGTCAGGACTCAGACCCGGTGGTTGGTTCTTGCCTCTGTGAAGGATGCCACTTTCTCTCCCAGGCTCAGGCTGATCTGTATAAGCACCATGTTCCAGCAATGTTCAGATAAAGACTTTTCTCTTTGTGTGTGTGTTTTAATTGTAACAACCCAGATAGATTAAATTCTCTTTGTGATTGTTTCTGAGAAGGCAGAAATCTTTTAGGGAGAGCTGGAGACAACAGGATCTTTATGAGGAGGCTCTAGAACCACAAGAACATCCCGGGGAGGAGGCAGACACTGCAGAGAGTGTGGACAGCTGAGGGAGTCAACTAAGGGAGAGGTATTGTTACTCCCCTGGCAATGTGAAGACATTACATTGTTCATTGTCAGAAGGATCATAGAAACCTGAATCTCCAGCTGTTTTAGTGTGAAACTGGAATTTCAAAAGCTCTGGGCAAAGACTTGAGGATGGGGCCCATTGGCACAGGCCTGTAATTCAGCCAGGGAGGCTGAGGCAGGAGGATCCCAAGGATAAGGTCAGCCAGGGCACCTTAGCAAGACCCTGTCTCAAAATAAGAAATAAAAAGAAAAGATTAAAAAAGACTTCAGGCCTCAATGGGTTGTTACCTAGAACTCAAATTTCTTGGAGAAATGCTGCCCCCCAAAGGGCTACACAGGTATTGTTTTTGTGAGTTACGCCTTACACATGGCAACTGCCTTATGTAGAGAAATTTCACTGAAGATTTAATAAATATTTTTCATACTTACTTTGCCTTTTATTTTTTCCTTCTGGATGATGGTTCTCATTCCTTTCTTAGCACCCTTTTCTTTGAATCTTATGTCTGGTAACACAGTTAGTCTGGGAAAAAGTTGATTGATGGGGAACTGCAAACGTTGGGTAATCTAACCATTTCCCATCTGCTGGAAGTTGGCACTTCAAGGAAAAGAATCTGCACAATCAGAATAATTGGAACTTTCCTATCTTAAAGATGTTTCCTTTCCTGATTTCAAAGATGGGAGAGAGTAGCAGTAAAAATTACTAGCTTTTTGAGAAGAGGGAAGAAGATGGATCTGGAACCCAAGCAGGACAATTCTGTTTAAGCAGGAAGACTGCGTCTTCTTTCATGGTGTGGGGCAGGAGCAGCTCATGTAAATGGAAGTGGTTATCAACCTTGAATGCACCTCAGGATCACCCAAAGGGGATCTAAAAAAAATCCAATGCCTGACCCACACCGATATTAAGTAAGTGGGAGTCTCATGGGCCCACATGCTGTAAAAGTCTTTAGGACACTTTGATATAGCAGTGCTGTAGGGCAGGGGATGAAGTCCAGCTGAGTTTGGCTCTCATGAATTTTGGTGGCATTAATACCAGGAACAATCAGACTTTCTTCAGCAGTGTAGCACGAAGAGTTATATTTGAGGAGTTAGAACAGGGGGAAGGTTTGTAAACAGGGTGTGTAGAATACGGACTATAAAGTAAGAGGCTGCTTCAAGCGATCTTGGTTGTGAAGGGAGACAAAGGGCTCAGAGTGGCTGACAGGAGAGAGACAGGGAGGACAAGGGGGCTGGAGCTGCAGGTGTGGGTGAAATGCATCTCAGCAAGGGAGGGAAGGTAGGAAGTGAGAGGCTGTGGAGGAGAGAGGATGTTCTCTCTTACTAATCAAGGACACTGTTTTCTTTCCATGATGAGATTTGTCATATCAAGAGAGCTGACGTCAATGACGGTCCTGCTGAAGGGCTGAAGAACTATTTTATTCCACATACATTGTCTTGGGTAGTATTTGTAGAGTCTGTGTTAACCATTTTTTTTTTGTATTTTCTATCTTTTATGATGTTTCAATATCTTGGAGGCTTTGCTGGCCTGGGAGAGATTTCTAAGATTAGCTAATTCCTAGAGATGGCAAATGATTCTCCCATGAGTCTGCTGTTGGTAGGCAGAGCAACCAATCAGAGCCCACACTGCTCAAGCAAGTCCTTCCTCTAACTTTCACATGTTAAGTCAACGTTTCCCCTGTTCTAAATCACCTGAGGCCCAGCTGCTGGGCAGCCAGCCACATACCACTCCTGTAGCCCTGACCCCACTCAGGTTGTTCAAACTATCCAGTCCTGAACTTGATGGAGCTTCCTAGCCTGCCTCGCCTGGTCTTTCCCATGGACACCACAGTCAAGACCCGGGTCATGTTTTTCTGTGCTCCTTCTGTCTCCTGACTAGCCCTGTGCCTGTCCGGTGGCAGGGCATGCTCCCTGCTGTTGGGGATTATAAGGAAGTTGTTTCTGTATCTGTCACCTTCAATACTTGGTTAAAATAAATCTCAGGTACAAATCTTGAAAGACTGTTAAATATTCCAGCATTCAAAATGAAAGCACATGCTACACCCCAACCCAGCAGTTGACGAAACAGGCAAAAGAAGTTATTCATGCAGCAAAACATTTTACGTAAAATGTTTTGATTTGATTTGTTTTTCCACATTTTCAGTACCGTCTGGGGCCTGGCTGTCCTTGTGTGATCTCTTACTAATCAGCATTTCTGTTTGTGAGTTTTGTTATTGTGCCATTTGACCTTGGTAGGTGCATTGCTGAGGTTTATGCAGGTGAATTTGGTGCTTTGGCGGGGCTAGATTACACATCTCTAAACCCACCAGTGGCTTCAGTATCATAGCTTTCTAAACATAGTAGCCTTATTTGGTGCTGTTGATCACTCTGTCCTTGAAATTCTCTTTCCTTAGTTTCTATGACACTGCAATTTCTTGCATTTTATTCTACTTTTCTGATTGCTCTTTAAAAAATCTTCTCTGTCCAATCCTTTCCCTCTGTTTTTTTTTTTTTTGAAAGGCATTTGTTGACTAACACATGCTCATGTATGTGAGATGGGTCTTCAATGAAAAGCATAGGTCTGTCCCACCTCTATTATCCAGCTCCAGACTTTTATTCAGCACAAACTTGTGTGTATGTTTGTATGTTTGTGTGTGTGTGTGCACGCGCACATACAAAACATATACTTTCACACACATTGCATATACACAGTATGTTTTTGCACATAAATGCTAGGATGACATAAACATTGACTCATTCACTTATTCCTTCAACAGTTTATTGAGTAGCTAATCCAAGCCAGACACCCTTTAGGAAGTGGGACTGCCATGGTGATTAAGGCAGACAGCCTTTTCCAGGGTTTACATTATTTTGAAAGAATAGGTAATTAAAAAGTAAAAGGCAAATAAGTAAGACAATTTCCAATAATAAAAGTTGTTATAAATTAATGTGTGCAAATGTGAGAGCATATAGAGAGATGACTAATCAAGGGCTCCTTAGGAGACAATATTTGAGCTGAGAAGTACCTGAATACCCAGGAGGCAGGCTGGAAAGCTCCATGGAAGCATTCCAGAGAGGAAATAAAAAGGGAAACTCGAAGGTACGTCAGAAAAGAAAGGAATGGAACTGGACCAGCTGCTTCATGATACCATAATGCAATTGGTTTTTTTTCACATATCACTAAATACAGCATCTGGTTCCACATCAATCACAGAATAAAACCGTTTTTATTTTTTTGTCAGATGTCTAGGATTCCAACATAGAAATAAATCAAAGTGTGTTTCATCAGCCACATATTGGAAATGGGAAAAGGATGGTCAAAAGGCAACAAATTTAGGTAGGGAAGTAAGTTTTGATACTCTGTTGCATGATAGGGTGACGATACTTAACAATAATGTAGTGTATATTTCAAAGTAGCTAGAAGAGAGGGCTTTGAATGTTTCACCAAAAATAAATAATATCTGAGTTGATAGATATGCTAATTATTTAGGTGTGATCATTACACATACATCAAAACTTTATGCATGCATGAAGGTATACATGTATAACACTTTACATTGTGTGCCATAAATTTGTTCAATTATTATGTGCCAATTAAAATAGATTTTTGGCCTTATACTAATCCAAATAATGCCAACATAAATACTTTTGAACATTATTATTTTTTTCTTCACAAAACAAATATATTTATAGGGCCTGGGAAATAAAATCACTGAAACAAATGACACATGGTATTAATTTTAATGAATCTGGCCCACTTGCTATCTTTAGCGGTATAAAGATGTATATTCCCATCAACTGTGGATTGTACTTTTCTGGACCTGTGATATTCATTTTTTAGAGTGTTGTCAGTTAGACAACCCCCATACCATTGTGTGATCTTCTTTTGCAATTCTCTTATGCGTGTGATTAAAACTCATTTTTCTCTGTGGAAAATCCATTCACGTTGCCTTTTCTGTGAATAGTCTGTCCAAGTCTTGCCTGTTTTGTTTCCTTTGGAATTATTCATCTTTTCCTTATTGATTGGCAAGAGCTCTTAATGTATTAATGACATAAGCCTTTCTCATACATGAGATGTGGGTTTTCCAATTTGTCTCTCTTCATTTTGCTTTTCTCACTTAATAACATATAAGAGACCTAGTTGGTATTCCATGCAGAAAGCTTTTGGATTTTCTTTTCATATAAAAAGTAAATTCCATGCTTGGGGTTGTGCTTAGAATAGTCAGCCCATTCTTCAGTGTTAGTGCTACTCAGAGTCTGATCATGAAACTGCCTTTCTGAGTGCACTTGCTCCCCGTGGGACCTCAGCCATGACGACAGCCACTGGTACATGGCAGTTTCTAAATATACGACTCTCACCCAGATTCTCCCAGCGTACCTCTGACTGCTGCCGGTGCCACCCTGTTGATTTGATCAATACTGAACTCATCACCTCTGCCTGTCCTTCCCTCAACCAGTTGTTTTCCTTGTGTTCTTCATCTCAGTGAGGCTAATTTGACCTATTTTCCAGGACAGAAAGCTACCTGTCATCCCTTTTTACCAGCTTGCATGCCAGTTCCTATCTGTATCTATTGCACAATCTGTTAATCCAACACACACAGCACCTTCCCCACCCACCTCGTGACCTCCAGTACGAACCAGTCATGCCAACTAGTTTCTAGGATGTGATGGTGTTCTCTTTTGCCTTGGGGACCTATGTGCTGGTGGCTCTGCCTGGCCTCTCTTTCCTCAGCTCTCTCTGGTTTGTACCCCTACTTGACTTTAGATCTTACACATTATTTATATCATGAGCGACTATACCCTGAGACTCCTCTCCTCCAGGTCTAGGCTAGGTTTTCTTTCAGAATCTTGTGTTTTCCTCATGATAGTATTTATTACACAGTAATGTAATTGTCTGTTTATTTGCCAGAATCTCCTAGATTTCAAACTCCAAATGGGTCTCATCTTGATTCCTTTAATAATTTGGATAGGTGCTAAGAATACAGTGACATCTTAATTGCTGGTGAACCCCACCCAGCTCTCTTGTTCTTGGCACTGAACTTACTAAACACTTTGTTGCATTTGTGGGGGAATGAATAAAGTCTGGAATTTTCTCAGTATAGTCTACATTTTTACTTTAGTTTGGTGCTAATTTGTGTCCTTTAATATATTAGGATATACCAATGTAACATTGTATAGAAATAGTCACACCAGGGGAATTTGTTCTCTCTAGGGGTTTTTCACAAGGCTTATGTGGATTGCAATTTCCCTTTTTAATGTCTCCTCTCTTGTTCAATGACAGTAATGCTTCTCCCAGGCTACTGTTGGATTAAAACTCTTCAGTGCACTCTTTTATTCCACATAAATAAAGCTCTGCAGCTACCCCAAAATCCACCCCTGTAAAGCTGTCATTGGGTCCCTTCCCTTCCCTTTAGGGCAAATGGTGAGGAGACACATGCAGTAGAGTAGGATTCAGACCCTTGTCCTGGGGATAGAGGGTAAGAAGAATGTCTGATCGATTGACCACGCTCTGATAGTATTTATTTTAAATAAAATTTTATATATGAAAGTAATATACATTTAAAATTATTATGGGAAATTTGCAAAATATGCAATTAAGAAATAAAAATAATCCATAGTTTCATCCCATAGGAGAGAAATTATTAGCTTTTTGGTATTTAAAAAAATATTCAGTTTTTTATATATTTCTTTGCACATGTACAGATATGTACCTATTCTTTTAGTGTCATTAATTCTACCTCATGAAAATTTTACTCAGCATTACATCATGAGCATTTCCTCAAATAAAAAAATAAATCATCAAACCTCTTTTTGAACATATTTTAAATGATTCATTCTATTATTTAATCATTATTTTGGTATTTGACTTGTACATTTCTTCGCTAACACAAAAATACTGCGTTTACCATTCTTTAAAAAACTTAGTCCATATCTCTGATTACTTTTTCAAGACTTCAAGAAGTAAAATTTGTAAGTAAAAGAGAGGAGCTCTAGGAGGATCATGATCTAGAGGGAAGAATGGGGATCTTTGAAGATTCCTCATTACATCTTTTTGCTTGGTCAGTTGCTTTAAAATGATGTGCATAAACACACACAATCACATTACATATACTTTTAAATAAAGACAGAATTAAATTATTAAATTAAATAAACAGATTAAATCTGTCTGCAATCAACTCTATCAGTCTTTTTCTTTATATGTGACTCTTGCTCTTGTGCTTAAAACATCTCCCCTTATTCTGAGACAAACTGTGCTTTTTAACCTGTGTTCATTTTCAAGACTTTTTTTTTTATGGTTGTGAATTTTAGATTTATACCTTTAATCCATATGATATTTATTTTGGTGCATGCTTTAAGGTGAAGACCTAGGGTTATTTATTCTAAATAGCATTCTCTTTCCTTCCCACATTGGTTCACATGAATGCCCTTACCATCTCCTGCCTCATCTCTTCCCTTCCACATCCCAGATATGCTTCCAGCTTAGCCACTCACCTCCTTGTCTGTGGACTATCACCCAACTCCTCATTTGTAATATCATCTCTGTTTTGCACTGTAATTGACAAGTCACCTTCCTAATATGGAACTGTATTAGTATCATAGTCTTATCCTTAAAATGCAGAGGATAAAGCCAAAGTGTGCCATTCACGTTCCCTGCTTAGCTTCCCAAAGTTACCTTGGATTAGAGTTACCACTGCAATTACCCTGAGCTAGCTGTCAATCATCCTGATAGCCAGCTTACCTTTGGAAATCATTTTTAACATCCCAGGCAAGTGGTCCTTCTGTCAATAGCTTCTGCTTTCACGGACATCCACAGACAGATTAGAGAGTAGGCATGTGGGTGGGTCTTCTAGATTGTTGGAATCAAAGTAAATCAACCAGTTTCTCCAAAAGTCATTTCAGACAATCTAACCCTGTCCAAGAAACCTTCCCAACAACTCTAACTCTGTCTGACTGGTACTTCAATCCCTCATTTGTCATTTCACATACGTTCAGTTGGCACTGAATTATTGATGCTTATTGAGTGTCCCTTTTTAAGTGATCCGTGTGTGTCTTTGCATGCTCCATCTTAATGGATGGAGAGCAGGAAGAAACCTTACAGATCATTTAGTCTCATCCCTCATTTTGCAATTGAGTCCACCCAGGCTGGAGGGGGTGGGGAATGACACAGGCCATGGAGCACCTCAGCAGCTCTGGGGCCTGTGACTGCTCCTTCCCCCCTCTCCCTTGTATGCTAGTTGCCTGCTGGTTTGGCCTGGAACTTCCTTTCCCCTCCCTTTATACACTTTCCCTGAATGGCACCCCTACTTCCAGCCTCAGCAGCCATCCATAATTCCAAACTGCTCCCTCCCCTTGAATCTCTGAGCTCTGGATTGATGTCTTTGCCTCCTCTATCAGTAGCTTTGCTGGTTTGTCCTAGCAGCATTTCAAAACAGCTCTGTCATCCCCTTCTCCCTGCCCTTGCCCTGTGTACTCTTCTGAACAAAGGCTCTGGCCTCCATCAAATGGCCAAGGTTAGAAGTGCCCCTTAACTTCCACTTCTTCTTCTTCCCACATCGAGATTCTGTAGCCTCCATTTACCACATCTCTTGAGTCTTCCCATGTCACTCAATTACCTGTGCAAATACCCTGGGCCACACTCCCACTGTATCTCACTGGGGCATGGCAAGAGATTCCCAAATGGGTCTCCATGTCTCCAGTCCATTTGCCCACACTGCAGTCTGAGAAATCATGCCAGAGGACAAGCGTCCCACCACTCCATGGCTTCAGATGTGCCCCAGCCCCGAAACCCATTGTGCCCAGAGCATTCTCTGCTCTTGTCTTCACAGGATTACCCCCTGCTCTCCCTCAATTCTCCACTTAACTACCCTTTTCCATCCAAGAGGTTTTCCCTGACTCCCTTCAGCCTTCACAAACTCTAGCATAAGTTACACCTATCCTCTGAGCTGCTCCCTCCTTCTCTTGTTTATTCCTAGGGTCTGTCCTGGGGCTGGGAAGGAGGATGCCGAGCACCATCAGGTTATGAGTTGGGTCTTCTTTATCACAAAAGCCCACCACTTTTCACAGATCCAGGTTACCAGGAAGACCCACTAAGTATTTGTGGAACCACTAACTCCAGGTCTAGGGTTCTCTATCACTGTGTCCTGGCCTTCTTCCAGAGAGAGGGCCACCCTAGATGACTCTTCTTGTTCTCTTCCAAGTTCTCTTTCCTGAATCCCCTCCTTGGGTCCCTCTCCCCACATGGCTTTCCAGATGCAGACACCTCATGGTAGGGGGCCCTTTAGGGTGCACAGCTGCCCATTCTGGCCTGCTCCCTGCCTGTTGTCAGGGCTCACACAGACCCTGAACCACAGCCTGCCCGGGCCGCCAGCGCCACATCACCCTGTGGATGGCGGCCGTGATCTCACGGTTGCGCAAGCTATAAATAAGCGGGTAGAGCAGCGGTGTGACATTAGTGTAGACCAACGCCAGTGTGCGGTCCAGCCGCGGGGAGTAGCTAGTCTTGGGCCGCACATACATGAAGGTGGCACATCCATAGTGCAGGAAGGTGACTGCCAGGTGCGAGGCGCAGGTGGAGGCTGCCTTGCGACGGCCCCTGGGGCAGCGCAGGCGGCGCAGAGCTGCCGCGATGGCCCCGTAGGAGGCCAGGATGAGCGTGGAGGGCAGCAGCAGCAGCACCAGGCAGGCGCCCAGCAAGGGCAGCTCATCTGCGTAGCTCCTGGTGCAGGCCAGGTGCAGCAGCGCGGTGATGTCGCAAAAGAAATGCACCAGCAGGCGGGAGCCACAGAAAGGCAGGTGGAAGACGGCCACCGTGAGTCCCACTGAGACCGCCAGTCCCCCGAGGCCACAGGACAGGGCCAGTCGCGCGCACAGTCCGGGGGTCACCACTGCTGCGTAGCGTAACGGGTGGCAGATGGCCACATAGCGGTCGTAGGCCATGGCAGCCAGCAGGAAGCATTCCGCCCCACCCAGCGCCACGAACATCTGCATCTGAAAGGCACAGCCCAGGAAAGAGATGGGGCTACCCTGGCCCTGGGCCACTACAGTTAGGTCCGCCAGGGAGCGGGGCACCACCACCAGCGTGTAGCAGAGCTCGATGGCCGACAGCTGGCACAGGAAGAGCAGCATGGGTGGCCGGCTGGGCACTGAGGCCACGGCCACGAGGATGAGTAGGTTCCCGCTGAGGGTGGCCAGGTGTACAGTCAGCAGCAGCAGGAAGAGCAAGGGCCTCAAGCGCGGGAACTCAGAGAAGCCTTGAAGGAGAAAGCCACAGGGCATGGTGGCATTGCTGGGGCTGTCCATGCGCCGCAGAGGGAGACACCTGTGCGAGAGAAGCAGAGGAAGGGCGAGTCTGTAGGGGGAGGCATTTCTGGCCCTGCTAGAGGAGAAGGGGTCAGGTGGAAATCAGAGGGGTAGCAGGGAGTGGTGGCTGCGGAGGTGGCCCTGGTTCATGGGTCCCAGCACCCTTCCTAGGAAGAAAGTCTTACTAACTTAGAAAAAATGGCAGCCTTTCCTGCCTCCTGCACTGGAATCCTAGAGCTGCTTTCTCAACCTGAGCTACCCAAAGAAGCCTTGAGTTTAGCTGCTTACCTCTCAGTGCCTCATCCTGAAACCCACTTACAAAGACTGCACCGTGCCTCCATAACTCCAGTTATTTTGTGGGTTCTGTGTGGCCCTGAGTGTTACCTCTGCCTCTGCCTGAGTCCCCTAAGGCCAGAATGTGACTTTGCATTCTGCCTCTCTATCCTTATCCCTGTCCTACTCTGTCATTACTGAGCCACCTTCTGTGTGTGTCACAGAATCACAAAAATGTAGTGCAGATGAGCACCTTAGAGATCATCTCACACAACCTCATAATCAGGGAGGAAAATAAAGTGGAAACCAGGTGGGAGTATTGAAGGGTTTTATTGCTCACACAAAGTCAGGGACAGAATCTTTATTCCTGAAGGTGAATCCAGAACTTTCCATAACCTATCAGAGGTTTGGGAATATGGCCTTTGGGGTCAGTCAGACAACCCATATTTGCTTAGCCTTAAAATAGAGACCTAAATCTGTGCCAAGTTCAGGGTTAGACAGGCAAGCAGAGGGCCTCGCTGGGTGCCTCAGGACTAAAACGCCCCTGACATTTTGATTAATACACCATCAACATGAAAAAAGGTGGCGAACATCTGTTCTAACTTGCCCTTCAGAGTGAGCAGTACCTTCCAACTTGCCATCAGAAGACTATTTCTTTCTAAGTGTTATCCAGTGACTCATTTGCAGGCAACACTTGTAAAACATTGGTAGCCTGTAGGTCTGTTGTGTTTCTCAAAGTCCTCTGGAGGTGAGCAGGTATGAGGTGGTGAGGGGTTTGAGGCCATGTGAACTGGAGGAGGTTTGAATTTTCCCATATATATTAATGGTGTCTCTTTTTATTGCCTTATCTCTTTTTTAAATTAACTTTAATTGTAAGCTCAACTATTATTTCCTCTTCAATCACGGTTTGGAGTCAATATTGGAAGTCTACTCTGTCCGTACTGACATAGAGTGCAACTGCAGTTTAGCTGGGTGGATAAGTAACTCAGATGAAAGAATTAGAAGGAATATAATGAGCCTATCTCCTACCTTATGCTGTCTAATGCTCCTCTTGGAAGGTTTTTATTTATCAGTGTCACCTGGGATCTTTCTTGTCCCATCTGAGGGGAAACAGTCTTAGGGAGGAAGAATAGGGTTAGGGCTGGGGGCAAGTGGAGGGAGGTGGGATCATTTACTATCATTTTAGAGCCTTTTTTTTGTCACTCTTCCATCTATTGAGAAAATTTAACAAACCTGTGTTGTAGCTGCAGGTGGGAATGAGAAGCCTGGATGTCCTGGGGATTCTGGCAGGATGACACCTGAGTGTCCGCCTGGCCTTCCACAATGCTGGCCTTCTGCAGTGCCTCTGCTCCTCCCTTCACTCCTTCCTTTGCATCTCCTCGGAGAAGCTGGGCTGGGCTGGGTGGGGACGGGGGTGCAGGAGGGAGAGAGAGAAACAATCCACTTCTTTTTTCTTCGTGTTCATGCTGCTGAACAATGTGGATGACAGGAAAGGCCAGGTGATGGCTCTAGTATCTGAAAGCTCAAGGAAGATCATGTTTTATAAACAAGGCTGCTGCAAATAAGCAAAATGGGTCAATTAAATTGAAAGAAAGACATCAAGGAGCATTTCTGCTCTGCTTTAGTTTTGGGGAGGAATTGTCACAAACTGCAGGAATGTCTGTTAGAAGTGCCTTTTCTCTGAGAGGAGAAAGGATAATGGATACTTTTAAAGCTTCAACAGATAAAATCCCTGCTCTTTGCTAGGAGAGAAGCTGCAAGAAGAGAAGATGGCACTGCGAACCCTGAGAATACCCACTTCCTTCACCTGGAACGAAAGACAAATATTCTCACTCCTCCAGGTGATTAAGAACATCAGCAGTAAGAGCTAACAGTGAAGAAAGTGTCGGGCAAAGGTTCATAAAGTCTTTACATATTTAACCCACTTAATATTAGCAACAACCCAATGAGATATGAACTCTTATTGTGCCCATTTTATAGAAGAGAACATTGAATCCTCAAGAAATTAAACATCGTAACTAGTTAGCGGTAAAGCCAGATTTGCAAACAAGCAGTGTAGGTCCTGATAATCCAGGGACTTATTCACTATGTAATCTTCCTTTTTTATTTCTCTCCCCCCAAATCCTTGCCACACAAGACACATTCCATCCCCCACTTCCCATATCTCCTACCCCCCCCCCCCAACAAATGTCCTTCCATTCCGTTCTGACCTCATATGTCCCTTTGCTGGTATTTTTCCTGAGGACATGTGAATGTAAGCAGTAATGCGGATAATCCAAGAAGCAAATCTAAAAATAGCTTCTCCTTAGCTTTGACATTCATTACTGCTCTTGTTATTGTTCCTGCAGATTGGCTTTTCTAACTGTGTATGGCTACAAGAAGCACCCCACAGCTGGGACTGGCTGGTGGCCCAGGACATCTGGATATGGCTGGAAGCCTTGCTGGGATGGAGATGCAGACCTGGTATTCAATTTTTTTGCTGTGCAATATAACTAAAATTATCTATAGCAATGCTGTTTCCCATTGGTCATTTCAATAGTCAATCAAAGCACTTCTAAAAAGAATTGTGGAATGGTAGATGAGAGAGACAGACAGGTCAGGCCCCTTTGGTTCTTAAGAGTTCAGTGCTGAATTGGAGTTGGAAGGTCAGATGGTCTAGATCCTCATGTTATAGCAAGGGAGACCCAGAGAGGTCACTGGCCAGCTTGGGCTGTTGCTGCTGGACTAGAGCCAGTTCTCAGTACTTCTGGCCAAATAGTTCTATTTCTGCATGAATTGTCCTGTGGTAGACCCAAGCCCATTGATCTAGTATTACAGTCTACAAAACCACCAAAAGAGAGGTCATAGCAAAATTTTATTATTGTCCTGTAGGAAGTTAAACTTAAAAGGTTATGAATATAATTGGATTTCCTAACTTCATTTAGAAATTTGTTGTGGAACTCTGGTCTTTGAATTTTTATAAACTATAATGGAAACTATTTTTATCCTGTGCTTTTTTCCCCCTATGAATAACACACTGTAAACTCAAAAGATATTTTCTTTTTTTAGCTGAAGGAGAAAAAGTCCTCATAGCTTACATTTTGCTTTGTTATTTTCTAGATGCTTGCTTTGGAGGGGAGAGGGACAAGGTAGTCACCTCTTCCAAAGGCTCAGATTCCTCACTGTTGAATGGGACAGCAAGGATGGACTTGGTGAGGATTCTACAAACGAACATGTAAAAGCTTCTAGAGTAGACATGGCACCTAGTAGGTGGACAATAACCCTGGAAGCATTCTTGCTTTTATCCTTTATTACTTTCCAGGCTTGGGTGGAATATCCTCTGCGTATTCATCATTCCATCGAAGACATTTCCTCAGCCCTTGACTGGGCTGTTTCACGTGCTTTCCTAGCACCTCTGTTCTCTTTCTGCTGTTCCAGAGGGAGAGGTGTGCATTGAGTTCTGGGTATGGAACTTCACGGGGAGGTAAATGGACAGAGATGTAGATAAATCTATCTGTCTCTCTGTCTAATCTATCTTTATATCTCATTCTACTTTTCTCTTTGTTTTTCTGTTATCTTCCCGAAACTACATAGGCTATGGAATAAGATATGTCTGGATTCAGATCCTGGGATCCTGGCTCAGCCACCTACTACCCACATTAATGTCAGGCGATAGACTCAATTTCCCCAATTCTTAATCTCTTTACATCTAAATGGAAATAATGAGGCCTGATTTGTAGCATTGTTGCAAAAATTAGGCATATCATAAAGACAGCCCATGACAGAGGAACATAACACAGAGCCAGGTATGGTAATGGTAACAAAAGGTGCTTACTAATCCTACCCTGGTATGACCTGGTCTTCTGAAGCCTGCCCCTGGGTTCCACCATGCAGCAGCTGCAACTGTAATTCTATAATGACCCCTCTTCCTTTACCTTGGATTATCACAGATAACTTGAAACTCAATAACTCACATGTGCTTGCATTATTATATATTTCAATTTCAATTTGTTTTCTGAAATAAAATCCCTTGAATTAAAATTCATTTATCATGTTTTTCTTTTTTTTTTCTTTGCCACACAAGCAACGTTTTTTTAGTGTTTTCTACTCATCAATTTGGCAATTTCTTTACTCAGAGGAGCTAAAGATCTTCTCTATATTTAGTGACTTCACCGTGTATTCCCTCTTCCAATCATTTAAGATCCCAGGGCAATGTGCTATTTGCCTGTGTTGTATTTCTGTTTTGTGAATTGCTTTATTTTACAAGATAAAGCAGCCTGCTAAATCCTTGATGACTGACTTTGGTAAGATATCTTGTCAAAGACTTTGAAAGTCTAAATGAAAGAAACCTTCTTATTTGTTTCTTGTTGACATCTTTATCCCCTAAAAAGAATTGAAGTAGATTTAATAGGAGATGTTTTCCTTGAACTGAAATCCTTGCCTTTTCCCCCTTGATGGTGATTTTGGAAGTATTTAGGGGTCCTACATGTCATACAGATGAGATGCCCTCAATGGCTCTGCATTGCCTCTGGAGCCTTTCTTTAAAATGAGGGACACATGGATGACCTAGGAGTCCTCTAGCTCCAGCTCAATGGCTTCCATGGCATTTGCAGTTTGACAAACATTTCCCCTTAAAGTTTCCTGAGGATAAGGATGACCAGTGTGGACAATGTGTGCCTCCTGTTTGAGGTCTCCAGTTAATGGTTATGGTTTTTTTTTTTTTTAATCTTTTCTCCCAAAGCCAATTGTGGGATTAGGGTTTTAAGAAAAGTATCATTTCAGGCTTCCTGCTCTCTCACATTTTCATCTGGAGAAGAGCTTTGAACCATGAAAATCTAGGAGTCCTACTGATTTGAGAGCTGGCTTTCTGCCTTTAATGCTTTGAAAGAGATTCTCTGCATGAACGAAGCAGCGCCCATTTAAACGAACGTTTCTAACCCAGACTTACTCCAGAGAAAGACGAATAAGCTTCCTAAATGGGCTCTTTTAATGTTCAACATCAAAATTATCTGGCAAAGAGACTGTCCCAGTTCTGGGACAGTGAAGGTCAATTTTACCAGACAAAATGAATGATCATTGTACTGTTACATTTTGGAAAGTATTGTAGGCCTGTGGATAGGTTATTTCATCTACTTGGAAAATATCAGCATCTTTGCTCTACAGGAAAACTAGCTTATTTTCAAAATTTACTTTTTGAATCAACTACCATAGAATCAACTCCCCATGAAGGTGGTTTTAGTGAGCCTGAATGTACTCTTAATTTTGGAACTGCATCTTGTGCTTCAAGACAGCAAAAGGACTCCCTTGAAAACCCAGAATGCCCGCCTTCTAAAAGATGTTTTTCTATTTCTTGCTGGCCACATACTAAGTAATGGGGCGAGGCAGCTGCTTAGATAGAGAAACCAAGGCTATCTCAGTATTGCTGGGGAATTTTCAGGGTTCATTAAAATGAAAACAAAACAACAGTGATAATAAAAACAAACACTGGGGGAGACAAAAAGTACTGATCTCTTACATGAGCCACCTGCAAGGACAGCATTGGAAGGTGCTCTTCAAACATGGTCCTG
Organism: Urocitellus parryii; assembly: GCF_045843805.1. Classification (NCBI taxonomy): domain Eukaryota; kingdom Metazoa; phylum Chordata; class Mammalia; order Rodentia; family Sciuridae; genus Urocitellus; species Urocitellus parryii. The sequence goes on along the minus strand of NC_135533.1, from coordinate 11,194,008 downwards.
AAAGCCACAGGCTGCTCAGATCTATCACCACAAGAGTGACATGAATGATGTCGGCATCCGAAGCTCTTTCCAATGGGAACCTTTCCCAGCTACCCAGGTGCCTGCCTCCTGTGGTGACCAGGAAAGAGCAATAAACAACTAGATTAAGTGAGACAGGATGTACCAGACTGGGCCAGCCCAAATGGGGCTCAGGTGGGGCACAGATTCTCTTCCATGAGAGGCTCCGTGGTTGATGTGGTCCAAGGCTGAGGATTTCATTCTTTGATCAGGACAGGAGGAATAAGTGGAGTCTTTCCTACACTAAGTGGTCAAGTTTCTTGGCTCCTACAGATTTGAGCAATAATCAATTAACAGAAGATTCTCTATTCCGCCTCTAAGAGTTGAATACATAATATATTTTTTCAATTCTATTCTTTCTTATCGTTCTGTAAAAAGAAATATGTCATTGGATACCTCTCCCCCTAAAGTCCATGTTCGCATAAGAAGAAAACAAGAAAGATCTCCTATTTTTATATGAAAAAGCTGAGGTGACAGGGATGCATTTGGGTAAAATCATTAGCCGTGGAAGGGGAACCTCATGTGTTATGTGAATTACAGATGTGAGGCAGCGGACACGATGGAGGGAGGTGATGCATGGAAAAAATGGTCACCTTACAAGCGTTATTGCTCTTAGGCAAACTTAGTTGGGACGTGCCATGTTTCCTTATTCCTATACTCTACTCTTAGAGTTTTCTGTTCTTCCTCTGCCCACCTGTTCCCCACATGCCAGGCTTCTCCTTACCTGGGTACAGAGAGAGAGAGAGAGAGATCACTTGGCAATGGGTGGAGAGATTCAGATCATGGTGGCTGGAGGTTGGAGAGATTCCAGGCAAAGCAAAGAGCAGAAGAGCACAGAGCTGCAGTGGGTGGGTGTGGAGGAGAGGGAGAGTTGGAAGCAGAAAACTGAGGGATGGTTGGGCTCTACGAAGGGAGGGCACCCGGAACAGGGATTCACACAGGAGTTTCTGATGAGCTCTGGTCAGAACTATAACCTTGGCTTGCTTTATATCCTTGGAGGGTGGGGAGATAGGGAGGAGAGAGTATACTTGTTCCTTCCAAAGGGAGGGCAAGAACAAGAGCACCCTGTGATTAATTAATCCTCACAAAGTCCCTCCTCAAGGCTGGAGACCTAGGAGGAGCTTGGCACACGTGCAACTCCTGTGAAGCTGTCCAGAGAGAAACAGCTGTTTCTGTCCCAAGCTGCCCATCTGCCATAGTGCTGTCTGTGCCACCGGTGGGTGCCTTGCTCTTTCCCTAGAGTTTTTCTTGCTTCTCTGTCATCATGACAACTCCCACCTCTGCATTCTGGGCCAGGCTGCAGCTCCAGATCCTGCAGTGAAGTGTCAGGTGCCTGGCAGGACTAAGAGATACAAATTTACCCAGTGGCTAGATCAGGGAGCTGGCCATTGAGATGCATGAACAAATCCCCTAGTTTGCACACGTGTGCAGAAACCCAGAAAGTGTCCGAGAAAGGCTACACTACAGGAGACTTTCGACCTTGGAATTTAAATACCCATTCTGCCAGGTTCTCCTAAATTTGGGAGCTGATGACATGGTTATTATCCTGCATCAATCTATAAGCACCAAAACCCACAGGACTCTAGAGGTGATCATTCTAATTAATTTACTCATTTATTCACTGAATCAACACATGTTCATTGAATTATATACGTGTCAGGATTGATCAAGGTACTGGGCTATTGATCAGTGAGCAGAACAGATGAAAATTCCTGTCCTGTAGCACTTACATCCTAAGGAGAAGAGGCCAACCATAGCCAAATTGAGTGAATTATGTAACATATTGAGAAGTGGTAAGTCCCATGGAAAAAAAGTAGAACATCGGGAATGTGAGGGGGTGGCATGTGGTTTTAAATAGAGTGTCGGAAGCAGGCTGTAGTGGGAAAGTGGTATTTGGTAAGAAACCTGAAGGAGGTAAAGAAGTGAACCATGTGGCTATGTGGGAAAGAACATTCCAGCTAGAAAACCCGAAGGGGGAGCAGGCTGGCAAGTGTGTTGCACAGCAAGGAGGCCAGTGTGGCTGGGCAGAGCCAGGACAGACCAGCAGCAGATGAGTCAGAGGGCAGTGGGTAGCCTGCGGGAATGCTTTGCAGGTGACTGTGAGGACTCGCCTTTTATTGGTGTGAGGTGTGAGGACTGCATAACTCGAGGATCCTTCTGGCTGCTGTGTTCAGACTGTAGGAGACCAGGGATGAGGTTAGTCTAAGTATAGGGAAAAATGGGCTGGATCAGATTGGAAGTAGAGGGGTGGCATGTGGCTGGATTCTGGAGGTATTTTATATGTAGGGCCAGCAAACCTCTTGACGAGTTGGATGTAGGTTGGGAACAAGATCAGAATGACTTTTTTTTTTTTTTTTCCTGAGAAACAGGAAGAATGGAGGTGTTATTACCTGAGACGAGAAAGCTCCAGATGGAACAAGTTTTAGAAGGCAAGATCAGAGGTTTCACGTAGGACTTAAGAAGTTTGATGTGTCTGTTAAATAGCCAGGAGGGTCTATTTAACAGGAGGATTGGCAATGGTGCATAAGACCTGCAGTTCATGGGAGAAGACCACATTGGAGATAAAAATGTAACTGGGCGAGATGACCCCAGGAAAGAACAGAGAGAAAAGAGAGGGTCCAAAAGGTGGGTCCTAGTTGGATGTTAGTTTGGAAAGATGAGAAGAAACCAGAAAGGGAGGCTGAGGGGGAGTCTATGGTTGAGGAAACCATGTACTAATGTTCTGCTTATTCCCCAATTTTCACATCTACAACATAAAATATATGGAAAATAATTTTGTGATATAGTAGCACAACTTCCCCTCTTGACATGACTTCACAACTGTCTCATCCATAGCCTGGCTGTGCCAGGGCAACAGATTGAGTTGCAAAGAGGCCAAAGAGAGTGCCTGGAGACGGCATGGGAGACATCAGGAGAAAGTTTACAGGAGATCAGAGGCTGCTCCAAGAAGGGTTCAGCGGTTACAGGCTGATCCTAGCACCTCCGTCTCTCACAGTGCTTTGCCAAGCCGTGTCTCCTCTCTCTTGTGGTGTTTTGTCCAGTGACAGCTGGCTAGCTGGGTGACACTCGTCCTTTCCACAGTGCCCTCAGTTCCATGTCCCCATAGATGGAGGGGTTTTCTATGTTAGGCAGAAGCAGTGACATCACAAACACTAGTGTGCTTAGTTGGCTTATATGACCAGCATCCCAAGAAGCAAGTGTCCTGGTGTACATGCAAGATAGTAGCGCTACAGATATCTGACTTACCCAGTTCCCGGAGTGCATAAGAGAGTCAGTGTCCTTCAAGATGATACATATCTGGACTTTGCAGCCCACACTTCCTCTCATTTCCCCTTAACTTGGTGAGGTTTTGGGTGACAGAAAAGGGGCATTCGGGTGATACAGGTCCCTTTGCTTTAGGGTGATACAGGTCCCTACACAATTCTTAAGGAAAGGTCATAAGGAGGGTTGAATGGTAGTGATACCCGGAGCAGGGGTCCCTCTTCTCCCATCTCCTCTTATCAAGTGTAAGGAGGCCAGGGCAGAATCCAAACCCCTTGGTGGAGGAAAGTTTTGAAAACAAAACTGTAGGTTCCAAAATGCTAGGTTCTTATCTCCAAATTTCCTTTTACCTTTCTATTTTTTTGGCTTTGTGTGCTTTAGGAAATACCATACTTTGTCTGAGCCTTAGTTCCCATGACTAAAATATAAGAAGAAGAATACAACCTGTGTCTACAGAGCAGATTGTTTTGAGATTTTAAAGGAAACCTTATTTATGAAAACATTTTTAAAACTCTAACATTCTACACATTTCTCACTTATAATTATTCTTATCATATTGCAGAGCCACATTCAACATATTTTCCAGTTTAGACATCCATCCCACTCTTCTCTGGCACTTGGCTTTCAGAATTCCATTCTTCCTGTGCACATGGTTTCTCGGTGGGGTGAGAAGCAACTGGGCAGGGACATGGGTTGGACAGGCCCCCTGGGTGATCAGGGGACACGGATGTGATATCATCCACAACATCAATAGAGTCCTGGCTCTGCATGTTAGAAACTGTGCCAATGATTTTGGACACATTTCCAGGATAGAAAAGCCCTGGATGGAAGCAAAGTCATGTAGTGACAGGAGCCTGGGGTTTTCTGAATAAGGTTTTCTTTGGCCCTAGGCTGGCTTCTGTCCATACGTGGAGTTCCCCTTCAGGCACAGGGATTCCTCAGATTGGTGGTGCCTGTGTCCCTGCCTGGAGGGCTGCTCAGTCTTCTCAGATGTGGAGTCACCTGGGATCTGAGTTTCAGTGGAGGCTGGGGATACCTCCTCTCCACATCCCTCAGTCTCCTGTCATCGGATTGCAGGTGGCCTGGTGGGTTGCCTGATTCCAGGAGGAAAGACACTACTTTTCTCTGATGAGGACAGTTAAGTTGCTGAGTTGGATGAATATCTACGAACCTAAGGAGGGAAAGTTTATTCCCTTTGGGGATTTATGAAATTTAAAAATTTATAGAAATAGCAATAGGAAAAAAGCAATAAACTGAATTATCAAAAGTAAATTAAAATGTAAGGAAATCAGTGGTTAAGAAAAGAAAAAAAAGTCTGTTCTTTGAAAATTCTAAGATGGATAAGTTTCTGAAATCCTCAATGAGAAACTATGTGAAGAGATATAAACAAATGAAAACTAAGAGACCAATTAAAATAAGCATAGTAGGGATTAAAAATTATAAGACTATTGTTAAAAAGTATTTTTAGGGGGGCTGGGGTTGTAGCTCAGTGGTAGAGTTCCTGCCTAGCACATGTGAGGCCCTGGGTTCGATCCTCAGCACTATATAAAAATAAATAAATAAAATAAAGGTATTGACAACTATAACTAAAAGATAAATATTTTTTCTAAAAGCATTTATGGGTACATAGACCTAAATCTGAAAATGAAAGCTTAATGCCCCCAAGGAAAAAAATAGCAAACTTGGGTAGAATAATAATATAATGACCCTTACTTAATTATATTTAAAAAAAAAAAACTTTTCTGCCTTTCTCATACTCCTATGGAAAATAATTTTACTTGTAGGCTTTACCAAAGTTTCAAGGTACACATAATCCCCAAATATTATATTTTTTTCAGGAAAGAAAAATTATTCAACTAATTTTATGAGCTTTGTAGGATTTAGATTAAAATCATATCAGTAAGCATATACAAAAACATAGACTAATTTTAGGCAAGCACTCTACCACTAAGCCACAACCCCAGCCCCTATATATACTAATTTTATAGATGAAAACATTTTAAAGTATTACTCAATCAAATTCATTTTCTTAACAATGCATTTTTATCACTTTACAGATTTTCCAGGAATAGAGGAATGATTAAAGTTCAGAAAAATCTCTTAATTCACTATTAAATGGTGGATTAAAGGAAAGCAGAGTCATCTCCATATACATGGGAAGAAATGAAGAAAATTCTCAGAAAACTAGAAATAGGGACTTCATAATGTAATAAGACTTGTATTCCCAAATTCTACAACCAATGTCATATTTAATGGGTAAATCTGAGACATTTCTTTTAAAGTTAGGAACAAGATACATATGCTTCAGTTAAATAATATTTATCAGCAGAGTACTAGTGTTTTTAGATGATGCCATAGGAAAGCAAATAATAGTTGGTATGAAGCAGAATATATTGTAATTATTTCCTAAAAATGTTATCATTTGCAATTTAAATTTTAATGACAAACTAATCACACCAATAAAAAATTTAGCATGATTTCCTGGTATAAGTAAAGTTCCTCCATATAAGCAATAATAACTCAGAAACTATTATAAAAAATAATGAATGACAAAAGTGTTGGGAAATAACCTGAATTCCCATTAGTAGATAAATGGATACGCAAAATATGATCTATGCAAATAACTGATACCTTGTGGGGGTTAGAAGCCATGAACTATATTTAGGAATATATAGGGTACCAAATTTCAAAACATGAAGACAAGGAAGTCAGCAAGAATGAGAAATGTAGCAAAATGCCAGATACGTTTAATACACAAGAATGAGTATACAAAAATTGCATATAATATTAATATAACATTGTTAAATATAAATATGAAAAGAAGGCCCATCCATGACTGATGATATTATGCCATAAAGCAATTATGGCCAAGTTAGGTTTTTTTTTTTTAATTGGCTCTTAATTCTTAAAATAAGTAAATAAAGTTTAAAATACTGATATGAACTAGAAACAATTGGGCTAGCGTGACTATCACAGTCATGTTCCTTTCACATTGAATGTGTTGCGTGCTCTTTTATAGTGATCAGTTTCTTGTTTGTTAATTCTACTCCCTCCAGACTTCTCCTCCTCCCCTGGGGTCAGTGGGAACGGGAAAGAATACAGTTGCTCATCATAAACTAGTATCATGGCCATGACTGATCTTCCCTTATAACCTATTTACTTCTCATTTGAGGTCTAGGTTGTTCATATCATAAAATCTTGGAATTATTGTCCATAAATTTCTAAGATCACTTTTATCATCTTTGATGATAAAGTGGGGACAAGGGCAATATTTTCAATCTCTGTTACTTACTAAGATCCTTAAATGAAGCAACATTGTAGAAACTCATTTCTGATTTTCCTGTCCATTTGTCTTCTGCTGTGATGTAAGCACTTACTTATATTATACTAAACATTATTTCCCATCTCCAACTATGTCCATTCACTGGCTTAACTAGTATCAAGGACATGCTTAAGCCTCATGACTAAGTATCACCAATCCTCCTCTAAGATATTACCAACTGTACCTTTTAACTAGTCACGACCCTTTTTGTGTAGCATGACTGCCTACTTATTGCAATTTTACCGATTGCTTTAGCTTTCTTTCTTACCAGACACCTGCCAACATTTTCTAATGTCCATACCTGTCTGATCTTCAAGTGGGTCTCTAATAATAGTTGCTTAATAATAGTTGTCCATCTGTCGATGACATCTCCACAGTGTCTCTGCCACCCAACCTGCTCTTTCTTGATGTTACTTCTGCTCACTTTGTCCTTAGGCAGACATTCCTCACTACTGCTCCTATACTTTCTACCTCCTCCATTACCACTATAATAGCTTAGAAAGTCCCTTCAGCATTGTAAACACTCAGTAAATACTTGGTGCCATTCTTATCATCAACACTTCTACACTACTGGTAAGTGTCCACGATCTGGTCTACAGTGAACTAATATGATGTGTCAAGACTTGTACCAAGCGTTTTGCATAGGCCATCACATTTAATTTAATGCATTTATACTGAGATCATAAAAGTCACTCGAGAAAATATTTAGCTTTTTTCAAAATCTATCTTAAAATTTGAGCCCTCCACTTACCTTCTAATCTCAGAAAAGAGGTGGGCGCACACTCTCCAGGGCCAAGACCTTAATGGGTATTTTCATCCTCATTCCTTTCTATTGCTCCCAAGTCATGTTTTCTTGGTTGCTGACTCCCTAGATTTCTCAGTCTGTTTCCACTGGTTCCTTTCTTGGCCTTCGGATATAACTCCCCTAACTTTTCTTGAAAATTTAGTTCAAACTATATTTTTTTCTGTATGAGAGTCTGTTTTTCTTCTTCCCATCATATACATATTTTTAGACTAGTTATCAATCTTTCCTATGTCTTCTTTTTTCCTGAATTCTAGATATCTGGAACCCACCTCCATCATTGCTGAACTAATCACAGTTGGTAATGACTTCCTAGTTACCAAAACCCAACTGGCAAAATCTCCTTCTTCAGAGGTTTTTTAAAAAAATGCATTTTGCTGCTTTCATTACTGTGTTCCAGATCTCCTCCTCCTTTGGCTTTTCGGCTAGGGTTATGTGTTTGATTCACGTCTTTCTGTTCTTAGCCCTCTGCCTCTTAAAGATCAGTTTGTGAATGTCATGGGCAAAGATGAGTGGGAGAGACCTAGGGAAAAAAAAAAATCATGAAACAAAAGTTCAGGTCAGGGTTGGGATGGGAGTGGGGTTAGCATTTGCACTTTCAGAGAGAAATCAAGAGGCTCCAAGAAGGCAGAGAGAAGCCAGGATCCTGCTCTGTATCAACTCATAGCTGAGATAGCTATGGAAGTCTCAGTCATAGCCATGTGCCGCCACTGGAGAGGCGTGACGAACTTTTAGTAGAATATTGGCAGGAAGCCTGAGACGTGGTGAGTGATCAGCCAATGTTTTCTAATTTTGCAGGGTCCTAAGTTTTTAACCCAATTTATGGGATTATAGTGAGGATGCAAAGTGACACCTCTGTGTGATGCTGATTCATTGCAAGGTACACAGCAAGCCCTCGTTCTGCGTCATGTATCACCATTATCTTCTAATTTATCCTAATGCCCCTACCACAGAGCATCAGCAATCCTGTGCCCACATTCTCTCCCTGTGTGCTAACCCTCTGCATGTTCTTGGGGTTGTGTCTCTTGAGTTAGAAGATCTCCAGTTGGGATTGAACCTAAATGTCAGTCTTGTTGCTGATTCCAAGATGCTGAGAGGAACTTTGAGAATAGTTTACTGGGTGTGGGGCAGCACTTTTCCTGTTGCTTTCTGTTGCTTCATCTAAGGATTCCTCCTGCCCTTTGCACTGCTATGAAGTCTTCGGATGAGGCCTTATAATCAAAGAAGAGCAGGAGGAAGGACCATGCTTAGACACCCACTCTTTGCTGGATGATTTCTTGAAAGTCTTTTTTTTTTGTGAATATTACTGTAAATCTCAATTTATCCTTAAGCTTCTGGGAAGAAAATGACTTCTTTTTTACTTGACTTTTTATTTTTATAGAAATTTAAAAATGATTATGTAAGGCTGAAAAACTTTAATCCCTTACCTTGCCCTTCCCGGTCTCTGATTTGTGGTTCTCAATTTCAACTCTCCTAGCTGAATCTTCCATCAGTGTATTTAAAAGGTCAATGTTTAAAAATCTGTGATTTTTTTTCACTTTTACATACTCTTCATTGACTTCCTACTGCAGAAGGTGAAACATTGGTTTTCTTCTATCCCTTCTCCCTAACACAAACAATACAAGACAAACATACTTTTACTTCCTTTCCTGGTATAATAATTGCATCATGATTTTGGAATTGAACAATATCAATTGTCTATTATTAGAGTTATGTCCACATCAATTATGACTGAGCCACAGATTATTATCAGCCACTATGTTTCCTTTTTTGTAAAAGCTTTATTTCCCCTGGAGTTAATAATTACCTCACTTTTTGTTTGCTTAGCTTTCTATGTAGCGATCAATACTTCACCATGGGACAGTATAAGTGTCTGATACATTGAAACACTTCAGGCAAGTGTCTGCAGTCTCCGGGAGGCTTCTCCTGCAGCCCTACTGTTCCTGCCCCTCTGGGGACTTAGTCTGCTCTCCGCACACCTGTCTTCACACCACCTGACTGGCCACCTTCACTTTCTTTTATGTTGGTCTCTATTTCTTGGATGCTAGACTTTTTTCTCTCTCTCATTTACTCCCTTACCAGAGAAAATCCCCCCAAGGAAGCTTGTTTGAGCTTTCCTTCAAACGGGGAATATGGAAAAATAGAGTTGTTGAGACCCTTAGAGTCTGAACATCACCCCATCAGTTCAGGCTGGAATTCTGTGCTGTAATTCATTGTCTCAGAGCATGGTGAGGCTCATTCCATGGTTACTGGCTTCCCGTGTTGCATGATCCCATTCTGATTTTCAACTTTCCATATTATTTACTTTTTATTTCCTCTCTGGAAACATTTGGTATCTTTGTCTGGAATAGCCTGAAATATGACAAATGTGCCTCAATCTGGGTCATTATTTTAAATGCATCATAAGGGTTTCAGTGGGTCCATTCAGTCTTGAAAATCATGGCCATCATTTCTAGGAAGAACCATTTTATTCTGTTTTAGATAATATTATGGTTCTCTCCATTTTCCTCTGCTCCTATTCAGACATAGAACCTCCTGGACTTCTCTATACTTTTTAAGTATGTGATTTCCTTTTTGTCTTTTTATTTTACTTATAGAAGACTCCTCTCAACTTTCTTCCAATGCTTTCATTGAATTTTTCATTATTTTACAGAACATTTTCTTCTCTGCTATCCCTTTTTCTTGTGCGGTGCAGTGTTCTATTTGCTCTCCTTTCATAGTTGAGCTCTCTTTTCAAACTCTGAGATAATGTGTTACATATATTTTGCAATATCTTTCTTTCCCCTTGAGATTTTTTTTATATGTTTGCATTTTTTCTAATAGTAAAGATTTTTAAAGGGACTGGTGTGTCCTGGCTCTTTGTTCATACTCATTAGTCTTTAGAAACTATTTAGATGCATGACAGGGAGAGACAGACCTGGTTGATTGGTTGGCTTCAACACTTGGGTGGTGCCTCCACTAATATTCAGATACCCTCAGAAGGAAATCCCTTAATCTCCAGCCTGTCCTTGATAAGCCTGGCTACCAACATCCTGGGAATTTGCTGGGAAAGGGTGTGTGGGTGAATGAGGAGGAAGTCCCACTTGATGCCCTGTTTGCAGCCTAGAACTCCTGTTCTTGGCTATGTATGGTTCCCTTGAGTACAGGGTTCACCAACTCAGCCCTTCTGGTCTTCTGCTGAGAACAGTGTAGTGATAGTTAATTGTCTGCAGGGACCTACCATCTTCCATGCATACCTTTAAACCAGCTTTATGTCATTCCTCCTTCTAATCTCCATTCTTCCCCAATTCCAAGACTTTCTGGTAATCAGCTGCCTGTACCTGGGCTTTAGGGTTCCTACACTTCTAGCTTAGGTTTCTGTTTTCCTTGATCTGCTAAGTTGGTTTTCCACCCATCATTTTGCATAGTTTAAAATTTCATGGTTGTCATCTCTACTTCCATTTTCTTGATCCTTGAAGATTTATGTCTTTTGTAATCCCTTAATTAGCATTTTAGTGAGGTTTGGGGAAAAGCAGTGTAAACTCACATAATAAAGCTTATGAATCAATGCCAGCTCTGTCAGAGGCACTTTACCACGTTCTGTGGATCATGTGTGGGTTACATGCAGGTCGATTCTTTTCTTTGCATATGTTTTCCTTCCTGATAGAAACGTGGTTACTTTTCCTTCCTTCCTTCTTTCCTTTCTTTTCTTCTCCTTCTCCTCCTCTGCTCATCATCCTTTTTTAGGATTTGGCTCTTTCGGTGTTGGATGAACCTGTAACTAGGGGGTCTTCCTCTGTCCTACTCAGGGGATAGACAAGTGACTCATGCTGAGCCAGTCTGATTCTTCCTCCTTGAGATTTGAATCCTTAGAAAGGGTACAAACCAACTCTGACAATATTTGGAGTTTATTCTTCTGTCCCGTCCAACGCATCCTAACCGACTTTCTTCTCCTATTTGATCATTCCCTGTTTTTCTTGCCTTTTAGATTCTGGAAACTGCCTTGGTTCCTGTTGATTTCAAATCTGATTCTTCAGGCTTCAATTCTCTTTGCTTCTGGTAATATTTTAATGACTTCTTTTTCATTTACATTATCATAATTGTATGCAGCCAAAGAGCCACAAGTGATACAGAAATTCGGTGAGTTTCTATGGTAGTTTCTTTTCTTTTGTAGTTTCAAGTTTGAATAACAAACAAAAAATTCCTATTTTTTTTCTTCTAAGATAATAAATGGCTGTATGGTTAGAATTCTCATTCTTTTAATACCTTTTGTTAAAGTTTGAGAAATAATTAAGAACCCTATATCAGTCAGCTCTTGCTACAAAGCAAAAAGAGTGACAGTATGTCAGTAGTAAGTTAAGAGCATTTATTGGGTCTCATGGACCTGGGGGTTGGCTGCGTGTCTTATTCAAGCTGCAGACTTGCAGACTGGATGGGGCTGCTCTGCTCCACAGTCCCACTTTGGAAACCAAGCTGCAGGGGCAAAGGTTTCCAAGGTTATTCTCTTCTCAGGATGATGGCAGAAATGCTGGAGGAAAAGGCAACTGCATATGATCATCTCAAGTCTCAGTTTACATCACATGTAATATCCCACTGGCCAGAGGCAGTCATGTGGCCAAACAAAAGAACCTCAGGGAACTCCACCCACCGTGAGGCCATGGAGAGAGTGTGGATGTGTAGTATGATCACAGAGTAATGAGTATCTGGACAGAGTTTGAATTCTACCACTGTTGGCCCCTTTGGTCATGATTATTTATGTCTTTCTCATATTCCTTCCAGTCTCTTCCAATCAGATCAGGTCTTAAACTCTAGGATAGTGTGATGTTCAAGTCTGGAAGGGGGTTTTCTTTGAGCCAGAGACATATAGAGGATAAAGACCAATTGACTTTCCCCACACCCTTAACAATACAATTGTGGGGTGAGCATACAATAGGAGAAATAAATACTCCATTAGAAAGGCGAGGACGCTAGGCATGTGGCAGTCACTCCTCAATAGCAGTTCTGAAATCCTGCGGGACAAACAAACATTGCTGGGTTTCTCCACTCCGTAGTAAATGTTTTTTGATTAAGTTCTAATTACATTTTTTTAAGAGTGGTAGGCTAATATATTGTTTGTTAATGCTTTTGGTTCTGCATACCGAACAGATCTTCATTTTCCATCATTATCCATCTTTTAGAAAACTGAAAGCTCTCTTACAAGGAGCAGGGCAAGCTGCTGATTCACTGTGACTTGTATCCATTAATAAATATCTTCTCTCCTATCTAGTTGATTTTTCATGCGAAATATTTGAATTTCCATCCCTTGCATTTTAGATATGTCTTATAGATATTTCTGTGCAGTTCCCCCGGGGCATTTCCTTTAACATGAGCTAGAGAAGCAACACTGGTGTGAACCTATAGCAGTATAGCTTCAGTACCAGAAAATGCTGCTCTTGGACATCTCTACCAGTCCCCCTCAGTTCCTGATGTCACAATGTCATGGGTATGCATTGCGTACAGGACTATATGGAGAAATTATGATGAAACTTTAGGCCTCCTTCTCATCCCCACAGGTGTTAATGCTGTGGTCTATGGTGTCTTGGGGAACAGAGCAGTTTGTTGCAATATCACCATGTGAATGAGGTGCTACCATCCTTTTGACACCAGTTATTTCAAGTTAGAAGAAAAAGAAATCAAACATCTTGAATGTAAATAATGTTGTGTTCTTTCAAAGGAAAAAAGTCATTACAGATTTTGAGGCTGAAAATGAAAGGTACACTGAAGTTCCATACAAATATTAATTCCTAAAGAAGTAAATATCAGTCTCCATAACCCACTGAAGCAAAAAATGTCTGGAGTCCTTCCTTATTCCTATTCTGCAAATGAAAGCAGTTCTGGAGCCCAGAAGGGAGAAGACCACTGGGACTTATGGCCAGGCATGACTGGGCGATGACTTGCTCTGATGTCACAAGGAGCCATTGGGAGTAAGTCTCAGACTTCAGGTAGATAAGAGAGTGGCTGCAGCTGGGGGTTTGTCCACAAGTCCAGGAAGCTCTTGGTGGTGATCTGTCGGACCCCCAGATGGTTAGCCTGTTTGGAGGTGGTGGTTGTTGGTTGGTCGTTGTTGTTGATGGTCTTTGGATAAGGGTTCTTTGATTTGGGTTTGTTGTTTTGTCTTGTTTGTGTTTTTGATTTGAATTTGTTGTTTGGGTCATTTTTTTTTTTTTTCATTTTTAAACCAGCATCCTTGGGTGGTGTCCTGCTTAGCGTGTGTAGCCGGAGTAGTGAGAGTAGCATAGTGTGGCAGGGGCCCAGCTCCTGGGAGAAGGCAGTCGGGAGGGGCCAGTGCGAGGTCCTGAGGGACACTGGGTGTGGTGGGTTTGGCCAGATCAAAGTAGCCCGCCATCGCCTCACTGGGCCAGAGGTGGCAGTGAAAGTCCTGCCAAAGAGAGCGCAGGACCTCTGGGTACTCTCTGAACTAGATATGATGAGGAGCCTGGAGCATCCCAATGAGATTTAGTTATTTCAGGTTGCCAAGACCCACAGAAACATCTACGTGGTGATGGACACGCAGGGGGGGGGACAGCTGTTGGACCATGTCCCACAGGGTGGCATGCAGGAGAAAGAGGCCCACAGACTCTTCTGGCAGACAGTGTGTGCCATGGGTTACTGCCATGACAAGGGCATCATCACTGAGGCCTGAAGCCAGAGAACACTGTGCTGGATGCCAGAGGCCACATCAGACTTACCGACTTTGACTTCAGTACCCCAGTCACACCTGGGTAGAAACTGCATGAGTTCTGGGGCACTCTCTCACACTCTGCCCCTGAAATTATCCTGAGGCAAGCATATGAGGGGTCCCCAGTGGACATCTGGAGCCTGGGTGTCATTCTGTATTTTATGTTGACAGGGAGGTGCCCATTTTTGGAACCTACTGCTAAGGAGGTGCTGAGGCAGATCAGGGTGGGAACTTACCCCCTCTCTCCCTGTGTTTCTATGACAGCACAAATACCCACCAAATGCTGACCCTGGACCCCAGGAAGTGGCCCACAGCCAAGCAGATCCTTCAGCACCCATGTCTGATGCAGGGTGAGAAGTATTTACCCTGTGATTATGATGAGGCCCTCCCCAAATACCCAGACCCCAAAATACTGACAATAATGGGTTATGATCTACACAAGACCTGGGTGTCTCTGGCCAAGAGAAAGTTCAATGCAGACATGCCTACCTACCTTACACTGGAGCACCAGAAAAACCAGGGGGCTGGCTTCTTGTTCCAGGGAAGCCTGTGCGTCCCGGGATTAAGCCTCGCCCACACCCCATGGATCTTTCCAATTCCCTTGTTCTCCCAAAAAGGTGTCCCAGTGAGCCTGCCCTTCACCTCTTCCCCTTGCCCTGTGAGCCTCCACTGCCTGAGGAGGCCCAACAGTCAGGGCAGAAGCACATCAGAAGGGCCATTCAGCCTGCCATCCATTTCCACTTCCTGCCTGCAAGGACTCCCACACCTGCTTTAACCTTTCAGACTGACTCTGAGCAACCCCATGCCAATGGAAAGTTCTGGAAGCGGGTGAATGGTAGGACTGCTTCCGTGTGCAACAACTGTACTGTTGCATGCCATGGGTCAGCAGTAAGGTGGCTCCAATATAAGAGGGCAGAAACCTGCCAGATTCATAGGGTATGGCTCCAATGAAGGGGAGAGGTTATAACAGAATGAACCAGTACACAGCCAGAGGACCTGTGCTCTGTAATCTTGATACCTTGTATGGGCATCAGTCATGTGGACTCTGAACAACTGCAGGAGCAACATGTGCCAACTACCTCAGGTTCCTCTGCCCAGTTTTTAGCTGAGAGCACTTCTGCCTCTACCTGGACATCAGAAGTCTCCTCTGCCCCCACCTGCAGAAGACATCAGAGACTGTTCTCCCTGGGACACTCCCCTGCCTGCTCCTCTGTCCTTTCTCCCATTCTTCTGAGATGTTTCTTAATAAATTGTTTCAGACAAAAAAAAAGAAAACTGAAAGTTCAAAAGTCACTCTATATCTCAAACTGTCTCAGATTTCTTTTGGGTTCAGGTTAGTGACAGTTTTGCCAATACCATTCTTAAAACTTGTATGAGTTTTCTATGTATCTGATTACAGTTATATATGCACAAAACCACATTACCATTTTCCACGATATGGCTTCCCTCCAGAGTTACTTATAGGTAGACAGTTTGGGTTTATCAGGTCCTTTTGAGCTACCCCTTAAAGTTTGGCTTCAGCAATGAAGATCTACCATGATGAAACCTCAATCTTGTAAGAGGATTTGACAGAATGTCCCAACTTCACCCTTGGTTTAGTCTTCATGCTAGACTGCATAACAATTGCCATACCTTTGATTTGGTGAGAAACTGGCTCATTATTCAGCTCTGCAATTTCTCATACTAAATTCCATCTAAAGTCTTGCAAACTGACCAGTTCTTTCCTCAGTTCAGCTCTTTCAAATAGTATCTAACAATGCAGCCAGTCAAAATTCTTAAAATTTCTTTGCCTAATGGGATAATTTTATTAAGTATATTTTCTATCTTACAAGTGATCCCAGGCAAGCGTTGCACCAAATCTTTTTCATGACATAATGCTTCTTTTCACCATTTTCCAGCTTTTGCTAATAGTTTCCTTGCAGCTCACAGTCAATGCCACATACTTAAAGTTTCTGCTATGGCAGTACCCAGCATCAGATGCCAGCTTGTGTTCTAGACAGCGATCACTGGGTCACAGCCAACCCCAAACCTCAGTGGCACACAAGATGCACTTATTTCTCACTTATGTGTCCATGGCTTGGCTGTGGTTGTCCTGTTCTCAGCTTCTCATTCTGCAGCTCAAGCTGGAGGGGTAGTGGTTACTTGGAATATCTGTCCACATGTGCATCAGCAGTGCATAAGAGCAAGTTCAACCAGTCAAGCACACGTCAAGTCTTTGCTTCCACCAAAGCTATTTGGCTGGTGTAACACTGACCAAACCAAGTCAGATGCTCAAGTCCCAGATCATGGGGCAGAAGAGTGAATTTCTCTCATTACGAGGCCATGAAAGTGGACAGGTTTTAAAACCACCATGTAGGAGTGATGAACTGGTACCAATAATTCACATCTCATCTCTCCGAAGCAGTCCTTGCTCAGTGAGCCTTCCTTTCTAGAGGATGCCCTTCCCTCCTCCTCTGAAGAAATAGCTCCACTTTTGTTTGAAGAAACCATTTCTTCCTTTACTGACATCCTTTTATTGAAAGGAACTAGTCATTTCTCTCATGTCCCCACCTTTTTGGGAAAGCAAACAGGGACTCAATGTACAAATCAAATCTTGAACACTAAAAGAACTATATTAATTCCCTAATTTATGTTGGCAAAAACCTTGGGAATATTACTGAGAGTGGATAGCCTAGACTTGGCAGTCTAGTTTTAGATTTTACTGGATTTATTGACTGTGAATTCACTGTAGCAGTGGTCATAGAGAGGTTTGTTGGTTTGCTGGATAGGTGAATACCGAGACAGAGCCATCATTCAGAGACTCTGAGGGAAAGCAAGGCGTCTGAAATCCACTGGAGCAGTGGAAAAGAAAACAGCCAAAGAAACTGGGTGACCAAACTCATGGGGCAGGTCTCTCCTGTGCATGTGGTCCTCTCATGCTTTACAACCTCCAGGACTTTAGAGGGCACAGGAGAGACATGGGGACATGCCAGTATACATTTTCAAAGTATACCCTGGATGCTCTCTCAAGACTGATGGGTGAGAGAGCCGCTGCAATTAAAACGAACCCC
This sequence comes from Urocitellus parryii, assembly GCF_045843805.1. Lineage (NCBI taxonomy): Eukaryota > Metazoa > Chordata > Mammalia > Rodentia > Sciuridae > Urocitellus > Urocitellus parryii. The sequence goes on along the minus strand of NC_135533.1, from coordinate 11,176,819 downwards.
TGGCTGAAATGAGCAGATTCCCTGTTCACATGGGAGAGCTGGTAAGGGTAACAGTTGGGACTTGGCTGAAGTTTTTTTTTTTATATTTGATTAGGAACCACACCAGCAAACTACAACTTAGTGCATGGTCTAGTGCCCTAGTGTCTCCTAGTTCCCAGAAAGGCACTCCTGGGATGTGGTGGTTAAAGGAGTCCATTTTCCCTGGGTGAGGACTCCCCCAGGTTTTTGGAAACCAGAATATATATTCTTTATATATATTCTGGCTATAGATTCTTTATCAGCTACATGTTTCTCCCAGTATGTGGCATGTCTTCTTTTGTTGCTAATAGTTTTTCAAAGACCAGAAATTCTTAATTTAAACAAACGATTGCTTATCAATTTCATCTTCCTGGATTAGAATTTTGTATCATATCTAATAAATCTTTGCCCCATGTTTTCTTCTTGATTTTTTTTTCATTCAAGTCTTTGATTTATTTAAGTTTAATTTTTGTCTATGGTGCAAGGTATGGGTCATGATTTTTTAAAAAGTTTTCTGTATGGATGCCCCCATTCTTTCAGAACCATTTGTAGAAAAGATTATCCTTTTTTTCCCATTTAATTTCCTTTGTAATTTTCTCAAAAATAGATCCATCATTTATCTGTTACATTGATTTATGCGCTTTTCCTTTCATTAATACTACACTATCTTGAGTAAGGTAGTTTTATATATTAATCTTGGTTTAGATATCTTGATTAATGTAAGTTTCAAAATGAGGTATTTAAGTTCTCCAGCTTTGTCTTTTTCTGAACATTTTCATTTAGAATTAGCAGGTCAATCTCTACAAAAAAATCATGCTAAGTCTTTTTATTGAGATTGTCTTGAATCTATGGAATAATTGAGGGCAAACGGACTTCATAAAAATGTTTGAGACTTCTAACCAACAGGGAATATCTTCTGTGTGTTTAGATCTTTGATTACTTTCATTGGTGTTTAGTTTTCAATATACAGGTCACAGACACGTGTTTGTTAAATTAATTCCAAAATACGTCATATTTTTGGTGTTGTTATAATAGCACTGGCTGAAAATTTCAATTTCCTTTTGTAGAATATAGAATGCAGTCAGTGTACACTTGAGTTGTATGTTGCATTTATAGGCATCTTCTATTTGTTGACCTTACTAAACTTACGTATTAGTTGTAACATTATTCTTATGGATTCTTTGGGATTTTCTAAATATATAATAATGTCATCTTCAAAGAGAAAGATTTTATTTCTTTCATTTCACTAAGCATGCCTTTTGTATTTTTTAAAATTTTGTCTTGCTGTTCTTAGTAGAACTTCCAATGCAGCAAATAAGACTAGTGGACATCCAGCTTTGTTTATGACATTAGGTGCAAAGCACTCATCTTTCTCTCATGTTAGGAGGTCATTTTTGTAGACACTGTTTCTCAGTCTGAGGAAATTCCCTTCTGTTATTAGCTCTTGGAGAGTTTTTGTTATGAATGGATTTTGAAATTGGTCATATGATTTTTTTTTGCATCTCTTGAGATGAGCATATGTTTTCTTCTTTTGTCTACTGCTGTGGTGAATCAAATTAAGTTTCTAATGTTAATCCTTGCATGCTGAGATAAACCTCACCTATGCATGATGTACTATTTTTGATATATTGTTGGGTTGTATATTTTATTGAGTATTTTTGCATTTAAAATATTTGGTCTATAGTTTTATGATATCAGGTAATGATACCCACTCATAAAATGAAGTGAGTAGCATTCCTTCCTTTTTTATTTTCTGGAAAAAAATATGTAGATTTATATTACTTTTTCTGAAGCATTTGAGAAAACTTACCAATGCAGCCATGTGGGCTAATTAATTTTTTCTTTGAAGATATTTAGCTACAAATTCAATTTCTTTAACATATATTAAATTATTCCAGATATCTATTTTTTTTTCAGTGAGTTTTGCTAGTATGTCTGTCAAGGAAAATGTCTACTTCATCTTTATGGTTATAAATGTCTGTAGGATCTGCAATAATTTCACTTCTTCATTCCTGAGATTGGCAATTTTTGTCTTCTTTTTATATTGACCAATATAGCTAGTCAGTTATTAAATTATTGACTTTTTGCAAAGGACCAGCTCTTTAATTGATCTTTCTCTACTTCTCTCTTATTGTTTTTCTGTTTTGTTGCTGTCTGCTATTATCTTTATTATTTCCTGGGAATTCTGCATTGGTATACAGATTTCTTAACATAAAAAACAACCTATAGTAAAAATACTTTTTAGGTTACATGTTGGTATGTGCTCAAATCCCTACTACATATAATTAAAATAAACATTAACAAAACACTTGTGTTATGTATGATACATTTTGGGATTTATTTTTTTCTTCCAATTAAAAACGGTTCCAGCCTGGTTTTTCTTCTCCTTCTCCTTCTCCTCTTCCTCCACCTCCTCCTCCTCCTCCTTTTAATAAAATATATTTATTTATTTATTTTTAATTTATTTTTATGTGATGCTGAGGATCAAACCCAGTGTCTCACATGTGAGAGGCAAGTTCTCTGAGCTATAACCCCAGCCCCTGGTTTTTATTCTTTTTATGAGAGAAGTTTTTTTTTTTTTTCCCTACATGCTGAACTATTTTCACTGCCTATTCATGGTTAGTGATCTGTAGTTTGGAAAGGTTAGTGACCTGTAGTTTGCTGATGATGATTCTCATAACAGGTGGTATACACAATGCTTTGTGAAACCTTCTACCATTCCTTGATTGATATTGATAAAAATCAAAGACAAGATAGGGCACATGATCTTCTCCTGCAGTGTCTCCTCGAAAATCTCTCCCCAATTTGAAACCTAGCGATTAATTTGCAAACTTTGCATGTAGTCATCTCTATTCATTCAAGAGTTATTGAGCCCTTTATTCATAGCAGATACCAATTTAGGTGTTGAGCTTCAGCATTGAATAAAACATAAAATCATTTTTCTATGAAATTTACATTTCGGTGGGCAAAATCACCAATGAACAACTATAGAAATAAATGTCAAGTGATGATCATGCAATGCAAGAAAATAAAGCAGGATAAATAAGAAAAACATGGGGATGCTGAAGTATTTTACTTGAAATGGCAAATAAAATACATTTCTAAGAAAACATAATATTTTGAGCAAAAAGCTAAAGGAAAGATACATGGAGAAAAGTCATTCCAAACTGAGGAAAGAGCAGGTGCAAAGAGCCTGAGGCAGGATCATGCTTGGGCATGGAAAGGACCCTCAGGGGAGGGAAGTGTTAGAGATAAGATCAGACAGTGAGCAATATCTAGGCCAAAGATTCCTTTACAAGCCATGGGGACAACTGAATTTTACTCTGAGAGAATGAGGAAGCTATTGGAAGTGTATTTGCAACTGAGTTATATGATCTGACTTGTACTTTAAAAGAAATACTCCAAAACAACCTATAGTAAAAATACTTTTTAGGTTACATGCTGGTATGTGCTCAAATCCCTACTACTTTGATCCACTTGAGTTGACTTTTGTGTATTATGAGATATAGGGATCTAGTTTCACTCTTCTTCATATGGATATCCAGTTTTCCTAGCATCATTTGTTAAAAAGGTATCTTTTCTCCAAAAGACATTTTTGGCACCTATTTCAATGACGAGATAACTGTGTGGGTTTGTGTATTATCTTCTATTCCATTCCATTGGTCTACATGTCTGGTTTTGTGCCAGTACCATGCTGTTTTGATGGTATAGCTTTGTAGTTTATAATAGTACAAATCACATTAGCAAAGTCATGGAGCCAGCCTGGAGGTCTATCAACAGATGAATGAATAAAGAAAATGTGAGGTATGTACACAATGGAGTTTTATTCAGCCATAAACAAGAATGAAGTATGTCCTTAGCAAGAAAATGGAATAAACTGGAGAACATCATGCAAGTCAAATAAGCTAAACTCAGGAAGGTTTTGTTTTCTTTGTGAAAATTAGAGAGAAAAAAAGGAAACACAAGGGATCTAATGAAAATGGAAGGGAGATCAGTAACATAGAGAATGAGATTCATGGAGGGAAGAAAGAGAGGGAAAGAGGGAAGTTCTGGGGAATGAAATTGAGCAGATTATGAAATGTGCAAATATGATTGATTATGTCACAGCAAATCTCACTATTATATATAATTAGAATGCAAAAATGAAATTTTATTGTTTTGTTTTTAAAGAATTGCTCCAACTACTGAGGGGGAAATAGACTACAGGGGGACTAGAGGGAGGCAGGAAGACCAGTTATGGAGAACTTGCAGAAGTCTAGGCAAAAGCTGGTGGTGACCCAGATTAGGGGGATAGCAGGAAATTGATTCGTCCTGTGGACATCGGGAAGATAAAGCTGCCAATTGTGTGACAAATTGTACAGGGTATAAAAGAAGGAAAGAAGACAGCCTCTCTCTGTTGCCCCACTATAAGTATTTGTGGAGCATTTGCTACCATGTATGATTTTATTCTGAATTTCTGCTCATTTGTTGATTTTGTTCCTTTGCCACCAGAATAGGCCCTCTGTGAGGTTGGAAACCTTGTCTGTTTTGTTCACAGCCAATCCTAGCACCTCAAAAAATATCTGGTACACAGTAGGTGCTCAATAAATGTTTGTTTGCATGAGTGAAAAGAAAGGGATTTGGCATCTATAACGAGTCCTCATATATTCCTCTGTTTTACTCTCTAATTTCACTTCTGGGAATCTATTTTAAGGAAACTTTCACAAAGGCAAAGATGTATCTTGTCTTTATAGATATTCATCAAAACAACCTGTTCTAATGGTGGGAAATTAAATACATCCTGATTGTTCAGCCAGAGGAGAATCTGGGATACTTCTTAACAGGCTCCAGGAAGGCAGTGCCCACTCTTGGGGCAGGATCACTGCACACAGCCCTCTCTACAGGGCCTGAGCGCCCAGAGCCCGGCAGACCTGTGGGCACAGGAGGAGGAGGCTAGACGGCCGGGTTATGTCAGGTCACTTCAAACCCTGCATTCTAATGACAACTCTTCCATCTCTAGGGTTTAATTTAAAACAAGTTCCACAGCAGGCGTTCCACCAGTTCCCAGGGCCTCATTATTGCCGGCTTTGCTCACAGTGGGCCTGGGTGCAGGGAGTGAAGGACGAGGAGGGTGACTAAGGGAGAGGGAAGGAAGAGCAGTAGGATGGCAGAAAACCCCAAGGGGGAGTGGGAGCCGAGGCTTAATTAAAACCCAGCTGAACAATTTGCATGGCTGAGTTTCACCCCGAGGAGGAAAAGGAGCCTTAGGAGATGCTGCAGAAACATGGTTTTGCTTGGCTGGTTGGAGGCTCTCCCAGCAGCCACTGCGGCTCAGCTTTGGCAGCAGCAGCATGGCCCTGCGGGGACTCCTGCCCGGGCGCGCAGACGTGAACACAGGAAGTTACAGTTTACTAATTAATAAAACTTACATTTATTCCACTGTGTGCTTGGAAAAAATAAACGAGACGCAGCCCCAGCTTTCCTCTCTAGAGAAAGAATTAGGATTCTTAGCTTGCATAGCAGAACCTCTGGATCTTAGCACTCAATCTTAAGTAGGTTTATTCCCCAGTCAGGAATTTCTGAGCCAAAAGTTTCTTGGGTGTACTTTGCCTCTTCTTAACAAATAAGAAAAATGTCACCCAGAGAAGGTTTCAAGCTGGAAGAAAAAGGAAGGGGATGCTTTATTTCCTGACGCCTGTCTCTGCTGTTATATACTCACTTCATTTTTTTTTTTTCTGAGTTGATTTACTCAACAGATATGTACCGAGACCCTTCTATTTGCAATGCACTGGTTAACCATCGAAGAAAGGGGCACACAAAAGTGAAAGAGGAATGAATTCTATTTTCTAGAGAAGCATCATCCTTTTTCTATTTTCCTCTGCTGGATTCTAAAAAAAAAAAAAAAAAAAAAAAAAAAAAAAAAAAAAAAAAAAAAAAAAAAAAAAACCTGAAAAAACCTGACTACCTGACTTGGCCAAGATTTAGACTTCTGGAGCCAAGTAGGACCTGACACAAAGGAGAAAGTGTAGGACCTATTTGATCTTCCATAGACTCAGGAATTGGGTGGGATGCTTGAAGGAAGAGGCTGTCAGGCTGTGCTGAGGATGCTCCTTTGTGAGTATATGCAGCTTTTCACTCGGGGATCTAGGTTGGAAAGCAACAGAAAGCAAGACTTGGCCAGCTCGGTGGAAAGGGGTTCATTCGTAGGACTTTTGGGGAGCTCTCATCATGATGGAGTGTTTGGAGAATTGAGCCTGAGTGCACTGGGAACCAGGATCTAGATGTTCAGAACTACAGCAAGCATCATGCGGTGGGGAGCATCTGGCTGCTACCGTGACAGCCAGCAGCCACTGGAGGCTCCCAGCAGAAGGAGCCCGGTACTTTTCCATGGTGTTTGTGTCCTCTGCTGCTGCAGACGCAGCTCGGGTACGTGGCATTTTCAGGTAGCCTACTGTCACAAAGGCTTTGTCTTCCACTCACACCCAGGCTGATCAAAGGGTGTCCCAAACAAAATCAGAACCCCCACGCTGAATGGCCAAAAATGGAAAGGGGGGGTGTAAAAAGCCCTCATGTCTGGTTAAAATTAAACAGAATCCAGTGGGTGGCAAGCAGACAGGCAATCTGTGTTACTCCAGTGTCACTTCTATTCTGTTTTCATCCATGGACGATTTTTCGCCAGGAATTGATAAGCCTGTGTCAATATAAGTGTGTCTCAGATACCCATAGGTATGTCCTGTCATTAGGGGGAAAGTACCAGATATTTTAGTGTTATGAAAATAGTCACTGCACTAGTTATAAATCTTTAATAGAAGAATGTATATCTTTTACATGTTATTCTTTTAATTTAAAAATTTCAAATCTAATTGAGTAGTCAGAAAATCAGTTTGCCTAGCTGACCTATGGATCCTATTCTATTTGTAGGTTTGAAGGAATACATATACATATATATGTATATGTATTCTTTATATATATGTGTATATATTCTTCTTTCAAACCTATAAATCATAATTCCTCTCTTTATACTGCATTATTTACATCTGTATATAAATATGCTTTAGTAGCTCATCTATTAAAAAAATAAAATCTTCCCTTGGTCCTTTATCCTCCAGTTATTTCCTAATTCCTCCACGTTCTTACCAAGAAGAGTGGATCAAAGCATTTGAACACGGGTTCCCTCAAATGCCATTGACCTGCCATTCTCAGGCTGCCCCAGCTGGGTTTCTAACTCATCCACCACCTACCTTTCCAGTAGCTTCCATGGGGTCAGATGCCAAGACCACTTTGCTTTCATGTGCATGATTTTCTCAGCAGTGTTCAGCAGCAAATGACTGTTGGCTTAGCCCTGTCCACACCCCTTTTAAAAACTTTTTCTCTACAGTTCTGTGATATTGTTAAGTCTGGGATTTCCTTTTATCACACAGGCATAGTCCTACCCAGTGTCATTTGCTTGCCTGAAAGTGTTGGCTATAGCATTCTGGGTCTCCTCATCCTCCATTTGTCACAAAGCTTTGAATATCACCTGTATTCTGGCCACTTTTGAATCTGCATTTTTTCAGACCTGACCTCTGCTTTTGAGTTCAGACCTATCTGTTCAGCTGCCTGCCTTCTCTTCATTCTATGCTCCAAGCCTTTTGAAGCCTAGACTCATGGATCAAACTATTGAATATTTTCTTTTCATCCTCATACTTTCATTTGCCATCATCTCAGTTAAAGACATGAAAAACACGGACAGCTCAAGTCAAAGGCCTAGGCATCACCCCGATCTCTTGCTCCCCATCCCCATCACGGTAGAGTCATGGGTTAGGTGTATTAGATCTACCCCAAAATACATATTTTATAAAATTTCACATTTCATAAAAATCATGACTGTTTTGTCTCTTCCTCTCTAATTTGTTTACCTTTCTTATCTTAGTGCATTGATAAGGACATCTAGGGATATGACAAGGATAGCATTAAGGGTGATTATTCCTATCTTGTTCTTGAATTTAATGTGATGGCTTGTACATTTTTTACTGCTGCATATGATGCTTATTGAAGGTTTCTGGTAGATGTGCTACTTCTCATAGGAAGTTTCTTTCTGTGTTACTGTGCTGCAAATGCTTCATCATGAATGGGTCTTGGATTTTTCAGCTTACTTTTTGGCATGATCATACTGTGGTTTTTTTTATCCCCCCTGGTAATCTGTGAATTCAGTGACTGGGTAGACGGACTGGACCTGCCTCATGCTTGCATTCTTGAGACTTAGGTCCCCCAATCCGGCTGCTCTGTACTTTCAGGATGTCTCATGGCTATTCTTCTTCATGGAACTTTGCTTTGGGCAGGTCCTTGGATCCCTTCACCACCATGTCATACTGCCTCCCTGGGTCTTTGTGGGCAGCCTACCCTCTGTGCTGTTAGAGTTTTAGAAAAGATCTTCTGGTTCTAGCAGTCTCGGGCCACGGGCTGCCTGAGGAGGCTGGAGCCTGTGCTTAGGGCGCCATCTTGAGGAGAGGTAGAAAAGGACTTGAATTATTCTGCTTGATGACATGAAGAGATTGGGGGTCATCCTGACTTAACAGCGATGCCCTTGATCCAGAACTCGGTGACACGAAGCAGGACAAAGGGAGATGATAATCTGGAGGAAAGAAAGACCTCTTCACATTGAATGTTGGCTAAGTTTCAAGTGAGGAGAAAAAAAGAGACAGGCATGGGAAGAAGGGAAGGCAGAGACCACAAAATGTCAGGGACTAAGGAATTTAATTAAAAGTTCATTATTTCCCTTGAAAGTTTCCATCATCCTTTCTCACAAAATATTGCTGAAAACATTCTTGTAAGAACTGACTCTTGCATAGAAGGGGTGGGGGAGATCCCTGGAATATTCCCCGTCATTCAGTCTGAGCACCAATATGATCAGAAGTTATGCAGACCATCAATAGGTAGAAAAAAATGGGGAAAAGATTAAAGTCATGTTGTGACCTCCTTGTAGGGTAGTGGAAGGATTTCTTTGAATTTCAATAAATTTCATAGTCCTCTACAGGATATTCAAAAGGGGCTGGAGTTGGGGATCCTCAATCCTTCAGTTTTGTGTAATTTTATTCATTCCACAAATACCTGTGGAAACTTTCAATGTGCCAGGTACTTTGTTATGTTTTTGGAGATTTGGAGCTAAGAAATATATATATGTCAGTCCCTCCTTTGTGAAAAGCAGTGTCCAGGAGGTAAGAGAACATTAAACAAACAAATGTAAATGCGGTGAGAAGTTTTAAATAAAGTATGCATGGTAGGCTGAAAGTAAAATGTGCATAGTCGGCATAGTCAGGACACAGCTGCGTCTAGTTTCCCCTAAGAAATTACTCCTTAATTGATCCCTAAGAGAGGAGACAAAGAACCATTAATCAGCCATCCCGACAGACTCCTCTTGTTGCAAAGCAGAAAAAAGAAGGAAAGAAAGCATCTAAATTTTTTGTCTGTCCTATCTATCTAAAGGCACCTTTAAAAACAAGAAAGTGTGTGGCCTCAGAATCATGGGACAATAGAGATGGAAGCCTTGGTGACCAGCGGCCACATTTACCATCAATGGCCAACTGGCTTGCCTTGTAGCTGACCTGACTCACCTGGTGCTGGAGCCCCGCCCACCAGGAGAAGAGGAAAGAGACATGAAAGCAGGAGAGGCTGTTCCAAGGCAGGTCCTCAGGAGCTACCCTGCTGGAGCAGCACACTGGAGAGGATTTGAGGAAGGGGCAGTATTTTAGTGGGACTTTTCTGATAATTAGTGCAGAAACTCAACTCAAACTGGTAGAAGCCAAAGGAAGTGATTTATTGATTCAGCAAGAAAAACAATCTGGGCGTTGACCTGGAACTTGAATTACTACTGTATCTAGATCCTTGAACAATTCCTTGAGGATATAACTCTTTGTCTTTGGTTTGACATCAGTTTCTTTGTCCATCAAGCCTCTTTGTGTGAAGATAATGTTATTTCAAGACAACTCCATGTTCTTATGATTCACAGAAACTCATTCTTTTTCTACCACACCTTTATGATTCATCAAGAAAGGGTACCAACTGGTCTGCTGAGGTCCTGTGAACATCCATGGTCAAGTTACTAGGTCCAGGGGATGCAGTGCTGGTTGGTCATCAGAGGTCTCATGCCTAATTTTAACACAGAAATTTGGGGGTCTGGTGTAGAGTCAGCTTTTCATTGCTGAGATCAAAACACCTGACAAGAACAACATGGAGGAGGAAAAATTTATTTTGGCTCCCAGGTTCAGAGGTTCAGTCATCCAAATTCATGACAACCAGGAAGGAGAGAGAGAGAGAGAGAGAGAGAGAGAGAGAGAGAGAGAGAGAGAGAGAGAGAGAGAGAGAGAGAGAAAGGGGGAATGCTTTGCTCACCAGGGACAAATAAAAACCTCAAAGTCATGCAAACCATAACAGGGTCCCCTGATTATCAGCTCCATTTCAATCAGAGAGAAGGTAAAGGTAGCTCTCAAGAGGACGTTTAATAATCCAGATGAAAAAATAAAGGAGTCAACAAAAAAAATGGAAAATGTATGTATGTTCTTCTCTTTGAGCATGCTATAGGCTCTTGTAATTAGAATAGCTGGAATCTAATTATCTATTTCAAATTTTTGCTCTACCAATTACTAGTTTGTCACTTTGAGATTGAGTTTCCTACGTGTGTCAGTGAAGGCTGCACACGTACACCTGGTGTGGCAGGGCCCGGCGGCATGGATTTGCAATGGCATGACCTTCAGCACAGAGGGTCCCAGCACAAGTTCCCAACCCAAACACACAGCATACCCTGCAGAGCTTTAGTTGGTTTGTGTGGCACAAGATAGTATTGCTTTTTGTCTGCTTGCTTAGTTTAATTTTCTGACATTAACAAAAAATTTTCTAGAATAACAGACTTTGGACTGTCAGAAAATAATTTGCTTTTTTTCCCAAAGGAGAAGCATGGGGAGTTTGGTCGGCTACAAGGCATCTCCCACCTATAACGGTGAGATGGATGGATGTTCCTCTGTGCTAAGGAAGAACCCTAAAGAATACTGTGAAGGTAGAAATATGAGTCAACACCCCCAGTATTCCATGGAATGTATCTCCATCAGTTTATCCTATTATGTTAGAACATTAATATCCAGGAACTCACTTGAAACAGGGCCTGCCTGGAAGAGTCCCAACTCCTGTGTTTGCTGCACCAGGGGGATGATGTAACCCAGTTAAAGTGCCATGCCCCTGGGCTGGCACGTAGTGAGTTCCCTATCAAGTAGTTATTAGTATTCATTTTTAAGAAGTGTTTGCTGATCTCCTGGTCTGTTCAAATCACCTAGACAAGTGATTTTTTTGTGAAATGTGAAATGATTTTAGAATTAGGAGAAAGATATTTTAAATGGAGCCAAAGGAAGACATTCTCGGGCTTGTCTCTGTTAACCCAATAAAGAAAACACAAAATGCTAACCAATGAAAACAATCGGCTTTAAAAAATTAATCCAGAGGAAAGCAGTTGAGTTATATATATTGTTCATTTTGAAAACCCACTGTCTAATCTCTGCTTTGCAAAAGAATTGAAATGATTCAGAGAAAAAAATTATGGTTGAATTTAAGTGAGGATGGGTCTCTGTTGCATCTGATGAATGATCTTGTTCAGAGAGAACATGTTTTACAATTCTTCATTTTTCATTTTCAAATATGTATGGTTTCATGGGGTTTTCCTGCCAACGAGGCAGGACAAGATATTGGCCACTTCCCTCCGGACAGGCCAGTCCCGAACCTCAAAGAAAGGAACCAGATTCTTCTGCACTGTTTCAGAGAACTTCTTCACCCATGGATTTATCTTGCCCGCCTTGTCTTTGGGGAGGTCAGAGAGGGTCTGGGAATCAATAAAGAGCTGGATGAATGGCTCCTCAAGAGCCAGAGAAGGACAGAAGAGATAAAATGAGGTACGTCGATTGCCACAGATTCCCCACCCCAGCACACACAGAAGGGTACACCATGATGCTTTGTTATAATCCACATTTTAACTGATTTCATCTCTCCAGTGGTCGTTTCCTCCTCCATCATGTATTAGCCTGTTCCTGTGACTGGTGCCAGATCTTATTCTGTCTCAATCAATCTCAGAGATGGAATTTGTGCCACATCACTTACTTCCTAGCTGGTTCTCAGTAAATGGTAGCTACCTTCAGGATTGCTATTTCCCTCACTCCTAAGCTGAATGATACTGATTTGAATCGGGCTGAGGTGGGCGCACCCTCTCATATTGTGTAGCTAAAAATTAGAAAGGGCTAGCTGGAACTGTAGAGCTGCAAGTCTAGAAGATGCAGATTCCTGGCCCTTCGCTTAGGAATCTATGACCCCAGGAAATAACAGCTGTGAGAACAAGTTAGAGTGTTTCAACCTGCACCGGCATCCTGCTTCCATCCTGCACCCCGGAAAGTGTCTAACGCTAATTACAATCAACCATTGTTGAGGATCTATGCAGCATCAGGCACTGTGCTAAACACCAGAGGTCCAGGGACGAAAAAGGAGACAAGTGCTCCAACAAGTAGCTGGAATGTAGTGTCATAGGAGCCACATTGGAACACAGAAGTAACATGGAAGACAAAGTAAATGATACCTCAAAGGATAATATCCAGGGAAGGCTTTCCGGAAGGGGCATCTAAAGGGTTGATTTTAAAAGTTGAGCAGGTATTTCCGCAGTATACGAAGAAAGAAAAACTATTTAAGTAAGAAAAAGCAGTATTTATAAATGCACAAGACCATAAACCGTGGTGAGCTGTTGTGAATTCTCTGATCAGTCTGTATTTGCAGGGGATTGAGCAAGTGGGTGGGGATCCGGAACTGGAGGTGGAGGATAAGGCAGAGCAAGATAATGAAAGGTTTGGTATTCTACCTGAAGGCGACAAGGAGTTATGGAAGGGTTCTAGGCTGAACATTATGGTTTATTTGGAGCATTTTGGAAGACAAGTCAGTCAGGATCAAGGTTAGAGGTAGGGAGACCATGAGATGGCTACTGGAGCAGTCCAGGCCAGGGCTGCTGGGACCTGAATTTTGGCCATGGTGCTGGCAGAGGAAGGGGGACTGGGAAGGTGGTCACCTGCTCAGACCCGAGAGCAATGAGAGTCTTCATGGAGACCAGAGATGGGAGTCTGTCTCCAAGGCCTTCGACTTGAACTTGGCTGCTAATCTTCTGGCTGACACTGTGGTCATCTCATGAAGGCACTTAGACAGATTACTTTTTCATAAGGAGCATGGTGTAGCCCAAAAGTCATCTCAGACTCTTTGGGATTATGAAGACAAGGTCAAAATCCAGAGGCAATGTGCAGTGGTGTCCAAAGACACTGAAACTGGGCTTCAGGTCTGTCCTTTCCAATTAATTATACGGTCAACAGCAAACTTGGATGTTTTAACTTTGGGTTTCTGAACCTGCAGTACAGGCTACAGTGGTATTTCCTCAGTGTCTTTCACATAGCTAGCAAAAACATGGAAGAGGAGGTTTTTGAAAAGCTGTAAAACACTACAAATATTATTTATTTTGTAACAAAATCAGAACTTGCCCACGTGTGAGGTTTGAGTAGGAAGGTGCCGTCCAGAATAACTTGCTACCAAGTCACTCCCCCAACACGTCCTTGTCATATGCTGTTAGAGAGAAGTGCTGTCATCGTCTTCAGAGCTCTAACGACAGCGCAGGAGAACCTATGTGCAATTGGCAAAGCTGAGATTTTATTAAAGTTCGTCTGGAGGAGCCATGTATTATGGTATCTTTTCCACAATGATTCTACCTATTTTCATTGATTTCCACGAAGTTGGGAGGTGGAGGAGAGGAGAGGGACACAATCCATCATCTAAACATTATCCGTATCGGATGTATAACACCTGAGCCACAGGAAGGTTCTGACATGCTGCCCTGTCCCTTGTGTCCAGGGAGGACCTCCTATGGCCAATGGGGCTAGCGAAGGAGCTGTAGTGCTCTCGAGATCACCAGGAAGTCACAGAACTGTGAGGCCCATCTGCCCCACATATGCTCAGTTCCTACGGAGATCTTTCCATCCCCACAAGGCCACCTTGGGGCAGAATTCTCACAGTCCCTCCCAGAGCTGCGAGATCTCCCGGATGGTCCTTAACCCAGCCAGGCTGCCCTGACCCCTGTCTCCCACACCTCACCTAGAATTCCTAAGCTCCATCTTCTTAAAAGTTCACGGGGAAGAAGGGAAAGGCCCAGGCTGCTGCGGAGGCTGGCCCCCATCGTTTCCCCAGTCCCTCTGTGGTCCTGGGCCCCTTCTCCATTCCATACCCTTGCTGATCTCAGTGGTGTTGCGAGGGTCCATGGGAGGGGAAAGGAGGGTCACGGACTGGCAGAGAGCTCTGAGTTGACCAGTTCTTGGGTAAGGCTGGAGAGCTGCCACTGGTGACTGGTTTTCCTTATTCGCCAGGGGTGAGTCCTCTTGTTGAATCATTTCCACATCTTTCTTGGCAGACTCATAGATGGGATTCCCCTCTGCGGGACTGGAAACCTGTGGGAATGGTCTTTTATCAGCCTCTCCTTCCGGCTCTTTCCCTTGTACATCAGGGACTCAAGATGGGATAAAGCTGTGCAGCAATGGGAGCTTACTGCCCAGGCTGGGGGACTGGGAAGCAGCCTTGACTGGCTGCCTGATAAATGATGCCACCATCAGAGCATTTAAGGAATTTTTAATTCAGCTACCCAAGTCCTGCAGTTAGACTCTAGTGCCTGAGGTCCCACACCAGACCTGCGTGCCCATCTGCAGTCTTCCCCATCTGTAGTCAACAAACTTCTCCACCTTTTCGACACACATGCTGGTGAGTGAGGAGCAGCAAAAGACACTATTGCCACTGGTCAGAAGTTCTGCCCTGTGGCAGGGCCCAGGTCCTTCACTGTTGGGTTCAACCCACACCTGCCTTTCTGATTCCCTGTCAGCCAGCACAAAGTATTGATCCCTAATGGGCCCATTCTTTGATTAAGTAGCAAACGGTGCAGGGTCTAGTGAGCGGCTGCAGGAAACAGTTGAATGAGCTACCTGTTGGCAGAAGAAAGGTCCCTTCCTGGGCACCAGGAGCTGTCAGGGGACTCCCCTTCCTGAGGGGACTGTGAGCAGACTCTCCCTCTTCCAGCGAGGAGATCCCTTCCAGGTCCTGACTGGGGTATTCCCGACACCTGGAAAAAAGATTTCCCACGTCAATGCTGGTGGGAGAAGTGCTAAACAGGACCCAAAGGACACCCAAGACCTGAGCTCATTTGGCATAAAACCATCACCAGGAAGCAGAGGGGACTGCTGTTTTAATCTGACTCTGTACTTCTCCCCATCAGTTTTAATTGGAGGCATTCAATATCACAAACGGGGAGGGTTTTACTTATAGGTCCAATCAATTTATCTTAGAAAGTGGTATTTTGGGCTTTCCCTCCTTTTGTAAAGCGATTTCTGCCTAGTTTATTGTACAGTTGACTTTATCGATCTTTTAAAAGTCGGCATTGTAAATAAAACAACTTGCAAAAAGTTTTCTGAAATAGAATTAACAAAATATTCTATTTATTCATGAGTTGGAAACTGGAAAAAGGCTACTTGATGTAAATGTTCTTAATGGGGGTTGTCAGGATGTCATCTTCCAGCCTCCTGGAGTCCATCAGTACCACTGGGATGGATTAGCCTGATTGATTAGCAGCGTTCCCTTAACTGGACCAAAGGACTTGGGTGTTTTGTTTGTTTGTTTGTTTTTAATCCCAGCTTTGAATTTGTTGCTTAGAGACTCAGTTATTATCTAGTTTGTGGACTTGGAGGGGAGAAATGTAACTAGACAGTTTGATAGCTTTTAAATTAAAAAGGTCACTAAATTTATGTGGTATGTCACCTTTTTATAAATCAGTGTTCCCATATGGGGAAAACTATTCGTACTACTTGCATGTAAAAAGTAACCTTTAATATTGAAATATGTGGCAAAACCCAGAAAACATCATATGAGTACAAGATACTTTCAATAAAAAGTAAGTTATGTAAAAAAAATGTACATTTAAATTTTCCCAGTAAAATTTTCCAGGATAAATTGCTGCTCGTTTTGTTGGATATTCTGATTTATAAGTTGATGAACTGAATCATTAAAAATACAGAATAAATCAAGTTTAAAAAAGAGTTTATCATTTCTGTAGAGAATAGTCCTATTTCTACACACAGGTGCATATAAGATACTCATAGATAAAACAATTTTGTGAAATTCTCAAATTATCCTTTTTAGGGTTCTAGAGTTTCTTTTGTTACATTTATTGATTTATTGTGGTGCTAGGAATCAAACTCAGGGCCTCACAGAGCCCCCAAACTTTGTGGTTTTTAAATAAAACTTCTGAAAATATTAAATAGAGAAAATGGAGAAAAATGTTTTATCATTTATTACTTACCACTTTTTAAAATTGCCAGATAAAATATTTCTATATTGTATCAAGTTGTATTCTATATAGCTATCCAAAGTTTGGGGATTGTATGAATAAAATATTTTGGTATAAGCAGTCATGTGAAACACAATAAAAAATGAGTGAAAAATGCCACTTGTGAAAACAGTGTGCACAGAAAAATCCAAAATAATATTTAAAATATTATTGAAAGTACAAAAAATTACTAGAAGAGTGTATTTTGAAAATTATTTGCAATTAACTCTGAATAAAATCTGTAACTAATTTGCATTTCCTGTTTTAATTTTCATAAATAGAGAATTTATTCATTCCTCTTCATTGTTTTCTTTTTTCTTCTCTGACTGTATATTTTTAAATAGCTTGTCTTTGAGCCCACTAATTTTTCCTCCAAGCTGATAGTAACTCTATTGATGCTGTGCTTCCAGGGGTTGGGGGAAGAAAGAGATGAGCAGTCTGTGGCCATGAACAACACCACAGTGGGGTGGGAATGTCACACCCTAAGCCCACAGCCCACCAAGACCAGTGCAGCCTTGGGTAAGACCAATGCCCACAACCTAAGGGCTGCTTACTAATCAAATGGTCTCACGGCCCAAGACTATTATGCAACCAGCTATGGGTGATGCTGGCCAGAATAACGGTCAGATAGACTGGTGCCATTCCAGAGGCTTTGTCTATAGACAGTGGCCCAAGGCGGGGGCATTGGGATCTGCTCAGCACTAGATTTCATCATTGAGTCCCAAGGCTTACTATTCTGTCCTATCCTGATAATGCAGTCTTGTTCCATGCTGTGATGCCCAAGGGTGGGTAGTGCGGTAAATACAGTCCCTGGCCCACTGAGGCTGATGCTAACTAAGTCACACCCAAGTCTCACAGCTGCAAATACCTGTACAGTCTCAGGGGTGCCCTCGGGTTCATGCCATGACCAGTGGTGATGTACGCTGAAACGTAAGTTTGTCCCACCTGGGCACAGGCCTCCACATGGTGCTGGGGTAGTTTAAGGACTCCATCTGTATGCATCTGCCTGAGATATCTGTGCAGAAGACATTGGAGAAGGGGTGGTGGAGGCAGTCCCTTGGAGTGGGCCTGTGGTATGCCACTCCTCAACTCTGCATAGGTCTCTGCAGCTGTGAGACTCAGGTGTGACCCAGCTTAATGTCAGCCAAGGGACAATAGTGCTGGCCTGAACATGAGTCTGTCCCATCAGGGCACAGGTCTCTGCCTGGTGCCTCAGGAGAATATCTGGGTTGGCCCAGGTAGGAAGGGAGAGGAAGGGATGCCTGAGTGATGAAAACAAATCAAGAGTGTGGCGCTCCTTAGAAATCATGTTCACGAGCCTGAGAAATCAACAGGGAGGTAACTACTATAACTAGGGAATTACCAGAGAGGGATACTCTGCTTTTTTTTAGTTTTCGGTCATTGATTCACCAGGCTGGGTCTTTGCTTTCCTCTGCAGTCGCTGATAGAACCATGACAACAACTCCTGATGCTGCGTCAAGGCCCTCATGAAGTGTGGCAAGTTAGAGGCCGCCTTCCCAGTGATGGTGAATGACAGGGGCCAGGTTCTCATGGCTGCCTCCTCCTATGGCCAAGGCCGCCTGGTGGTCATGTCCCATGAAGGCTCCATTTCTCCTCAATGCAGTGGGCTGGCTCCGTTCCTCCCTTGGGGAGTGCACCCCTCCCTGGGTTCACTAGTAAGCCTCCTGAAGGGCTCTGGGGTTGAGGCCCAGATTGAGCCCTCACAACTGTCCTATGATTCAAATCCCAAGAAGCTGATATTGAGTTTTTCCTCATTTAGTACTGCTGTGTAGAAAAACATTCCTCATCCTTTAACTCAGACAAACAGTATTTGATGGAGTGTCTCTGTCCTAGTTTATTTAACTATGGAAATTTGGATTACAGCTAATGTTTGCTGTCACTTAAAGTTTCACAATGAATATTTATGTATCATTGCATACAGTTTTCTGGCATGCAGTCTAAGAAGGCGAAAACTACTTTAAAAACACCATCTTTGAAATGTTGATGGATACTGATAAATTGCCATTTTTAAAAGCCTTTACTCATTTGCGTTCATAACAAAAATATGTTCTCAAACTATTGCCAGTACTAGGTATCACTGAATTTGCACTTGATGTTATTTGTCAGTGTGTAATGTGAAAAATGTTATTTTTAGTTTGTGTTTCTGTGATTACAAATGGAGAGAATGTTTTTATATATTTATGATAGTTCATAGTTCTTCTTTGAAATGTTTTTTATGCCCTTTTTCTACTTAGTTTTTATCTTTTTCTTACTGATCATCAAGTGCTCTTTCTATATTACAGATATTACTTGTTTGTCTATTTTATATGTTGCAAATATCTCCTTGCACCATTTGTTCTTTACCTTTGTTTTAACCTGATAGATGTAAATAGCTTTACATTTGTTGGGGTCAAGTCTGTCAGTCTTTTTCCTTCAAATCATCCTTTATTGTTTAGAAAATATTTTTCCTTTACAAATTTGTTAAAATGTTTTCTTATGTTTTTTTTTCTAGTGCTTTTATGGTTACATGTTTTTACATTTAGATCTTTTCTGTTATATCATATATTATTTCTAAATATATAACAATTACGACAGCAACTTTTATTGAAGGCATAATTGTACTCATTGATATTAAAGGTTACTTTCTCAAACAATTATCTTCCATATGTATATGAATTTGTTTTTTAGTCTGCTCCTCTGAATGATTAATGTATTTGTTTAATTGTGCACCAATCATACAGGTTTTGTTACTGCAGCTTTGAAGTGAGTTTTGATCTGTGAAAACAAACTCTTCTTCATATTTCTGTATTATACCTAAACATTTTCAAATTTTTTCTAGGACTGAGAGTGTGGCTCAGTGGGAGAGTGCTTACCTAGCATGTGGGAGGCCCTGAGTTTGAACCCCAGCACCACACACAGAGCTAAAATTGTCAAGTGTGCTTGACTGCTTGAATTTTTAGATTAGACTAAACAATCAATGTATTGAGTTTCTTTAAAATACATTGGGATTTTCAGCAGGATTATACTCAACTTAGAGGTTATTTGAGGATAATTAGCATCTTGAAATAATTTATTCAGCTAAAACAACATACATATTTTCATTTAATCAAATATTCCTTTGTATTCTTTGTCAATTTTTAAAGATTTTGCCAGAAAGTGTTTAGCCAATACTTAACAGAATTATTCTTGACATTTTTATCATTATAAGTTATAAAATTGTCAATTTTATAATTATCTCTGCCTGATTAATAGGCCAATTATTGAATTTTGTGTTTATTTAGAATTCAAACACTCTGTTGAATTCTTTCATTATTTATAATCATTGTCTCAACTAATTATCTTAAATTTTCTAGTAGATACAATCTTATTAGCAAATGATATGGTATCTTTGCTCCTTCCGTTATAATTTCTAATTTTTTTTCATTAGCTAAGTCATCCTTTAAAATGGGACTGGTATCAGTGATAGAGGGCATTGTTGCCTTTTTCCTGAGGCAATAGGAATTCTAATGTTCTGATGTTACATATACAAACGAATTCATTTTATTCAGATAAGCAATTTCACTTATGACTTATTTTTGTCTTATATTTTAGAAATCAGAATAAATTTTGTCATGTTTTCTTGATAGCTATAGAAATGAGAAAAAATGATTTACTTAATTTAGTAATGACTACATCACTTAGAAACCATCGTCAGAGCTCTTAAACACTATGACATACTGATGTATTTCAGAGACCTCTCCCCTGTCCAATTAATCAAGAGTTGAAATTAAAGAAATTAAGCATAATCAAGCTTAATATTTTGTTAATTGCAGCATCTCTTTCTCTACATACTACAACTCCATCTCTGTAATTCCAAAGTATAAGCAGCAATGTGTGTTCACTAATTGAAAACCTCAACCACAAAGTTTTTCTTTAGGGTTTCCTGTTCAAAGACATCAGACTGAAAATTAGTTGTGAAACCTCTGTGTAGATGGAGAAACCTACAGGTAGAATTGACACTTTAACAAGAATGCTATTCATTGATTTTGAGAAAGATGACGTTTTGAAATGCTCTCTTGATCTTTATCTAATGCTGAAAATTAATTAACTTATAGCAGTCATTATGGTATTTGGTGACAGCAACATACGAAAAATTTAAAATATCATAAAGATTACTATTTGTCTACTTATGAAAATTCACAAAAATGTAGGGAAGGTTACAAGGAAATGCAAATTAGTTACAGATTTTATTCAGAGTTAACTGCAAATAATTTTCAAAATACACTCTTCTAGTAATTTTTTTGTACTTTCAATAATATTTTAAATATTATTTTGGATTTTCCTGTGCACACTGTTTTCACAAGTGGCATTTTTCACTCATTTTTTATTGTGTTTCACATGACTGCTTATACCAAAATATTTTATTCATACAATCCCCAAACTTTGGATAGCTATATAGAATACAACTTGATACAATATAGAAATATTTTATCTGGCAATTTTAAAAAGTGGTAAGTAATAAATGATAAAACATTTTTCTCCATTTTCTCTATTTAATATTTTCAGAAGTTTTATTTAAAAACCACAAAGTTTGGGGGCTCTGTGAGGCCCTGAGTTTGATTCCCAGCACCACAATAAATCAATAAATGTAACAAAAGAAACTCTAGAACCCTAAAAAGGATAATTTGAGAATTTCACAAAATTGTTTTATCTATGAGTATCTTATATGCACCTGTGTGTAGAAATAGGACTATTCTCTACAGAAATGATAAACTCTTTTTTAAACTTGATTTATTCTGTATTTTTAATGATTCAGTTCATCAACTTATAAATCAGAATATCCAACAAAACGAGCAGCAATTTATCCTGGAAAATTTTACTGGGAAAATTTAAATGTACATTTTTTTTTTACATAAGTGAAATTGCTTATCTGAATAAAATGAATTCCTCCATTGCAGGGGGACAGGGTCTTGGTATCGGAAATCAGTGACATAGCCCAAGGTATGTGAGCCTTGGATGATGACCTGTATTGTGGGTAACTAGAAGTAACCTGGTTGGTTTTTAGCAGGTTGGATCTGGTCACTCTGATCCAGTAGCTGAACAGAGTTCAGAGCAAGTTGCAGGCCATGACAGAGACACTGCAGAGCCGGCTGGTGCCAAGAGTCCAGGTGCCAACTCCCAGAGCTGGAATGAGCTCATTACTTATCAGCTCCATATCTCTTGTTTTCTCCTCTGAAAAGTGAGGACAGTAGTAGTGCTCACCTTGTAGGACTGTTGTGAGCACAAATAAAGAAAAAGCACTTCACACTCTGGTTGGCAAATAGTTCATTGATGATTCCCTGACCGGCAGAGGCATCCTTGGGAGCCAACACACTCTGGGAGATAGATGGCTACCTGTTTGCTTTCAGTGGGAGATATAATTGCACAGTACTTTTCTTTCTTTCTTTCTTTCTTTTTTTTTTTTTTTTGCTATAACAATCCTGTTTTGACAGTTCACCAACTCCTCCCATATATAACTTAACTAATTCAATTCTGAATGATTTTCAATGGACATAAATTTCAACTACTTGATCAAATTATGAGTTATTCAAGATAAAAATACAAGTAGTGTCCCAGGGCAGACTGCATGGTAATAGTAAAGAGAGTACGGTCATCTCACGTAGCCAGATTTTCTTTATGTGACTGAAACCCACAGCACCTTAGATTCCAGTCTCTGCTGGCCCAGGAAAGCTTGGGTTTGCCTGGATGCCATTTCTAAGTGTGGACACCTCCTTTTTAAATTATTGTGAGTGTGCTCGCATGGCATAGTTTCCTGTAATGAGGCCAATTGTGTTGGACTAATTTCCTTCTCTGCCTAAGTATTGTTATTTCAGTAACAGAGTTAATGTCTTGGGGGTCTTATGAGACTGGGAATAACAGGTCATAGTTTTTTGCTGTCATTATTGTTTAAATCTCCCTTACAAGTACAACTCTCACTAGAAAGGATGAGTTATTCTTGGTGAAAGGACAATAAATTCAGGGTTCACAAATTTGTGGAAAAATTAGAAAAAATAGGGGTCCTTCTGACTGACGATAGGGTGGAAATGGCTCATCCTTTGGGCTAGCTTTGGCTTACAGTCCCCTTGATATGATGTAGTGTGACAGTCCAAGTGGTCACTGGGCAGCTGTTTCCTCGGGGTGACCTCTTGGTTACTCTCTCTGTTGCACTTCTCACTCCCTTGTGTTCCTTAGATCTCTGGCATGAGAGACAGCTTACAATTTCAATTCTAAACTTTTTTTTTAACAATCCCAAATTTCCCACTCTTTACTTAAAACATTCAACATAATGTCCTCTTCTTTCATCATCCTTAGGAGTTTATCGAAGTGACATCTTAATTTTTTATGAAAGAAATTCTCATGGCTTTCCCAAATAAAGAGTGAATCAGTACAAAGAGTTGTGTAGTTCTCCTAGGTAAAACAAACCATGCTCCTATAGAACCAGGAAATACTTGTCCAACAGGACTTTTCAAAATTGAAGCTAGGCATGGTACTAAAAACCTTATAACAGGGACAAGTGTGTGAGAAGAGCAGTCTGAGGGGGCTGGGGATGTGGCTCAAGCGGTAACGCGCTTGCCTGGCATGCGCGGGGCGCTGGGTTCAATCCTCAGCACCACATAAAAATAAAATAAAGATGTTGTGTCCACCGAAAACTAAAAAAATAAATATTAAAAAGTTCTCTCTTTCTCTCTCTCTCTAAAAAAAAAAAAAAAGAAGAAGAAGAGCAGTCTGAGAATGATGACATCATGAGATGCCAGTAAGGAAACAGCATCACCTGAAAAGTTGCTGCCCTTTCTTGGAAACCCCAGCCATGCCTCATGCTTGGACTGACTAACTGTTGTTACACTGACTGCTAATGCTCAGACATGTTGAGGGATTTTTGCTTGCAGAAGAATAAGCATATCGGAGATGCATCTTAGGTTTCTATTTACTAGCTCCTGGTTAAAATAATCCAAGGGGCCAAAACAAAAATAAATATCTTCTCATCATAGGAATCTGTGTTCAATGAGTGGACAAAATTTGAACATAGGCTAATAGCATTTTTTTGTTCTCCTCTACAGAAAAGGAGACAGATCAGAGCTGAGGTACCTGTGTGAAGTTGCTATTAATAGGTATCTCAGCTGTCTTGCTTTACAGTTGGGAATTCTTATAAAAAGATTTGAATGTATTTGTTATTAATTTGGCATAATTTTCTTTTGTAGCTATAAAAGTACTGACTTTATTTTTTTAACTATGTAATAAGTACTGATGTGAATCAATCAGACATAACTTTTCCTATGTTCATATATGAATGCACAAACAGTGAAACCCATATCATGTACAACCACAGGAATGGGAAGTTATACTCCATGTATGTAAAATATGTTAAAGTACACTCTACTGTAAGACAAATAAAGTTAGTATACAGGAAAAAAAATGAAGTACTGATTCAACATGGTGAGCTGGAAGGAGGCTGCATTCTGTTTTGCTCCCAGACCTGGGATTCAAGTAGATGACCCCCGAGAGCTGCACAGGAATCACAGCCACCATGCCACACAAGTCTCTAGGCCTTAGCGTCAGTGCAGGACTCCTGGCCCCTTGTCCACATAGGACCTCCGGGTGCCTGAGGAGGACCACCGGCATTAGCACCTGCATAGGATTCCTGGCTATCCATGGGGGCAAGAACTCCAGCCACCACTCCCACATGGACCTGCAACTACCAAAGTGGGGATCTCCTAGTTGAGATCTTGAGACACTGAAACCACTGCCATCGTCCCCTACGTGTGGTAGCCTGCACCTGGGGACAACCGCTAGCCAACACTGCACACCACAGAGCTGCATCTCTGAACATACCACTTAACACCACGGCCAACCCCACCGGACCAGACACCCCATTATTTCTGAAAGCCACCACCTCCATCTTGGGACACCTTCAACACCATCTTTAGTTGGGGCAACTCCCAGCGTGGAACATCAGCTGGGGCTTAGAAGCATTATTAAGGTCCTGAAGGTCCCCAACTTCCCCCTGTGCTGCAGCCACTCACCTTGCACAGTGCCTGCGGCTCCACGGCTGGTCTATAGCTCACAAAACTGGGTCTTGGTTGCCCAATATAAAACAGCTCTCTGCAACAGATGCACAGGTCACAGAGCGCAGCCCACAAGATCTCTGGACAGAAAGGTTCCTGATTGGGAAGTAGAAAGGGAGGGAGGGTGTGAGATACAGTTTAGAGACTCAACTAGAGACCAGAAACTGTGAGGTGACAGGCAATATGAGGAGATAAGACCAGGCACCCACATCACATAAGCGGGCTCCAAAGGAGATCCTTGGGGTGCAGTCTCTCATTGGGGACCAGCAAGTGCTCTACCTCACCTCCAGGAGCTCTGCCCACAAGACCAAACCTCCCACCAATAATTTTCACCATCTTGAGGGTGAAGATACCAGCAAACAACAGACAACCCCACCTATTGGAACAGAGGGGAAGCAGGAAAGATACTGATCTCCAAAAAACAATCCTTATATCTTCCTTTGAGATTTCTCTCTCTATCTAATCTATCTCCTCCCGCCCTCACATCCCCAACATTTGTGAAACCAAGTACTTTTCCTGAATTAGGCTACTGAGGACTGGGATGTCTGAATAGTATATTACAGTGGTATTGTATATTCTTTTGTCTCCTATTTTTACATTTTTAATTTTTCTTAATATTTATGTGTATTTTTTTGTACTCTATTGTCCTCCCACTTACTTGTCTCTCCAAAATCACTTCCTTTCTCTTCTCCTGCTACCAACCAACTTCTTTAGAGTCCTCTTTCACGCTAAGATCCAATAACTCTATATCCTCATCTCCTGCCCCTCAACATTTCATCCTATACCTCACCCCTGGTTCTTTGTCCACCATCAGACACTGTAGAGCCTTTTGCAAACTTACTGTTTATATTGTAGTTAATAATTGAACTTACCATTTCTGTCTATTGTGACAAAACCGTAAATGTCTTAATAGCAGATATTTGGTTTCAGGTTATATACTTTTGTATAGGGATCTGTTCACATTGTTCTCCCCCTTAAATAAGAGGTATTGGAAACCTGCAGGGACACTATAAGCCTATCAGGTAAAAACTGTAACACCCGGGATCTGCAGTACTAGAAGGGAAGACACACAAACAACATGAAAAACCAAGGGAAGAAAGTGCCCCAAATAAACCAGGATATTACATTATTAGAATCCCTGGCGAGCACAACAGAAGAAATAACAGAGAAGGAGTTCAGGATGTACATAATTATAATGTCCTGTGAATTACAGGCTGATTTAAGAGAGAATATACAGGCAGCAAAAGATCATTTCGATAAAGAGCTGCATAAGCAAATACAGAAAGCAAAAGACTACTCCAGTAGGGAGATAGAGATTTTGAACAAAAATCAAACAGAAATCATTGAAATGAAAGAAACAATAAACCAAATTAAAAGCTCAAAGAAAGTATCACCAAGATTAGATCACTTGGAAGACAGGACCTCAGATAATATAGATGAAATATATAATCTTGTAAAGAATGTTGACCACACAGTGAAGATGGTAAGAAACCATGAGCAGAACATTCAAGAATTATGGGACAACATAAACAGACCAAATTTAAGAGCTTTTGGGATAGAGGAAGGCATTGAGTTCCAAACCAAAGGAATGAACAATTTATTCAATGAAATAATATCAGAAAATTTTCCAAACATGAAGAATGAATTGGAAAACCAAATACAACAGGCTTATTCGACTCTAAATGTAGAAAATTTTTTACAACAGATTCACACCAAGTCATATTGTAATGAAAATTCCTAGCATACAGAAAAAGAAAAGACTTTTAAAATCATGAGAGAAAGGAATCAAATTACATATAGGGGGAAACCAATGAGTATATCTGCAGGTTTTTCAACCCAGACCCTGAAAGCGAGAAGATCCTGGAATAACATATACCAAGCTCTGAAAGAAAATGGATGTCAAACAATAATCTTATATCCAGAAAAATTAAGCTTTAGATTTGATGATGAAATAAAAATCTTCCATGATAAACGAAAGTTAAAAGACTTTACAACTAGAAAGCCTGCACTATAGAACATCCTTAGGAGAAATATAAATATTCCATTAGGAGAAAATAAAAAACAACACTAAAAATCAGTGAAGGGAGGCATTACACTAAAGGAAGTGCCAATCAAAGGAGAAACCAAGTCAAATTAAACACCAAAAATAAACAAATATGACCAGGAATACAAATCATGTCTCAATAAAAACCCTGAATGTTAATGGCCTAAATTCACCAATCAAAAGACATAGACTGGCAAATTGGATTAAAAAAGACCCAACAATATGCAGCCTCCAAGAGACTCATCTCATAGGAAAAGACATTCACAGACAGAAGGTGAAAAGTTGGGAAAAAACATATCACTCACATGGACTGTGGAAACAAGCAGGGGTCCACATCCTCATATCAGATAGCAGACCTCAAGCCTAAGTTAATCAAAAGGGACAAAGAAGGACATTTCAAACTGCTCAAGGGAACCCTACATCAACAAGACATAAAATTATAAAAATATATGCTCCAAACAATAAAGCATCTATGTTCATCAAACAAACTCTTTTCAAGTTCAAGAGTCAAACAGACCACAGAACAATAATTCTGGGTGACTTTAACACACTCTTTCACCATTGGATGGATCTTCCAAACAGAAGCTGAACAAAGAAACTCTAGAACTCAATAATACAGTCAATAACTTAGACTTAACTGACATTTATAGAATATTTCATCCATCAATGAGTGAATACACTTTCTTTCCAGCAGTACATGGATCCTTCTCTAAAATAGACAATATATTGTGCCACAAAGCAACTGTTAGAAAATACAAAACAGTAGAGAGATTACCCTGCATTCTATCAGAACATAATGGAACAAAATTAGAAATCAATGATAAAATAAAAAATAAAAGCTACTCCAACACCTGGAGATTAAATAATATGCTACTGAATGAACAATGTCTTGCAAAAGACATCAAAGAGGAGATTTAAAAATTCTTAGCTTTAAATGAGAACACTGATGCAACATATTGAAATTTCTGGGACACTATGAGGGAAGTACTAAGAGGAAAGTTCATTGCATGAAGTTCATTATTTAAAAGAATAAAAAAAGTCACAAATAAATGATCTAACATTACATCTCAAAGCCCTAGAAAAAGAAGAGCAAATCAACACCAAAAGCAGTTGAAAACAGGAAATGATTAAAATCAGAGCTGAAATCAATGTAATTTTATATTGCTCAAGGGAACCATACATCAACAAAAGAAACAATTGGAAAACTGAGAAAATAAAAAGTTGTGTCTTTGAAAAAATAAATAAAACTGGAGAGAGAAAAAAATCAAATTACTAATATCTGTGATGAAAAAGGAACTATCACTATAGAAATACAGAAGATAATTAGAAATTATTTGGAATACTTGTACTCCAATAAAATAGGAAATATTGAAGTCATCAACAAATTTCTTGAGTCATATGATTTGCCCAAAATGAATCAGTATGGTATACACAAGTTAAACCAATTTCAAGTACTGAAATAGAAGATGCTATCAGAGGCCTATCAACCAAGAAAAGCTCAGGATCAGATAGATGCACAGCTGAGTTCTACAAAACCTTCAAAGAAAAACTAATACCAATACTCCTCAAATTATTTCATAAAATAAAAAAGAGGGAACATTTTCAAACTCATTCTACGAGGCCAATATCACCCGGAATCCAAAACCAGACAAAAACACATCAAAAAGAGAGAAAACTTCAGACCAATGTCTCTAATGGACATAGATGCAAAAATTCTCAATAAAATTCTGGCAAATTGAATACAAAAACATATCAAAAAGATAGTGCACCATGATCAAGTGGGGTTTAGCCTAGGGATGCAAGATTGGTTCAACATATGGAAATCAATAAATGTAATTTGTCACATCAATAGACATAAAGATAAGAATAATATGATCATCTCAATAGATGCAGAAAAAGCATTTGACAAAATACAACACCCCTTCATGTTCAAAACCCTTGAAAAACTAGGGAAAACAGAAACATATCTCAACACTGTAAAAGCTATCTATGCTAAGCCACAGGCCAACATCATTCTAAATGGAGAAAATTGAAAGCATTCTCTCTCAAAACTCTTACAAGACAGAGATGCCTTCTTTCAACACTTCTATTTAACATAGTTCTTGGAACTCTAGCCAGAGCAATTAGACAGACAAAAGAAATTAAAGAGATGTGGATAGGAAAAGAAGAATTCAAATTATTGCTATTTGCTGATGATATGATTCCATATCCAGAAGATCCAAAAAGTTCCACCAGAAAATTCCTAGAACTAATAAATGAATTCAGCAAAGTAGCAGGATACAAAATCAACATCCATAAATCAAAGGCATTTCTGTACATCAGTGACAAATCCTCTGAAAGAGAAACTACGAAAAGTACCCCATTTACAATAGCCTCAAAAAAAAAAAAAAAAACAAACCCAACTTGGGAACCAATGAAAAAGGTGAAAGACCTCTACAATGAAAACTACAGAACACTAAAGAAAGAAATTCAAGACGACCTCAGAAGATGGAAAGACCTTCCTTGTTCTTGGATAGGAAGAATTAATATTGTTAAAATGACCATACTACCAAAAGCACTATACAGACTTCATGCAATTCCAGTTAAAATCCCTATGACATTCTTCATAGAAATAGAAAAAGCAATCATGAAATTCATCTGGAAAAATAAGAGACCCAGAATAGCTAAAGCTATCCTTAGCAAGAAGAGTGAAGCAGGTGGTACCACAGTAGCAGATCTTAAACTATACTACAGAGCAATAGTAACAAAAACAGCATGGTATTGACACCAGAGTAGATTTGATGACCAGTGGTACAGAATAGAGGACACAGAGACTAACCCACATAAATACAGTTATCTCATATTAGACAAAGCTACCAAAAACTTATATTGGAGAAAGGATAGCCTCTTCAATAAATAGTGCTGGAAAAACTGGAATTCCATAAGGAACAAAATAAAATTAAACCCCTATCTCTCACCATGCACAAAACTCAAAGTACATCAAGGACCTAGGATTTAAACCAGAGACACTGCACCTAATAGTAGAAAAAGTAGGCCTAAATCTTCATGTCGAATTAGAACCTGACTTCCTAAATAAGACTCCTATTGCACAAGAAATAAAATCAAGAATCAATAAGTGGGATAGATTCAAACTCAAAAGCTTCTTCTCAGCCAAAGAAACAATCAATGAGGTGAATAGAGAGCCTACAGAATGGGTGCAAATTTTTACCACATGCATATCAGATATAGGAAGAACTCAAAAAGCTAAACACCACAAAAAAAAAAAAAAACCCTCAATCTATAAATGGACCAAAGAACTGAACAGACACTTCTCGGAAGAGGATATATAATCAATCAACAAGTCTATGAAAAAAATGTTCAACATCTTTAGCAATTAGAGAAATGCAAATCAAAACTACTCTAAGGTTTCATCTCACTCCATTCAAAATGGCAGCTATTAAGAATACAAACAACAATAAATGTTAACGAGAATGTGGAGAGAAAGGTACACTCATAAATTGCTGGGGGGACTGCAAATTGGTGTGACCATTATGGAAAGTCGTATGGAGATTCCTTGGAAAATGTGGAATGGAACCACCATTGACCCAGCTATCCCTCTCCTCCATTTATACCCCAAAGACTTAAAAACAGCATACTACAGGGACATAGCCACATTAATGTTTATAGCAGCACAGTTCACAATAGCTAAACTATGGAATCAACCTAGGTGCCCTTCAACAGATGAATGGATAAAGAAGATGTGGCATATATACACAATGGAATATTACTCAGCATTAATAAATAAGCATAAAATCATGGCATTTGCAGGTAAATGGATGGAGTCGGAAAGTATTATGCTAAGTGAAGTAGGCTAATCCCAAAAAACCAAATGCCGAATGTTTTCTCTGATATGAGGATGCTGATACATAATGGGGATGCAGGGGGAGCATGAGAAGAGTGGAGAAGTTTAGATAGGGTAAAAGGGAGGAAGGAAATGGAGAGGGGGCAAGAGGGTTGGAAAGTTGGTGGAATGAGATGGACATCATTACCCTAAGTCCATGATGAAGACACAAATGGTGTGACTCTACTTTGTGTACCACCGGAGACATGAAAAATTGTGCTCAATATGTGTACTATGAAATGAAATGAAATGTATTCTGCTGTCATATATAACAAATTAGAATAAATAAAGAAAGAAAGAAAGAAAGAAAGAAAGAAAGAAAGAACTGATATGAACAATTATGGTGTATTCACAGCAGTATCCAGGACTCTCCACAGCATGATGGTAGCTTGTGTTTGTGGTGTGATTTCCCACCACTCTCTTATACTTGCTCCTATTGCTTTTAAATTATAATTATTTGTGCATATTAATTGTACAGAATAACCGTTTTCATTGTGTCAATTTCATGCATGCATAAAATGAACTTCAATCATATCCAACTTCCTGAGCACCATTTTTTAACCCTCCACTCCCCCTGGTCCTCTTTTTCTTCCCCAACAGATTCCATTCCACTTTCATATGAGAGAAAACCTTGGAATGATTCTTATGGTAGGATAAATATCTGTTGCAGAATCTAATAGTATGACTGAACAGGGAAAATGTTCATTCAGAATAAAGTATGTACACCAGAGCTCACTTTGGCTAGAAATGTTAATTAGTAGACAGGGATTGACATAGAATGTAGGGCAGACGAACCCCAGAAAAATTAGCCCAGAAAAATAATCAATTATTTCTTAAAAACACAGAAGAAACTCTGGAAAAATAGCTCATTGTTTTCTCTAAACTAGGGTCCTGATAAAAGGGAAATAAGAATTAATGGAAAAACCACCCTCACCATGCAGACGGTATTCAGAAGATACAGAGAATGGTTCTCATTCCACTGAAGTTTGTGGGAGAGTGGAAGCATTTTCCTCAGTAAGGATAATAATTGAGGCCTTTTAAACACAGGGAATAGGTACAGCAATCAGTATTCCTCTTCTGGTCTTTTCCATTACTCTTCAGTCTTGTTAGGAAGGTGTGAGTGTAAGAAATGCTCACAGCAAGACTAACAGGAGACAGGTCCGTGCTTGGGGCTGTGCATGCAGCTGTGAATAATAAACATCGGATCCCTGCTCTTCTGATGTCTCTATGCAGTGGGAAAGCGAAATTGCACACTGGCTGGTGTGTGAGGGAAATCTCGGGCTGAATGGGAGCATGAAGCATGAGGGCATGGCCAGATGGACAGGCCTCTAGGCTAAGATCTGCCTGACCAAAAGAAAACCTTAAGAATACTCGCACACCCATCAGAATTGACACAGAGTCCTTTCCCACCTGTCCATCACTTGGACTAATCCAGGTCAGAAGATGCGGATGACCACAGCGGGCCTGGAATCTGTGCCCACTCCTGCTGCTGGTGTGGGTCACCCTTCCAAACCAAGTGGACTCTTGGTATTGAGGTCAGTGATCCCAAAGGAAAACTGATGGCGCTTTGAACAAAGTAATAGAGTAAATTATGAGACATACCTAAGTCCTGTACATACCTAAGTCCTGTACCCATCGTGACTGGGCAAAAATATATGATTTAAGGAAAACCAGAAGAATAAGCCCCCAAATTAGACAAACTAGATTCAGTGTCTATCTACTTGTTCTCCTAATTTTTCCATACTTAGAAATATAAAATTATAGAAATAAACCTCTCAGGAATCATGGATTATCTCTACCATAAGCAGCTGATTAATTTTTATGTATTCAAGAAAATCTGTTGAATATTGCAGAAACAATTGACTATGAACTTAAAAAGAGAGTCAAAACCTCCTCTCTGCAAGACATAGAAGGAAACACAGAGCTCTGACTCCTCCAAGAGAGAGGGTGGAGGGACAGGTTGGGTATTGTCTGTCACTCGGGCAACCTCTGAGCCCAGCATTATCCATCCATTCATCCACCCTAACATCCCTCCCAGAATAATGGTTCTGGAATTGAATTGCCTGGGTCTCAACTCTTCTCTGTGCAAAGCTGGATTACCTGAGAGAAGACTAACCACATGCTGAGGCAAGCAGAAAATCAGACAACTGTATCTTCGGGAGGTTAGATGATAGTTAATCAAAATTTAAGAGTGAACGCGAGAACGATCAGAACTTTGTGGAACCTTATTTCATCTATTTATCCAGACAAATTTCTGTATAAATTGTAAATCTTTCATGAAGGATCAATTTCACAATTTTTCACTGCTGTGGGATTCAGACAATCTTCTGCTTATTGCCTCTGGAGCTTCAGAGAAGTTATTTAACATTCCCAAGTGTCAGTTTTCTGATCCATGAAATGGGGATGATGATAGCAGCTACCCCAAGGGTCTGTTGGATAATGTGATACTGCATTGAAACACTTCACACAGTGCTGGGGACACATTCACTGGTTGTTTTAGTCAGCTTTTATTTATTCATTTATTTGTTTGTTTGTTTGTTTATTTTCTGTTGTGACTAAAAGACCTGACCAGAACAATTTCAAAGGCAGAGAAGATAATTTGGAGGCTCATGGTTTCAGAGGCCTCAGTCCATGGACAGCTGGCTCCATTCCTTGAGGCTCAAGGTGAGGCAGAACATCATGGTGGAAGAGTTTGGCAGAGGGAACTGGCTCACATGATGATCAGGAAGCAGAGAGACACTCCACTTGCCAGATTCAAAATATATACTCCAAATCCACGTCCCAGTGCCCACCTCCTCCAGCCACATTCTACCCACCTCAGTTACCACTTGGTTAATCCCCCTCAGGGAATCAATTCACTGATTGGGTTAAGACACCCATAATCCAATTATTTCCTCTCTGACCCTTTTTGCGCATTTTCTCACATGTGAGATTTTGGGAGACACCTCACACCCAAACCACAACTGGCCATGTGTCAGGGGTCACTACTGTTCTTTCACTTAACCAGTCTTTCATGAGCACCTTTCATATGCAAAGCACTGGGCAAAGGACCCTAGGGAAATGCAGGGAAGGTATCCTAGACCTGAGGAAGTGAGCTGAGGGGATTCAGAGGAGACTTTCTCTGGGTTAGTTCTCCTCTACTCTCAGCAGAGCTTATGCAATGATTTATGAAACAAACAAAAACATGCTTGAGAAAATGGGTAGGCAAACCAGACACCCATTAATCCTGGAGGCAAATCTCTAATTAGAAGCCTTCCTAACCAAAGAGTCAGGATGGGTCAGACCGACATTAAGGAAAGCTCCGAGGGTGCTGGGTTGTGGGTTAACTGAGGATTTGTTCTGCTATCCCCAGGCATCTTGTTTCAGAGTGAAGACAACTATGTCTGTGGGCTTCACCATCAAGACAGTGCCTTGATTCCTGGGTAATCAGAGGAGTCAGACACCTGTTTTATGCTAAGAACAAAAGGGAATGTGGCAGAGATTGCTAATGTGACATTTGTCTTTGGTAGAAAATAAAAAGTATCATAAGATTAACTAACTCAGAAGACCAAACACCAATAGCTCTGTACCATTTATTAGAGTGGACGCCATTTTTCTTTGGATTAGTTATACCTGAGAATCCGTCCAGAGATGGGAGAAATAAGTGTAGGCTGGGTTCAGATAACAGCAATAATCCTTACTGAGACCATGTTTGGGAGCAACTTTGATATTCTCTAAATGTCTTTCTACAAGTACGGAAGGCTAACCTCATGGAGGGTCAACACCAATGTGTGATTCAGTGCTCAGAATGTCCACACTGAACTGGATTGACAGACCACTGTGTGACAGCAAGAAAGCAAAGTCCACCCCTACATTTGCAGAATGTGACTGTGCACAAACATGGCCACAATTATCCAGTAGGAGCCAGTAGGAAGGCATTGAACCAAGCAGCTTAGAACTCTCAGCACGCCACCACCTGTCTCTCTTGCTATTAGAAAGCTTCTCAAAGCACAAAGAATTGGGGCCTTGGTTGGAGACAGCAGGTTTGAAGGCACGATATCAGGTTTTCATGGGAACCCCTGGTCTTTAGAACTATTGGTGGAAAATAGATGCCTCAGGATGGCAAGGTGGAACCCTCTGCTGGAGCTGATGGTTAAGTGAGGCTGCTGCTGAGCATGGAAATATGAGGAAAAAAAAAAAAAGCAAAGAATAGAAAAACAAAAACACAGGTACATTCCTGAGGAAGCTGGTTCAGCTTTGGCTTCTGACCTTGACCACCATCTGGAAGGCAGGCTGGGAGGCAGGACACTCTGTAAGATACTGGGAGATTCCAGCCACACGGTGGTTCTGGGGTTGGTGGAGTGACAGTTCCTCGTGTCCCTCCTGGCTCTACATGCCCTTTACCTCCTGGTGCCACTGTATATGCTCATGGGGTTTTCCTGCCAACAGGGCAGGCAGGCCAGGCTATCAGCCACTTCCCGCTGGACAGGCCAGCCCCAGGCCTCAAAGAAAGGAACCAGGTTCTTCTGCACTGTCTCAGAGAACTTCTTCACCCACAGATTCATCTTGCTCACGTTGTCTTTGGGGAGGCCAGAGAAGGTCTGGTACGCAGCAAAGAGCTGGGTGAAGGGCTCCCAGCCAAAGGCCTCTTGGAGCTGGAAGAGAAAGAAGGGCAGGTGGGGTCAGGTTCACCAAGGAACTGCAGCTCGGGGGCTGACAGGTCCATGTCACTTACAGCCATTGGTCCCCTTCGTTGTCGGTGTCCCTCCTATGGCTTCCCCTCCCCACTCTGCCCCCACACAGAAACACAGCCTGTGAGTTCATTCTGGCTCTCAGCCAAGAAACTGTACCCCATGAACCTAGTGGAGGGGCTCAGGGGAAACTTAGTGTGTGTAAAGTGGTAGATATTCAATAAGCTACAGTAACTGTCATTATTTTTGATAAAGAATTTAATATCCCAGGTCTTCATATCAGGATAGACTGGGCCTAGACTGAGATGAGGAGACTATTGCATCCTACACAGTTAGAGGCCTGGGACCCCAAAAGCGGGTGACCTCCAACACGTTCCAGACATGGAGATCATCCTTATTTTTTAATTAGCCACCTCAGGACTGTGACTATCGCCAGGTACCATAGTACTGTGTGCAACACTGTCTTTGGGACACAAAAGGAAATATTTAGGCATTTTGCAAGGGGCTCCAAGTGAGAGTGACTCCTATTTTATAGAGGGGTGAAGATGACAGAAATTTGGAATTAGCAGGGATCTGGGAGTTTCCCCGTGCCACCCCCATTTGATGGATGGGAATTCTCTGAATCTGGAGTGTACAAGTCCAAGGACAGATGACCCTCGAGTGGGGCCTCTCTCACAGTCTCCCTCCTGTGGCCTCATGATTGCTCCTCTGTTCTTGCTGCACTGGCCTGACAGTCCTCCTGCCTGTGGCTTATTAATTGATGCATCAATCAATACAACAGGATTAAACATATAACACTCGTGAGTATCTATGGTGTGCCAGACATTGTGACAGGAAAAAGTGGTGGAGAGCTCATGTCCCACTACAGGGCACAGATCAGTGGGACAGACGGACATTCAAGGAGGCACATCCCTAAAGGGCTGTCTTTCCGAGAGGCAGCTGACCAGGAGAAGGGGACAACACAATCGAATTCTGACAGGTGGCTTGACAGGTAACAGGCAAGATGTTCAAGCACGTTCTGGCTGCAGGAAGGAAACAAGGGAGGCCCAGAGGCCTGAAGCAGAGAGATGTGCTTGCAACTGTGAGCAGCTTGGTGCACTGAAAGACACAGGCTGAAAGAAAATGAGGAGGTGCAGCTGCAGGTGCTGGCAAATGTCCCAAGGTTAAGGGCCCTCTGTGCCCCACTAAGCACCTTCACCTTTCTCCTGTACATAAAAGGAATATTTTAAGAGTTTTAAAGGTGGAATATTGACCCTATTTAGGGAGAAGCATGGAGGGGGATGGTTGGGGATTCAGGCAGATGCTGGAGCAACTTAGAAGGAGGCTACTGAGCCACACTGAGAGGAGAATCATGAGGACCTGAGCAGAGGCAACCACAGTGGGAGTGACACGGGGAAGAGAAGCACCTGCCCGTCCCGACACCAACCCTCAGGCTCCACGGTGGAAGCAGGTCTCTCCAGAGCTTTTGTGAACTGAGGTTCAGCACTCCACAGCCACTGGTAGGTGGGCAGAGCAGAATTCGGGTTTCAACTTCCACTTCAGTGACAGCCTACCATGAAG
Organism: Urocitellus parryii; assembly: GCF_045843805.1. NCBI lineage: Eukaryota > Metazoa > Chordata > Mammalia > Rodentia > Sciuridae > Urocitellus > Urocitellus parryii. The sequence continues at coordinate 11,140,179 of NC_135533.1, read as the reverse complement.
GCCTGCTGTCCTGTGGCCCTTGGGTGGACTGTATGAAATGGCAGCAATGGATGAAGAGGGACCGCCTCATATTCACTCTTCAGAAAATTAGTGAATGAAAATCAAAGTTAGAGAGGCTAAGGAAGGACAAGAGCCCGGGGCTTACATTAACTCCTAATTACATTCCAGGTCCATCACTGAATTGGTGCTACTGAATAGGCTGCTTACATTCCTTAATTTGGTGTGTGCCTCTGTGAAGAGTGGGCCATACAACACCTGCCTACAGGGCTTCAGTTGACCTCATAAGAGATCTGTTATTGGCAGTGGCTATGACAGCTTGAAAACATCAAAGTTAAAAGCAGGGTTTCGGGATGGGGGGACAGGGACCTCTGCTTATGCCATAGAAAACAGATTTGCTCAGTGACTTTGCTCTTCTCCTACCAATTTGACTGGTTATTTATCTATTTAAAAATGATTTTGGCTCCAGTGGGTGAAGGAAGACTGAGAAGCTTGTTAGCATCTCTTTCTCCTCCAAAGCCTCCTTGTGATGCAGGTAGGTACCCTGTCAAGAGCCCCTGCTGTCTAAGGGATGGACACTCACTGGACCCATACAACTGAGGAGAGGAAAACCAGCACAGCACAACAAACACCTTGATGAACATCTGTTAGGGGACCATGGACAGAACACGTGGGTAGAAGAGCTGTGATCCAGTCTCAGGAAAGTCTAACCCAGAGCTTCTGCTATTAACCAAGATGTTGTATAATGGAGATAAATAGGCTTCTGACCCTGCCAGGATACATTTCCTTTTCTCTTATGCATGACCACAGAGGTCATTCTCTCTCTACACAGGGTACAGCCTGAGAAGCACCACCGTCCAGGATGGGTGGGGTCAGGAGGAGTTGGAGAGCTCCTGGGAGCCTGGAAGCTATAAGACTGAGGAGTCAGGAAGCTCCAGATCCCTGAATTTCTGCTCAGTACCTGTAGATATGTTTCCAGAGCTGTCCACACATTCCAGTCACTCAGCGGGGCTCCCTTTCCCACATATGCCTTGATTCTCTTCTCTCGTTCTGCGGGGTTCAGAGCAGGGTGGGCCCGAGCCCTGGGGATCCCCAGGACTGTCTCATGCACATAGACTGACCAGAGGTTGCAGGTGGCCTCGGTGGTGTGGGGAGGGAACTCCCATCCATGTCGCTGCTGGTTGTGGCCCAGCTCGTGGATGGGTCCCCACAGACCTGAGCTTCTGATGACTGTCTCATCAATGAGCTCCTTCACGGATTCCAGGTGGCACATGATGGGGTACCCTGAGTGCATCCAGCCTGGGAATATAGAAGAAAGAGACGGAGCATGACAGTGAGGTCCACGCCACCCTCCTCTCTTCACTTCTGCACACTATGGAACTTTTTGGTGCTGGTTGGGAATTAGACAGCTTTTCTAAAGTCTGTGCTCCCCTTCCCAGCCTCTCCCACCCTCACTTTTGCCCTTCTCCTAGCTCTGGTCCTGAGTAGTAGGGATATATTTTACACAATTGTCCTTGGTAGAATTCAATGCTTCATATTTTGTGCAAGTCTATAACATCATGTCCTGTGTCTGGCTGGATCTGAGATCCTGGAGGCTAAGTCAGTGTCGGCTTTTCTTCCCCTGTGTAAAAAAACTGGTGTCCAGATTTTTACTCTATGATAGAAATAGTGTCATCCTTTTTTTTTTTTTAAGAGAGAGTGAGAGAGGAGAGAGAGAGAGAGAGAGAGAGAGAGAGAGAGAGAGAGAGAGAGAGAATTTTTTTTAATATTTATTTTTTAGTTCTGGGCAGACACAACATCTTTGTTGGTATGTGGTGCTGAGGATCGAACCCGGGCCGCACGCATGCCAGGCAAGTGCGCTACTGCTTGAGCCACATCCCCAGCCCCAGTGTCATCCTTTTTAAAAGATAAAAATATTGAAATCCAAATAAATTCTCTCCATGTGGGAAACAGAATGTCTAACTTCTCCTTCTGGTCCTCTTTGCTCTAGACCATTCAATATGCAATACAAACCCCTTCACTCATTTCCCCTCTTCATATGAATTCTCCCTTAGGTTTGAAAGAAAAAGATCATTGTGCATGTTCTCCTTGAAATGACCTTCACCGACACCTGGGAACTCCTAGCACTAAGTTTCTGATGTTGTTCTATCAATCTGTGTCATCTCACCTTGTAAGAGGTCCATTTCCCTTTTTTTCAAGTCAACATTTTTCATCCCCATCAAGGTCTGGGTCTTTTATGTGTTCGTCCCTTTTAGTTTACTAATCGATTTATACTTTCCACATCTTGGGGATTAGAGACAAAATAACAAACAAATGATGTCCACTGACTTGGCACTTTCTCCCAGGACACTCACCAGCTGAGATCTGCACATCAGCCACAATCCTCTCAGGTCTGCGGAAAGGGAAAGGCTGGGCCGCCAGCCGGGATATAGACTGCATCATCTCATCCCAGAGGTGGAGCGCAGGCGCGGGGTCCTCCAGGGCCTGGAGGTTTGCAGTGGGCACTGTCAGGATGATGTTGTCTGTGGCCAGCTCTCCCCAGGGAGCTGGGTTCTCCTGGACACAGCTCCTCCACTCCTCCAGGGATGTCTTACCTGGGAACACATAACATGTACCTGCCGCCCTCCACCCCAACTTCCCTTGGAGGTGAAAAATACAACTTGAACTCCTGGAGAAAAACACTGAGATAATGAACCCCTGTCGTGAAGGCCAACAGCCTTCATGAAGGGGAAGGACCAGCTTCCAGACCCTCTCTGTCTCTGCCCTGAAGTCTCCGTGGACACACAGGTGGGCGGTATCTACAGTCTCCATGTTACCTCTAATAGTGCTCCCTCCTTCTCTCCACTGACCTTTCTCCCTCGCCCCTCCAGCAACCTGCCCATAGCCACCATGGCACCCGCAGCGACCATTCTTCCCCAAATGCCCAGTCCACTTACCCAGCTTGTAGTACGGGGCAGGCACAGCCCCCTTGATGGTGACAGACACAGGGCCAAGTTGGCTGCCCTTGGGAACGATGACATAGAGGAGGCCACCCCAGAGGCAGGAGACTGACCGTTGGGTCCTGTCCATACAGCACTGGTGAGTCACCACAGGGGCTCGGGAGAGCTTCTTAGCCTTGCTCAGGTCATCCGTGTGGCAGCCAATCTGAACCTGGACAGGCAAGTCCACCATGTGTGAGGGGAACTAGAGTTCCTATGACACAGGTGTGGGGCTGCCCAAGGGGCTGTGTGGACAGAGGCTGTTAGACACCAATCTCTGACTTCCCTTTTCCATGAGTGATGCATGGAAAACTATGAAATTGTTATCACTCCAAAGTCATAGGAACTAAGATACTTATAATAAATTTTTCAGGTTCCAGAGTAGATTTCCATCAGACCTGGGTATACGAGGCATCAGACATACCAAGGCTGGGTGGAGAAGGGGCTTTTGGTGTCCTCTTACCAGGCAGGGTCCTGGGTGTCACACCCAGCCTAAGCAGCATGGAGATTCTGATGCGGGAATGAACCCTGGGATCCTACTCTGTCCCTTGGGAGCAGAGAGGAGGCTCAGTTGGAAGTGGAGAAATCTGGCCTGGGGTTGGGGGTGGGGTGCAAAGGATTGTTCCTCTCCTTTTTGTGCAGAGCTCTGCTTCTTGTTTGGTCTGGACGCCTTGGTGGCTTTTCTTAGGATTGATGGAAGTGAACTCCAGAGAGGACACTGACAAAAAAGAGACCCTCACTGTGGTGGGAAGTGACTCAGATGAGAGGCAGAATTTAAACTTGGAATATAGGGCCTATATTTGTGGATGACTGGATCAAGCCAATTCTTTTGGTTGTCAAGGTAGAGAGGTAAAGTTGAGAGAGGCCTGTATTATCTGGGAAATGGGTGAGTGGCAATGTGATATAGGTGCTTCTCCTCCTCCACATCCTCATTTTCCAGTAAATTAATCACGTGTAGAAAGCAGAAGGCTGAGTGGTGAGCTTCAGACTTGATATTAGCAGCAGGGACCTCAGTCACTCATGTAGGCTCCCTGAAATTTGGCTGTTTCATCTGTGAAATCTAAGAGGGGCAAAATAGTCCTTCCCTGTGCAGTTCCGGGAACTGAATCAAGAGAGAGGGTGAGGAGGAGGCAGTTGGGGAGGTGCTGATGTGGGGGTCCCTACCTTCAGGCCAGCAGAGGCTGCAGCTGCAGGCAGGGAGATTTCTGCATTTTGTCCTTCCAGGAGGTAGAGCCCGGTGCTCACCCAGGAGTCCTCATGGCCTGACAAGTGAAAGAGGAGGCTGAGTTGTCTGTTCCCCAGGACTCCATCTCTACCTGCAGCCTCCCAGCCTCTCTACAGGTCCAGTTCTCCCAGGATGATTCACCTCTCCTAAGGCTTAATGAAACCCCTAACTCCTGTCTTCTTGCAAGTACCTGATAAAGCACAGAGCCAGCTTTCCTGAGGTTCAGGACCTGCAAGGTCCTGTGAAGTGAGCCAGCCCACCTGCCCCCTGGTCTAGGATGCCCTGGCCCTCTCTGTCCACGCCATACCTGGGTTAGTCCCATTGATCTCCACAGTGATGGGGTCTGCTGAAGCCTGCATCCTGGAGGGGCAGGTCTGTGTGCCGAGGCCCTGAGCCAGTTGGGAGCAGTCGGTCCCAGAGTGTGCCAACTCTGTAGCCAGACAGAGCATGGTGGCCTCACAGGAGTCACGGGCAACCGGCTTTTCCTTGCTCACAGCTGGGAGGCCTGCCTGTTGCAGCGTCTTCCTCAGGAGCCGGTGTAAGGAGGCATAAGTAGGAACCCCCTGGGCAGGAATCTGGAGGAAGGCTGCCCCATCTACTCCCAGCTTTGCCAAGTGGCTCTTTTCCAGGTTCTCAGTACCGTGGTTCAACACAGTCCGGAACTCGGACATTGCCTTACGGAAGTGGTAGCTCCTCATCTCAGGAGTGGGGACAGGGAAACAGCCTGGGCTGAGAGTCCGAGGCAGGATACTGAGGCCAAAGCAGTTGAGGATGACATTGCCAGGGAAAGCAGCCAAGGCAGAGCGGCCTGGGTTCTGGGAGGCCCACCACCAGGCCTGACCTCCGATCAGCAGTCCCCCACCCTCGGCCACAAACTCCTGGAGCTCCTTGGCCTCTTTGTCACTGTAAGCCTTGCAGCAGTACACACATAAGTCACTGGTCAGATGGGACTCCAACCTGCACTGCAGGCCGTGCTTCAACAGTAGGGCATGCAGATCTTTTAGACTTGGGTTCACCCCAATTTTGCCCTTCTGGTCTCTGGCCAGCCAGCGCACAGCATTGAGCAGAAAGAGCTCCATCTTGGGAGCGCAGAGCATGCCCTCATGGGCAGCCACAACCACTCGGCCACGGCCATAGTGGGCAGCTGCCAGGAAGCAGTTGAGGGAGGCATCCAGCCCCAGAGGGAAGGCCAGGGCCCCGTGCACCAATAGCTGTGAGGGGACTCCCCCTGTCTGGATGTCCAGCTCCGAGATCCCTTCCAGGAGCTGCTGCTGGTCCTGCCTAAGCTGCTGCCCACACCTGGGAGAGACATGGGAGACAGAGGGACACAGTCTGTTAAAGAACCACTGACAAAGAGCTCCCTGCATAGAGAAAGAGAACATGGCTCCTTCAGATTCTCCTTCTTACCAACAGCATTGAGGATGTTAGCATGGAATGCAATTTGTTCCATCAATTTCTAGACATACTCTTTCACTTGTTACAACTGATGGCATATCACTGCTTAATTGGCAGTGTTTGTTCTTCCTTAGTGACACATAAAATGCTGGTGCTTGTTTCAGTTGTTGTTGTCGTTGATGAAACAGTGGAGAGGGAGTTGGTGGCCTTATTTGCACATCTGAAGATCCACATTCTCCAAATAAAAAACCTGGGAATTCTTCCAATTTGGTTGGCTAAAGTATTAAATATTCTGACTTGAATTTTATATTTTTTAAAATTATTAGACATATAAAAATTTTGGAAAACTAGTCTGTTTAGAGAAGGCAGTCCTGCTTATGAATTTCCTAGGGCTTATTTTCTGCAAAGCAGAGCTATACAACACAACAAATTGCTCTCTCCATGAGACTAAGTGGAGATTGGAACACCTCAGAGGTTTGATTTATATAAACATCCATTTAAGAAGTCTATTTAAATCTGATGGTAGTATTCATGACTTTTTACTAAATGTGGTCAAATGTAATGAATTCAAAGAAGTTTTGTATTTCAAGAGTTTTTTCTTTAAAATGAATTTGTATATACAGTAAATGTCAAACCATAGGAGATTGGTTCAATATATTATGGTTAACCAAACACAGCAGACTGAATGATAATTAAAATATTTTAGATGATATTGGCTTAATGGGAAATAAAAACTAGATTCCAGGATACTATTCACTAAATAAGTAAACTCCTGAAAAAACAATACTAAAAACCATAAAAACAGACATAGAAATGGTATCCAAATGATAGTTATCAAACATCTTCAGTGGTCATCTTGCCTAGTGGGTTATAGGTCATCTTAATCATCTTTAAAAACTTTGTTGTCTTGATTTTTTAAAAAATCAATACATCAATTTCATAATAAATTGATAAAAATAAAATTTTTTAATTATTTCATAATAATCAAATGTCATTTTTAAAGGAAATATTTTACTCATTTAAAAAGCAAAACATTACTTTTAAAAATACTTCTTGTACAGATAGTTTATCCTTAATTTCTTTTCAGCATGAAAATATAAAGGATCATATCTTACTTTTGTCATTCCATTTTTAATCATGCAGATGTTGTAAGGATACAGGCATCAGTTTTGCTCCTGCCCCCCCCATCAGACTCAATTCTAATTTGGGGGGTAATGACACTAAGCTACATGACTTGATAATAAAACATTCTACTCCAAGAGTTCTTTTGGCTCCTGACAGGCCCCTGCAAATCTCAACAAATGGTAGAAAACTCCCAACATGGCAAGCAGCAGTTGAACATTAATCACCCAGAGGTTCACACCCTTGGGTTGGAAACACACCCAGCCACTATTATCCAGTGAGAGGGTCCCAGCTTGGGCTCTGGATTTTGACAGGTCAGGGTGTGATCCTGCATCCTCTCTTGGCAGAACAGCCCCATGAAAAGTACTTTCAGAGTCTCCATTGACTCATTTACTCCTGAGAATATTAAATAAACACTTGTAATTTGGCTAAGGTAGTCCCTAATACACAGTAAATCTTTAATGTGCTAGTGATTATTTAGCGTACATAAAAACATAAGGAACATTTACCTGATGATTAGGAAGTTTACACATGATAAACAGAGACCTTAATCCTATTGCTATAGGTTCAATTCATTGGTTGAAACCCTAACCCCCCAGTGCTCTCCAAATTCATTGGTTGAAACCCTACCCCCCCCCCAGTACCTCAGAATGAGAACTTACTGGAAACAGGATCATAGTAAAGTTAGGATAAAGTCACAGCAAAATAGAGTGGGTCCCTAATACAATATAACTAGTATTCTTTTAAAGAGGAAGACCTGGGTACAAACAGGCACATAAGGAAAACACTGTGAAGACGAAGGCAGAGATGAGAGTGATGCTCCCAAGAGCCCAGAAGGGCCAAAGACTGCCAGCCCCACATCACATGCTGGGAGAGAATCATGGAATAGATTCTTCCTCAAGGCACTCGGAAGGGACCAACCCTGGTGACGCCAGGTCCTTGGGTTTCTGTTTCCAGAACCTATGAGATGACACATTTCTAGAGTTAAGCCACTGGTTCTTTGTCACATATAGCAGCCCTAGGAAGCTAATACAGTCCTTGGCCAGGGCTTAGCCAAGTATGGCATCAACATAAAAACCTTATATGCTCTATGTATTTTTCATTGATTTATCAGACTTGGTGGACAGAATGTGCCTCATCTCACACAATCTCTACCTGGGAGCTCTCTATGTTTATGAATCACATTGAAAACAAAATTATGAAAACAGAACTGTGCTTCTCTTAACCTGGAAATCCTTGGACAAAGACCTCCCTACTGAATTAGGACTTAGTGAGGGTAGATACTATACAATTTTCAAGAGGTTCATACACATTTACTTTTAAACGAGCAGCTTCCAATATCTGTAGATGTAGTAGATTACACCACGCGTGAGCATAAGAGCTGTTGATGATGTGAGGTTAACTTCCCCACCACTCTCCACCCCTGTCTTGGTGTCAAAGCAGCCAATATCTGCCTGTGAAAATGAAAGTCAACTCACTCCAGGATTTGCCTCAGTTGTGCAAACGGGTCATGCCCTTGGGGATAAGATGGGAGAGGATCTCTAGTTGGTCCCTGCCCTTGGTAGACAAAGCTGGCGTCTCCAGAGAACAACTCCCTTAAGGAGTTCAGTGCCTTTCAAGATGGATTTGAAGTTAAGGAACCTGCTGGGTCAGTCCAGAGGCCTATGACCAAGACTACTGGCAGAAAAGTCCACTAAAAACCTCCAGAGAGACTTCCTTATGGGGGAGAAATAGGGACAGTTTGGGAGTTTAGAGTCCTGCTCCATTGGTCAGCTCCTGATGTTGTTTGAAACTCAGCCCTGTGGCACCACATGCCACAACCCAGAGTTAATTAATTCAGGGTTAATGCTAGGACAACAGGCCGCCCTTTCTGTTATAGTGGTTTGGGATATGCAATCATTCATATATTTTTCACTAATTTATTTGCAAATATATGTTCATCTCTATTGCTTCACACACCAAGCAGTGAGAATAAAGCAATGAATACAACCGGCAAGTTCTATGCATAGCAGGAACTATATATTTCGGTTGGCTAGACAGGCATTAGCAAGTGAACAGGTGAAGTATTTGAACAGGTGAAGTATTTACAGCTTGTGAGAATGAAATTCTAGGGAATAAATGGAGAAATGTGGGCAAGAAAAACTGGAAAGATTGTCCTAGTTTTAATTGGGCTATTGGTGGAGATTCCTCTGAGGAGGGTATTTGAGTTGAAACTGAATAAGCAGAATAAATTCGTCTTTAAAAATCTGAGAGAGCATCCAAAATAGGAAGAGGAATTCACAAACTGATTTCCTTGATATTGAACTACCAGTGGTCTGTCTTTCTTTCTTTCTTTTGAATAACTCTATTCCAAATATCGTGACACCTTATTAAACAGGAAATCTAATGTTACCTGTTGGGTTTTTGAATTAAGGCAATGTGTTGGCTAGCTTTTTGTGGCTGTAACCAAAATATCTGACAAGAACTATTTAAATGAGGTAAAGTTTACTTTGGCTCATAGGTAAAGATGTTCCTTCCATGGATAGGTGACTCCATTGTTCTGGGCCTGCGGTAAGGGCAGAACATCATGGCGGAAGGGTGTGCTAGAGATAAGCTTCTCAGCTCATGGTAGCCAGAAAGCAAAGTGAGCAAGAAAGGCACCAGGGAAATATCAACCCCCAAGGAACACCCCCAGGGACCTACTTTCTCCAGCCACATCCTACCTGCCTATGGTTACCACCCAGCGACTCCATTCAAATTATTAGTCCATCAAATGGATTAACCGTTCACTAGATTGCAGCTCTCAAAATCTAATAATTTCAACCATGAACATTCTTGCACAAACACAGGAGAGTTTGTGGGACACCACAAATCCAAATGATAAAAGAAAGAGATCTAAATACTTTAAGGATGTATAGGGATGGGTGCATCATTTATAGCCTTCTTCCCTTAAAATAGCACCCACTGAAAATACATAAATATTCCACAAAAAGGAAATAGTTATATAAGTTGGTGTAACTTATGTTATAACTAAAAATTCTCATTAAAAAGATTATTTGTAAAAGCAAAATTGTTCTTAAACAGAATGTAAAGTACAAGTATGTCATCATAACTAGTTAAAATGATACATAAAGATAGATGATTTAGAATGTTCAGTTCCTTTAACGTCATATTGGGTTTTTTTTTAAATAAAATAATTAACAAATAACAAAAACCAGCAATGTGGAAAATTAGTTTCATACACTGTCACCTGAGCAGTCACCACACTTCTGTCAGTCACATGAGTACAGACCTAAATTAAACACTCCCAGTGCCCAGAAGAGTGTGTGGATGTCACAGGCAGTCATATATTTTAGAGGAATGAGAGAATGGATGCCAGGTGCTAGAAAGGAGGGAAAACTGGAGTGTTGTGAAAATTCATTTCTGTTTTCTTTTTGTTGCACAAACAATGAAAACAACACAAATGATATTGGGTCAAAGAAAGACATCCTAATGTGACCTGGAGAGCATTTTCCTATAGTTTGAAAGTTGTAGGAAGGCAAAGAAGTAATGTAAAAAAAAAATGTCTGCTTTTCAATTTATAAAATTTGGGGAGAACAAAAATGTTTGAAATAATCATTTTCAACTTATTACCATCAAGCATGTGTCCATATTTTATTATATTTTCTTCAAGTGGTTTGTTTTGTTACCTATATATACAATGTCTTAATGAATTTGTCACCAAATTTGACAGAGAGTCATATCTTAATTTTGCCTCCTGTATCATGAATATTTTCCTTTTCTTTTAAGAGGTTTTGAACACAATATTGTGTGTTCAAACATATGCTGTAACTGTAGGATATACCATACATTATTAAAGAATCTATTATAGAAAACTTGTGTTTCTTCTAGTGCTTACTTAATAGTGAAAATACCAACATGTGTTCAGAAAAATTTGCCTCACAGCCCCCCTTTTCCTGCTGCCCAATCTTTTTCTTTCCTCCACCTCCTCTACTGAAAGCTTTCCCTAATAAACTTTCTGCACCCTCATCTCTCGTGTCTGAGTTGGCCTCCTAGAAACCCAACCTGCAACAAGGAAACTGGCAACGCCCAGCAAATTACACATGCTCTTCCCGTGTCACTCAGCAATCCCATTTCCAGTGATGTGGCAGAAACATGAAGATTTATCCACAGAGTATTCATTGCAGTATATTTGTAATAACAAAAAAGAAACCTGGAAAAATAAAAAACTTACTGAAAAATGTCTGCCAATAAGGAATTTAGGAAGAAACAATATTATATCCATACAGTGTAGTATAGTAGCATACTTGGTGTATTTCTATATACTATTACGGAGCCAATCCACACAATAATGTTGATTGAAAAAGTAAGGTGGAGGAAAAGGTACAGGGCATGTTATTATCTTATCCAAAAAAGGGTAGTGTATTAATGTGTGTGCTTATAAGTAAAAAATAATGAAGTATTCATCCATAAAATTGGGGAGAATGGGAAGAAGAAAATTGTATGAAGGGGACAGGGACAGAATACAGGGACAGAAAATCAAGATATTTTTTGGATCCATAATTATTTTCGATATTTACAATACAAATTACAAAAACAATTTCAAAAAGAAAAACAGACAAATGAATTGACGTTTATATCCATCTAGTAGTATAACCACAAAGAGAGGGACTATTCTAAGGGACTTTAAAGGATGGTAATTTGACTTTATATATACCTAATACAATAGAACATAAGGCAAAAAGCACTGAAAATAATCTCTGTTTCAGTAATCATATTAATAGTAGTAGTAGTGTTATTCAAATCATTGTTAGTAGTAGTGTTATTCAAATGTTGTAACTACATGTGGAATAAAGCAAATGTAGCATCAGGTTGGTATTACAGAAGTGGGATTTGTCACTATGGAGAAAAAAAGGGGGGAAACAAAAACAATATTGCTGAAATAATAAAAATCCTTTAGCCCTGAATTAGAATGAGAAGTATCCATATGAGCACTTGATGTATTTACCTTAAAAAAAATTTCTTAGAAACAATAATGGACTCAGTAGCAATGAACATCCCTACAATCTAGATTGCGGTTTCTAAATACCATTTCCCACTCAAAGAAACAAGGATGTTCAGAGAAATGTTTGATCCTGGGCCTAGACAAAGAAATGCGTAAGACAAGACTGGAACCTCATTATACTAAAAAGCAAGAAAGTTTATTAAGGCTGGGTCAAGACCACTCAGGAGTTCATTTGAATTGCCTCACTGTGACCAGACATAGGACAATTTTAGCATCAATAAAGATAAGAAATGAAACACATTGTGCTTCAAACACAATTTCAACATGGTAGGAGACAAAACACATTGGTGACCTTTGAAAGATATGAGGGAGTCAATTTGATATTCTGAGAACTGGTTTCAAAATGAGAAAGCATAATAATTAGGCAGTTATCTTACCTTTCCTAGGCAAACTACAGCTCAGGGTAAGCGAATTATTAATGAATTAGTTTGATCTCTAGAACTATTCTGAATATTACATAAAGGGAATACTAGAAGTTTAAAGTCACCACTTTATTATCCCTAATGAACTAGGTCTAAGCAAGGATCACTAATGACTGCTAACATAGCAGTGAGGGAGAAAAAGCAGACATCATGTTCCACCCAGTGGATGTACACATGCCAGCTACAGAGGGTCAGGCCATGACATGGGCTCAGCCTCTGCATCAGGAGCTGGGTGTGAGGGGGACTTCTTCTTAAAGGGCCAGAGAGGTACTTTAGGTTTCTGGGGACATGAGCTCTCTGCTACAATGACTCACATTGGCCACTGTAGCTTGAAAGCAACCACAGATAATTTGGAAATGAATGGACATGGCTCTGTTTAAAAACCAAACCCATTATTTCCAAAAATAGGGGACTGGGCCTTAGGCTTTGTCAATCCTCCTGTGGAATTTGGAGCTCACTTCTAATTTGTAGGAATGGAGAGGGAAAGGGGATATATCAAACACCACCACAGAGATGCCATCAGTAAAATTCAGACTGAAGGAAACTGTTGAGGACAGACTACCGGGTGTCTTAAAAAAAAAATAAAATTAAAAGTTGTAAAGGAAAGTCATAGTTTTATAAGAGACATTAAAGTTCTATCAAGGAATCAAAACATTTGGGCTTTATTTTAATACCAATGCTAACACATTTTGAAATGAATGGTGACATTAAGGGACTGTTCTTTCAGGTTTCATAATGGTGTCTTATGGTCATGTTTGTCAGAATTCATTTCCTTTTAGATACATAGTTAAATACAGATAGTGTGATACATATCTCCTGTTTGCTTCAAGATAACATGAGGTGGACAGAGGTGGGGCTGTAAATAAAGTGACTTTGACATTGAGTAGACTATTGTTGGGGTTGGGTAATGGGATTCAGTGCACTGTTCTGTACTTTTGATTCTGTTTGAAGTTTGCCAGAGTTAAGAACTTAAAAAGTTCACAAACATACCACAGATCCAGTAACAAGAGATATATAATGTAGTGAAGATGAAGAGAAACAGGATTAGTTTTTTGAAAAGGAGAGTCCCTTAGAGCAATTAAGAGGAATTATGCTGATCTGATTTAACTTGTTTCTTTCTTCTTGTTAGAATCAACAACAAGTTGGAGCAAATCAAATCCACTCTAATGTCCCTGGTAATCCTATCACTTCCCCACCCCATCCCCCACCACCCAGAAGGAAACAAACTCCCAGGGTGGCTGGGCTGGGGCTGAGACTTCAGGACACTGCTAGTTCCAAATGCAATATTAATACATCTCTTCTTAGTAGCAAAATCTTGATTATTTAAGGGATGCCATTTAAAAGCATTCAAAGCCTCAGTATCCTTAGTAGCTATGGCTGGTCAGGTGATCTAGTGTTGGTCACAGGATCTAGTTTGGGCCACTAGAACATAAATTATCCAAGGGACAAATGAATCATTGCTTTGAACTCCACAGCCTTGGACAGCTAGATTCCCCTGTGGGGTTTCTCTCAGTGCAAAGGTGCTGAAAGACAGGGCCACTTGCTGTGTTAATGGGCAAAGTCCATGCTAACTTGAAACCTATGGGTTCCCATAGCTTTGAGTTCAGATGCCTGCTGCCCTGGAGTGAAAGCCATGCCAGTGTGCCCAAAGAGCCTGGGGCGCCAGCTGCCTGGAGAAGGAAGAACACTGCACAAGTGACAGATCTCCAATCGGGCCAGTCCCCACAGCCTCTGGCTTCCTGTTTATCTTGCAAAATTTCTCACAATAAATCCCCCTTTGATGTGTTTCACTATAAATAAAGCATGGACGGGGTCACTTCTTTCCATTGTTAAGAGATCCGACCCATCAGGTCCAATCCACTCATCAGGCCCCACTGTGAAACTGTTTTCCTGTGTGTGTGTGTGTGGTTTTTTTTGTATTTTATATCTTACTAATTATTTCAGACTTTTAATTTCTCAGTCAGCTCACACCTCAGTGCTGTTATTTGATCCCTCCTTGGGCAGGACAATAAATGGTTAGGGCTTCCAGAAAATAGGATTTTCTAAAGAAGACAGGCCCAGCAGATGCACCCAGTCTGGCTTATTATTGCTTGGGTGTAATTCCAGTGACTGAGCGAGTACTGGCCATCTTGTGCCTATCAGGATAAAAGCAACACTCCATGGCAGGAGTCGGGAGAGACAGAGAGAGAACGAACGAACCGGAGACACCAGAGAGGCTCTGCCACAGGTCTGGACTACCTACCTCCATAGACTTCACGTGGCATGAGAAAAATTCTCCTTCATGGTTAATTCACTGTAATCAGACTTTTGTTATACATGGAAAAACACAGTCTCTAATATCTTGAACACAAAATATCCAAATTCAAACACCCAATCTCCTCTAATCTGTCCCATTTGGCAATACCCGCCTCTAAGTCACTCTGGCCAGACATTTCAACTGCTCTTTAACCTTCTTTCTCCTTATTCAGTCCACCCGCCAAGACTTCTGTGTCTTACCTTTGAAGTGTACCCAACAAATGAACCACTTCCCAGTAGTTTAACTCCTACAACCTAACTGGTCTCCACCACCTCTCACAGGGTCTGTTTCAGGGGCTCCTTGATCCATCTCCTACTTCAACCTTTGCTTCCTATGGTCTGTGCATATTCAGGAAGAGGGTTCCTTTGGAAATAACAGTCACATCAAATTATTCCTCTGTATGAATTCCAAACTGCCTCTCCATCACCCTATGAACATCTGTGGTTCTAGCTGTGGACAATCAGTGCTCAGATAGCCTCACCTCCTGTTGATCCAGCCTTTATTCACTCAGCTCCAATCATTCTGGCTCCCTTGATCTTCCTGGAATGCACCAAACTAGCTGAGGATTAGGTTTTTACCCTTGCTCCTTACACTCCCTCCTTCTGATTAGGTACCATCAAACCCTGGCTTAGCTGACTCATTTGCATTCCCCATAGACTCCAGATAATAATAGCCTGTACCCACCTCCTTGTCACATCAGGCTAGCTCTGTGCCCAACTTTATTTATTTATTTATTTATTTTGAGAGAGAGAGAGAGAGAGAGAGAGAGAGAATATCTCTTTTGAAGATGGACACAACACAATGCCTTTTATTTTTTTTATGTGGTGCTGGGAATCAAGCCCGGGTCCTGCCCGTGCTAGGCGAGCACTCTACCACTAAGTCATAATCCCAGCCCCCAACTTTATTTTACCTTGTGGTTCTTATAAAAAGCTGATAGGGAACTTTCTATTTGGTTCCCTAATTGTCCAATTCTTCAGTGGAATAAAGCTTCATAACAGCATGGTTTGACTGTTTGGATCTCTGCTAGACCTCTACTATACATGTGACGGACATCATTATCCAAAGTACATGTATGAAGAAACAAACTGGGTGTCATCCTAACTTTATATACAAACAGAGATATGAAAAATTGTGGTATATATGTGTAATAAGAATTGTAGTGCATTCTGCTGTCATGTATTTAAAAAAATAAAAAATAAATAAAAATTAAAAAAAAAAAGAATGAGGCCTGGCCCATAATAAAGAGCTCTGCAAACCACAGCTGATTCCTTGATTTAAGAGAAATTGATAAGCACTCTCTATGTGCCAGGCCCTGAACATGGAGAGGGACTCTAAGACAAGCTTTTCTATTAAGTGGGTACTGCTTTGGTCACAGGGGGGACTGGTGGTGAGGAGCAACCCCTCTTGTGTCTTGGTGCATTTTGACTGTGCTCTTTTTGATTTGTGGTGGTTCCAAACCTAGGCGGAAAACCACTGGTCTTGAAATGGAAGCTCACTGGAGGTGAGAAGATCGAGCCTATTGTTAAGCATGATTACACTCCTTAACTAGGGCAGACACACTCACCCGACATGCAGCGGGATCTTGGGCACCTTCTTGGAGACCTTGAAGTGGCTTCTGTCCCCATGGATGTCAGTGAAGTACACTCCAGCCATGCTTGTCACCTGGTTCCCGGGGAAGCTGGACAGCACCTTGTCACGGCCATGCCGACTGGCCCAATACCAGGCCTGGCCCCCGATCAGCAAGCCCCCTCCCTGTTTCACAAACTGGACCAGCTTCTCGGTCAAGCCATTATTGTAGGCACCGGTGCAATAAACACCCAGGGCCTCTCTAGGCTCTGGCTCAATCTGGGCCTCAACCCCGAAGCCCTTCAGGAGGTTTACTAGTGATGCCAGGGATGGGTGCACTCCAATGGGAGCCCCAGGGGAGGAACTGAGCCAGCCCACTGCATTGAGGATAAATGGAGCCAAGCCCGCATGTAACAAGTAGCCTTCATGGGACATGACCACCAGGCGGCCTTGGCCATAGGAGGAGGCAGCAATGAGAACCTGGCCCCTGTCATTCACCATCACTGGGAAGGCGGCCTCTCCAATAAGAAGGAGCTCACTGGGGATGGGGCCTTTGGGGATATCCCAGCTGGTCACTCCATTCATGAGGGTCTCGAAAGCAGCATCAGGAGTTGGTGCCATGGTTCTCCCAGCTGCTGCAGAGAAAAGCAAAGTCTCAGGTTGGTCAGAACAGATGGAGGAAGGAGTGAAGCAAAGAACTAAATTCATGCACCTGGCAACTTGTACTGGTTCCCCACTGTGGGCCACACATGTTCTCACACTAGGAGTAAATCCAGGGATAAAACAGAAAAGGACCTCAACAGGACAATGAATAAACAGGAAGGTAAAGAGACATATAATGCAGCATCAAATAATCCCTGTCATGAAAGTAAAGCATGACAGTGAGATATGGAGGGACTGGAGGATATTTCAGATTGGATGGCAGGAAGGACACTGATGAGAAGGTGGTATTAAAGCGAAAACCCACAAGGTGGCAGGGGCTGAGCATTACAGGCCTGGCCCCTGATCAGTGAGAGAAGCACCAGGGTAGCTGGAGAACCAGGGCAGGGAGGACCAGATCCAGCTCCTTCCTATGCCCCTCAGGTCAAGGCCAGGGTTAAGTTGATGTGCATTGGTTGACTTAATTTTGATTTCCTTGGACAGAAAAGCCACATCACTTGCCAGAAACTGCATTGGTTCGGACAGCTTTGAGTATATGAGCTGGAAATGCCTGTTGCTATATCTTATCTGCCTGGGGAGGTCCCTGTTTGGTATTCTGGAGTTTCGGGAGGTCTTTATAATTTGGTGTGCTTAACACTGAACTCATTACACTGTTCCCTTCAGAGCAGCGCCTTCTGGTAAGTTATTTGGGCTTGGTTTTCCACCTGTAAAATGAGAATCACATCCCTTGGAGGACAGTTTCTGAAGATGTGCACACATATGGCATGCACAGTGAACAATGAGAAAACTCAATGCTCATCCTGCTTTGCCCTTTTAGCTTCCCCAAGCAACATGGGCAATGCAGTTGGTGCTTTGGGTGTCCCTGCTGTTTCCCTCACCCCACCTAGGGGCTCACAATGGGGACTTTCCTGTGCACTCAGATGCACAGGTTAGTCCCACGTGTGGTTATGGACATTCTAGGTACCTTCACCCAGTGGAGGGAGCCATGGATACATTCCCAGAGTCTTTTGAGGGGCATCTCACAGCATCCCCTCAGTTGGCCCTGGAGGGACTGAGCTCCTCTGAACAGTGGCAAGAGCTCAGCCACAAGCTGAGTTTCCCTCCTTCCAGGTATCATTTTCCCCATTTCGTCACTGTGGCTTTCCGGGCTCTCTTCCCAAATAAACCACCAGCAGGCCAGTCCTTGCATCAGGTGTTGCTTTGAGGAAAGAACCTAAATCAGGTGTCAAACAACTTGAGCCCTCTGTCTCCAACCAGTTCCTTCTGCCAATCTTCTCCAATGTCAAGCCCTTTGGCTTACATTCATGTGTAGACTAAACCTGGTTCTAGTCCCCAGGTTGCATTCCAATCTATAATATTCTTCCTTAAAATGTCCATTAAGAACTCTCATATGGCATCCACTGTCCAAGAGGTGAAGCTTGCTGTTTCACCCTAGATCTTAAGGCCTCCAGGTCTGGCACTCCATTGCTTATGAGACTTTTTTTCCCCTTGTCACTGTCTTTCAGAAATTCTCTAGTAGGTTTGGCATCCCTGAGTGTGCCCTGCATTTCCTGTGGAAATCTCTCCCTCACTCCCTTTCCCATCTACCTCCTCTTTCATAGTATTATTTCCAGGATAGTTAGAGCATGGGGTGATCTCAGCTTAGAGTTTAGGAGTGGGAAAGGGCAGCAGCGTGAGATCAAGAAACTGGAGTTCAAGATCCTGTTAACTACCTGCGAAAACAAGCAGTCTTTCATTTCTCCCTCGTCTGACAGGAAAACAAACACAAAAACCCCAGATGAGTAATCGGCCCTGGAACGCAAACCCACTTAAATGTGCTTGCACATGCGCAAGCCCCTCTGGGCACCGCAGGTAACACACACACATTTGTCTTAAGTTCAGAGAATACTGAAATATATTTTGATTCAACTGGCAAATAGCAGTAGATTAATGAAAGTATATGGAAAACCTAGACCTAAGAGAAGAGACATTTCACCCACTGGGAATGGTGTCCGGCTCCTTCTGGCTCCTTGGGGCGCACCCTTCCCGTGTCCCCCAGCGGCTCGGCCACCCGCCTGCACTCTAGGAGGTAGTTGGACTGAAATACTCACACTTCTTCGCCCAGGTCGGGGTAGGCTGCAGCTGCCCAGGCGCAGCGGGGCTTTCCAGAGGCGGGTCTGTCCTGGGCCAGGGCGGTTCCAGGGTCCATCTGTTCAGACGTGGGGCTGTCCCGGGGCAGGGCTGTCCAAAGGCGTGGCTGTTCTGGGGCGGGGCTGTGTTGGGGGCTGTCCAGAGGCGGGGCGGTCTCAGGCGGGCTATCCTGAGGCTTGATTATCCAGAGACGAGGCTATCCTGGAGGCGGGCTGTGCTGCAGGGAGGCTGTCCAGAGGCGGGGCGTCCAGAGGCGGGCCTATCCTAGAGGTGGTCTGTGATGGGGGAGAGGGGCTGTCCAGAGGCGGGGATGTCCCTGTGGTGGGCCATCCAGAGATTGAGCCCTCTGATGGTCAGCCTTTAGCAGTGCAGGCTGTCCCTTTAGGGGCTGTTCAGAGGCGGTACTGTCCAGAGGGGTATCTGTCCAGAAATGACCTATCTAGAGGCGGAGCTGTCCAGCGGCGGGCCCATCCAGCGGCGGGGCCATCCCGTGGCTGGGCTCTCCCGAAGTTGGGCAGTCCAGAGGCGGGGCTATCTAGAGGCGGGTCTACGCATAGGTGGGGCTATCCAGAGGTGGGGCTAACCAGTGGAGAGGCTGCTTCAGGGCGGGCTGTCCAGAGGCGGGGACTTCCTAGGGGCAAGTCTACCCAAAGGCGGGACTGTCCAGAGGAGTGGCCATCCAGGGGCGGAGCCGTCGGGGAGGGGGTAGTCAGTCCAAAGGCGGGGCTATTTAGAGGCGGGTCTGTCCAGAGGCGGGTCTGTCCAGAGGCGGGTCTGTCCAGAGGCGGGACTGTCCAGAGGCGGGACTGTCCATATGCAGCGCTGTTCCAGGGGCTGTGCAGAGGCGGGGTTATCCTGGGGTGGGGTCGGCTGTCCAGGAGCCAGGCTTTTCCAGAAGCGGGTTGTTATGATGGCAGGTCTCACCTGGGGTGGGGTCGTTTTGATCCCTAGGGCGGGATCGTCACCGCACTGGAACCGAATCTCCGCCTGGCAATTGCTCTCGCTCTGCAAGAGCGGTCGGCCTCACTTGGGACAGGGCGTAAATACGCTGTCAAATTTGTGAGAAAAGTAAACTCCGAGTCTCCAACCGACCACATTCAGGGCGAACAGTCCCTTAACAACAGAGTCCTGTCGCGCGTCCACCGCGGCCAGCGTAGAACCTGACTCCCTTTCCTGGAACCTGGGAGGCTGCGCCCGAGAGCGACGTCACCCTCGCCCAAGGCCCCTGGGCGAGCACTGCCCTCTGGTGGTCAGCCCCCGACAGTGCAGCCCCAGGGAGCTCCACCCCCCGGGAGCTACAACTGGCGTTTGGGTCTCCAAGTTTACCCAGAAATCGTGCCCAGAGATTGTGTTGCTAGGGAGGAAACATGACTGTGACGTCACCGAAACAGACACAGCTATGATTGGAGAAATAACCCTAAAGCACTGGGGAGTCGGTGCATGAATCTCCACCCAGGAGGGGTCGGAAGTGGAGAGTTACGAGGGAAGGGAACTGGGCGATTTGCCGCGATTCTGTTCTTGCACCGCTGTGCATCGCGGATGCACTGTTTTTATTTTTACTGTGCTTTGTTTGATTTTGTTTTTAGAGGGGGAGAGCAAACATACAGGAAGGAAGGTATGAATTGAGAATGATTACAGACAACAGGACTTTGGATCTCGTTTTCTCTAGTTCCCTTTGGGGGCTCCCTTGCTGTTTATAAAGCTTTTTGTTGTTAAAAGAAGAACATGCTGCTTCTTTACAAGACCATGTGTCTCCTTACAGGAGCTATTGAAAAGCCGGCCCCGTGGCGCAGGCCGGTGATCCCAGCGGCTCCTGAGGCTGAGTAAGGAGGATCTCAAGTTCAAAGCCAGCTACAGCAATTTAGCGAGGCCTTAAACAACTCAGACCCCCGTGTCTAAATAAAATACCAAAAAAGGGCTGGGGTGTGGCTCAGTGGTTAAGCACCCCTGTGTACCAAAAATTAATCAGAGAGAGAGAGAGAGAGAGAGAGAGAGAGAGAGAGAGAATTTAAAAACAGTCATCTCCCCACAAACGACCCCACTGAATTTTAACATGTAGGGGTGTCCTCATTCATAATCTCTTCTGTCCCGCCAGCGTGTCTAACCTAGCGTCTGCACCAGGACCTCTTGCCCCTTGTCTAACTAGATAGCTCCCCTTTCAAGACCTTCTGTTCAGTTGCCTGCATTTTTGTAGTTTTATTTTTTATGTATTCCCGATTCGGTTTCTGCGCTAACAATATGCTTTGGTTAAAAGCTCTTTCTTGAATCTGTGCAGCCCATTCTTTTTTGCATTCACCTGCTTTAGGCAGCTTTGTGCGGCTGTGAACAATATATCCCACAAAAACAATTTTGAGGAGGAAAGGTTTATTTTGGCTCATTGTTTTGGAGGGCCAGTGGGCTGACTCCATTGCTCTGGGCAAAACTGAGACAAAACATCATGGCAGGAGATCCTGGCAGCACAAGGCAGCTCAGGACACCACAGCCAGGAAGCTAGAGAGAGCTCCTTTCACCAGGGATAAAATATGAATCCTAAAGGCATGGTCCTGGAAGCTAGCCTGCTTCCTTCAGCAACACCTTACCTGCCTGCCTATAGTCGTCCTCAATATTATTTGTTCTTTTAGGTTCTACTTATTTACTCATTCAATGTGGCAATAAGTAAAGAAAAATATGGCCTTATTTTGAAAGTGAGTTACCCAAATATATTTTTACCTTAAAAACAAAGTCAGTAAATGGGCAGGACTTTTGGAAAAAATTTAAGATTTACAGAAGATAAACTGGGATGTTTATCAAATGCAAATCTATCTATATAGCTCTATGTATCTATCTATATGCCTTCTGTTTTGTCTCTAACCCAGCAATCTTACTTTTACAAATTTATTCTACATAGAAGTATAAATGCTACAGATCAAAAAATGTTTAATGCAAAATATTTGAAATAGAAAAAGAATTCAAAATTACTAAATTTAATGTATTGACAAGCTAAGGATGGACCATGCAATGGAACCTGTTTCAACTGTTTTAACTAGACCTGTAAGTACTAATACGTAAATGTTTACAAGTATAATGTTTAATATATGTTAGTGTGCATAATATATCTTTTGAACATAAAGATCTTATATGCAAATATGTGTATATGTATGTGTGAGTGTGTGTGTGAGTATGCATGTACCTATGTGTGTATGTGTATGAGTGTGAGAGTGTGTGTGGGTGTGGGTGTGTGTGTGTTGCATGGAGACATCTTCAAGGCATCCAGGAGTACTTGGTAACCATGGTTACCTCTGATAAGTGATTCAGGGATGTTTGAGAATGTAGATGAGCATTATTTTCTTTTCATCTTGGGTAGTTCTTAATTATATTATTTCTTCCATACAAAGAAACAGTGAGAACAACACAAAAATGTTTCTGGGAATAAAAGATCATACACAATTTTGGTTACTGAAGAGTTATAAAAATGTCTTGAGGATTTTTCATGATTACCTTGTAGAAGTCAATAATATCACTAGTTAAATACCCAGATTTTTATCAAGCAGCCGCACCCTGAAGGCTCAGTCCACACCCAGGCAGTCCCATGTCCTGTCCTCTCTCTGGCTGGCTGTCCCTTCCCCAGTCAGTTCTTAGCATGAAATTACAGTCACAAAGTTCACCTATCAATTTCTGCAAAACCTCTCATCCATTCTCTCCATCTTCACCCCCCACCCCGCACCCTGTCAAACCACCAGCATCTCTCCTACTAAAATGAGCCCCTGAGCTCCTGTGCCCCTTCCTGTCATTTTAACACATTAGGGAGACTGCAATTGGTGTTCATTCTAAAATTCAGAGCTGTACATGTCAGCTCTGGCCTAAACCATGTAATGACTTCCCATCAACTTAGCATTCTGACCTGGGAACACGGCTCCGCACGAGGGCTCCTGCTCAGGCCTCCAGCCCTCAGTGACATCGTGGTGCCTCTTGTCTCCCAGTCCTCCAGCCCCATGGATTTTCTTTTATTCTTACTTACTTTTTTTTTTTTTTCTTGTACTGGGGATTGAACCCAGGGACACTTACCCACTCTCAAACTGCTGGGATCACAGGCATTCACCACCATGCCTGGTGACCCCATGGATTTTCCTTAAGTTTATGGAATGCACCACACTCACTCCCATCAAAGTGAGCTTTCCTTCTAGAAAATTACTCTTTTTTCCCCCCCTTAGCCCGTCATCACTTCTGCAGGAGAGACTTGCCCACCCTTCAGAGTATCCTCCTGTCCACACTAAGTACCTCTGCTTTTTGGTTCACATCCTGTTGCTGTTGTACCTCAACCAGTACAATCGTCTGATCACTCTGCTTCTCTCATCAGTCTGCAGTGCCAGGAGGCAGAATCTGCCAGAATTGTCCCCACCATTTGTTGGATTGTTTTTCCCTGCTTTGTTTCTGGTATGTAGAGGGCTTTAGTTTCTTAAGAAATGTGTAAATATATGCTGAATAAATAAGTCTGTAGTGAGTGTCCCAAAGATTTTTGTTGAATTAGTGAGTAAATAACTGACGGATGCACTAGTGGAAATCTGTTTGGCAAAGAGCCCGATGCATTCAACTTTCAAGAGTGAGCAAGGAGAAACTTACATAGCAGACACAACTCAGAGGAAACCTGTCAGATTTCAGAATGTTCTGGGGCAGGAGCCTAACGTGCAGTGGAGTTATCTGAGTTCTTAGGCTTCATGCCAGAAAAGAACTGAACTTCAGGAACTGAGGTGCGAGAGGAGTGGCTCAGTAACGCTCCGTGTCCAAAGCTGAGCAGCCTCTCCTGCATGCCGGCACTCTTAACTTCTAACCAGTCTCTACCTCCATCAGCCTCACCCCTATAGTAATGTGCTGCATTTGTTCTTAAGAATCTTGAGAGTATTTTAATTGCTCTAAAAGAAGAAAGGCCCTTGCACAGCTTTCACCTTAGAAAAAAAGGTGCTTTTTGCAGAGTGAGAGTGCAAAAGCAGGTCTCACGTCAACCAAGGCGCTGTCAGTCAGGGATACAAGATGCCCCGAGGAATGGAACCACAAAGTAAGAGCAGACTAAAGGTCCATTAAGAACTAGGGGATGAAAGACGGTGACTGGTATGGCTTCTGGCTTACGTGGCATTGCTCACTCAAGGTGCCAAACCCTAGACCCTTCCTTCCACCTAAGGGAAAACCATCTATTCAACAAAAGTCAATATATTCTCACTGGACACACATTCTTTGAGGCACTCTGGCATACAGAAATGATACTGCAGTTGATAAATCTAGAGAAATCTGAAGTCCATAAGTCGAGACATCTGGAGAGGAGAGCTGACGTGAAAGTGACCATTGGGTCTGTTTATCTCAGCATCAGGTCAAGTGTCAAGTGTGAGTAAGTGGAAAGGAAGATGCACTCATCTATGATCAAGGGATCAGGGAAGAGCTTGCAGAGTAGCCCTGAAAAACATCTAGGGTGTTTGTGGAGGCGGGGGGGGGGGGGCAGGCTGGTGGGCATCACAAGATGAGGCCACATCTTATTTCAAAGCCAGGAGACAAAATGGAAAAGCTTCCTTTGAAAAGGACAGAATGTTCTTTATCACTGAAATTTGCTCATATTTGTTAATAGGAACTTGAGCAATGCTCATTCTAAGTCCCCAGGTTTTGAGGGACTTTGGCTGTCCTATCAGAGTTTGATGGTCTTCTACAGTCTGAAGGCATTTTAAGAAACACCATGTAGCACACACTGTGGTTGCTCCCACAACATCTGTTCCCTACCCCTATTGTCCTATCTTACCAAATCTCATTTTTGTTCAGATAATCTATGCCTCCCTCAAAAGGTTCAGGGGGAAATGAATCCATTTCCGGTTCCTAGGGTGGATATGGGTGAGGTGAGTCAAGCAGTCTTGCCTAGGCCCTTTGTACTGCCTCGGCTGTGTGTTAGCCATCTTGTCTCTGTGACCAAAATACCTGACAAGAACAACTGAGAGAAGGAAAACCTTATTAGGGGCTCATGGTTTCCAATGTCTCAGTCAACTGTCAGCTGGCTTTCTTGTTCTGGACCCAAGGTGAGGCAGAGGAGAGAGTCAAAAAAGGGTGAGGGATGAAATATAATCCCCTTTTTCCAGCCATGACCCACAGGCCTACATTTACCACCCAGTAATCTATTCAAACTCTTAATTGATCCAATGGATTGATTCACTGATTCGGTTATAGTTTTCACAGTTTAATTGTTTCACCTATGGACATTCTTGCATTGTCTAACATGAGCTTTTTAGGGAACACCTCACATCCAAACCATAAGAACTGGCTCTTTCTACTTTATATAAAATAAATAAATATAAACAACAACATTATACTTACTTTCCCGGAATACACAAGAGGCAAAAATTAGAATTGCTATTTTCACTAGTTGCACGGTCCACATTTGTCAGATAGAGGCCAATCCTTGCAGTAATTTTCATTTATCACTAAACCAAATGCAGGGATTACTTCATACATAGGCTTCCTAATTGTAGGCTAGAATTAATAGTCCTTGGCCACTTTCTCCAATTATTTTTAGTCATGAGTTCAGCTAAAGCAGTCATGAATATTCTTGCCCTGATAGCCTGGAAAGGATTAGACATACTCTAATTTAGGAATGGAGATGGATGAATCCACCACCGTTGTACAGTCACTGTTCTGGGTCACTGGGAAGGTTTACCAACTCACTATTTAGGATGATCCAGAACAGGTGTCTACAGCTGTTTTGAGAATAAGTGTTGGGGTGGCCTTGAAGAGGCTGATCTCAGGTTTCCAACTGCAGGGTATGGAAGTGCCAGGAGGCCCCAGCTGGTGTGTTCTGGAATCCTTGGTCCCAACGCCATGCTGCCCAACGGTTTCTCAGTTTCTTGAGTGATTTAGAGTGACAGGGATCATAAGGCAGGCCCAATCCTTGGTGACATGGGACTCTTCTAATGGGTAAATTGGGCTCAAGAACTCCCCAGTGACCTTGAAGGGACCTTGAAAGACCTGCACTGTGCTTTAGGCTGTTCCCTTGTCCTGTCTCTGCATCCCAAGGGTTAAACCTGCACTGCAGTCCCGGCCTCCCCTGGCCCCTCCTCAGCGTTTCCACACAGGCGTTTCCCTTAATAAATCTCTTGCACATCTGATCCTCTCTGGGCTTCTGCCTCTTGGAAGACCCAGAATAACACAAGTACTGTTATAATTATAACTCTTAACATTAAAGTGTTTGAGTGAACTTATTAAAATTGTTAATAGGAACTTGTGGAAGTTGAGAGCAGAGTCATTAACTTGAGGGTACTCATAAAACACTGTTATGTGTCTTGTCCTTTGGTAGATTTATGATACCTTTATTGAAATTATAGGATAGGCTATCTGCAAAGGCAAGTTCCTGTCTGCTGCATCATTGAAAGCAATGACATTGGAGTTTTTTACTTGACAGGTGGCTAACCCTAATTCAGAGTCACAAAAGCTTTCATATTTTCCTTTGATGTACTTGTGTAACTAACTTGGGCCCCCATTTGGTTATGTTTATATCACACATGTATAGAAAATCTGCGTGGGAGCCAGAATTATTCCAGCTACAGAGGTTGTCTTGGAGCACATTGTCACCATACAGTGAGAACTATACTGAGATCTTCTTCCTCCATTACTGGCGGGAAAAGGAAGTAGATCTTATATTTCCAAACTCTTTCTCCAATCTCAAGTTGGACATAAAGTCTGGTTTCATTTTGAAGGTTTCAACTGGTGGGCAGCCAGGGAAACTAAGTTAGCTCAAGACTGAGCATGGAGGTTCTTTCTCAGGTTCTGAAATATCAGACTCAAATTGCACAACAGACCTAAATTGCACCTGCACCAGTGTGATGTATATGTCTTCATGCACAATCACACATGGGTTGCAGATATACAGATACCAGAGAAGATAGGCTATGAGAATCGGGGGGCTGTAGATGGTCAAACCCTGTGAGAAAACTCCTTCAGGGGAAAAGTAAGTCAGAGTTCCTAGACCTACAGAACCAGCACCTATCGTTGCTTTGTTTTTTTCTCTACAAATATAAACAATTATTGATTTATTCCAAAGATCCTGTGACTTCAAGGTAGTTCCTTCTCAAGGCCTTCAATTATATTTTGAGACCTGTGATCCAAAGCTTCTCTAATTTTAACTGAGGACAAATGGGTATCATTCAGGCTAGTGGGGTGAGAAATGGATTGAATGAGAAAGAGAATACCTGAGTCTGATTTCCCAGTACTCTAAACATCTGTCCCAGTAGACTCAATATGTAAGACTGAAACTTTCATTGCTGTGCAAATTTAATTCAGTTGTTTCTAGATAAGTTTTCTCCATATGAACTTGGTTCCACACTCTACTTCTTAATGGATCCATCAGGCCCTTGATAAAGAACCAGAATTTTGTATATAAAAGTTTAGAGTCATGTTTTTTTTTTTTTTTTCTGTTTAGTCCTTTTGGTAGAGGACATAGCCATATTAAAACCAGCCCATCTTGCTCCTTAGTCCTAGAGGAATTTCAGAGGGGATTTACTCTGAAATGTGACTTGATTTTTGAAGTTTCAATCTTCAGAATTTGTGACTTTCCTCTAGGTCAGTGTGTTAGCTCTGACTCTGAGAAAAATACACTTGAGATACATCAGTTTAAGAGGAGGAAACATTTATTTTGGCTCACAGTTTCAGAAGCTTTAGTCCACGGTCAGCTGGCTCCGTTGCTTTGGGCCCTGGGTGAGGCAGAACATCATGGCGGGGAACACGTGGTGGAGCAGAGCTGCTCATCCCAGGAAGCAGAGAGGGGGAGAGAAAAGGAGGATCCAGACTCTGGGGTTCCAATATCTCCTCCATTACCCTTTACGACCTCTTATCAGCCCCCACCACCTGTCATCAGTGCCATCATCCAGGGACCAAACTTTCAACACAAACACCGCTGGGGAGAACTTTCGATTTAAACCAAACCATCACTGATTTCTGTCATAAGGTCAAGCCAGAAATCTGTGATCCATCTATACATCTAGGAAAGCAGCTCTTTCTATAGGGATGAAACTCACAAATGTCTGCCTTGGCACATCTTGAACATGCCCCACACATTTGTATCTCCCTTTGCTTTAGATGGTCTGTGTGGTCTGCTCTATTATTCCTTTTAAGAATGTACCCAAATATCCCCTTATCAGAGAGGCTTTCCAGGATCTCATTACATAAAATAGCAGGTGTGCTCATTCTGTAGCCACTCACCCCCAACACACTCCTCCCCATCCTTACCTAATTTTTCTTCACAGCACTTACCAATCTCACTTGTTCATTTTTATGTTCAGAGTGCAACATAAGCACCGTAGGACAAGACCTTTGTTTATCTTGTATTTCTAGACCTTAAACAGTGAGTAGCTTGTAGTGGGTGTGCAGTAAGTCCACATAATGTAGATTTTTAGGTGGCCCAATTGCTAGATTGGAAGAGGATGTTCAGGTTGTGAGATATGCATGTTACAGAAGCCAAAGATGAATGTTTAAGAATGTTTAAGAAACGTTTCTGTGAATGTTTCCTAAAAGACAGCAGATAAGAAGCATTTTAATTTAACTTGGGAATACAATTTCTTTAGTGGCTCCATCTAGTTTTGTGTTAAAAGATGAGTCTTGATGAGGCTATAGACCTTTACTAGCTTAATTTCCCATTACATAGAGATTATAAATTCCATGAGGTAGGTTTAGCACCCCAAAAAGATGTTTTCTGCTACTTCTTTAATCAAAACATGATACTGCGATGGAAAGGCATCTTTCCGTTTTATTTTAAATTTCCACTCCTTCTGTGTGGATTATATAGCAGTCATCAAGTGAACTCACATGGACACTACAGATGTAGCTATTCCTTCTACGTACAAGCAGGCTGCTGGCCTACTACCTTCTCCCTGTTCCTCCTTGGGATGGCTGAGGGAATCTATTTGAGAAGTGGGGATATCTCACACAATGAGCAAGTGGCCCATAAATATTGACTTATAGCCTCAATTTCATTTTTGTTTACCCCAAGTCTTCTGTCAAATGGAAGCATCCTTTCCCAGAGTACCCACTACAGATCTTGTGATGTATGTATGGTTTGTCAGTGTGTCTCTTGTGCTATGGCAAGAAAATGTAGATGTGAATCATTCTAAGAGCAGCCAGCTCTTCCTCAAATCTTTTGTATTGAGAAATAAAAAAAGGCAATCCCTAACATACAAGAATTTGTCTGTCACTCACAAGTAGGCCATGTTTTCCTATTGTACTTAAATGATTTCATAGAACATCAACATCACAATAGTCACTATGAAATAGATGAATGGATAAAAACTGTGGCATATATATACACAATGGAATATTACTCGGCAATAAAAGAGAATAAAATCATGGCATTTGCAGGTTTGGATGGAGTTAGAGAAGATAATGCTAAGTGAAGTTAGCCAATCCCATAGAACCAAATGACAAATGTTTTCTTTGATATGAGCAGGCTGATTCACAGTGGGATAGGGACGGGGGGCATGGGAGGAATAGACGAACTCTACATAGGGTAGAGGGGTCAGAGGGGAAGGGAGGGGGCATGGCAGATTTAATGATGGTGGAATGTGATGATCATTATTATCCAAAGTACAGGTATGAAGACATGAATTGGTGTGAATATATTTTGTATACAACCAGAGATATGAAAAATTGTGCTCAATATGTGTAATAAGAATTGTAATGCATTCTGCTGTCATATATAAATAAAATAAATATTTTTTAAAAAAGGAAATTCTGAAGCCTGTAAAAAAAGAATAGTGACTCTAAGATCATAAAGTGCGACTCAAATAAGTTTACTGTGCAACCCACAAACATACTCCTCTCTTCTCTACAGCCAGTATCTACTACTTTAAAAAAAATAAATCAGGTGCAAGCACATACTAGCATATACAAGGACCTGGGTTCAATCTCTAGCACATAGACACACATTATAAGATCAAGGTCATTTTTCTAAGCAAAAATAACCCAAAAGGTTTCAGCATCATGATGAAAACACAAATAACTAGGATGGGAGCAGACTTCATGGATCAGCTATGCCTTTTATTCAGCAGTGGAGTTAATCAGTTAGGCATCGGGTAGAAATGGCCACTGGTTACAGGAGGAATCTGTGCTTACATAGGT
The DNA here is from genome assembly GCF_045843805.1 of Urocitellus parryii. Taxonomy (NCBI): domain Eukaryota; kingdom Metazoa; phylum Chordata; class Mammalia; order Rodentia; family Sciuridae; genus Urocitellus; species Urocitellus parryii. Next base: position 11,110,229 of record NC_135533.1, on the reverse strand, counting down.
TACACCGAGAAGTGATTTAACCATTGAAGATTTTAAGAGAAATATCAGTTTGGGGCACTCAGGAAACAGGTTGTGAGAGTTTGAAACTTGTTTTTAACTGGGCAATGATATTTATTCTTCCCTCTGGGCAAGGATGGAGGGTCCGGAGTTCAGCATTCAGTGTGTATCTCTTTCCCTCCAGGGTCTATTGCACTGTCACTGGGAAAGGATTTATTGGGAAAAGATTAATGCTTGTCCTTTTCCCAGGGATTGTCTTGTCACTGGGTGAGGTTTGCTTCCTTCCCAGGGATTTTCTTGTCACTGGGAAACGATGTATTGGAAAATGATTAAAGTTATCAATCTTTTGTCTTCTTTCTCCCTCCCTCTTCTCAGACCACACTGCTTTGGGGGTTGTCATTGTCATATTCTTCAACTTTCAGTACCCTGGTAGACGGATAAGATGTACTGAGATCTCAACCATTATAGAATTGCTCCTGTTTCTTGACAGTATCTAACCCAGAATAAAGCCTGGCTTCCTGAGACTCTCCCCCAAATTGTTTACCTGAATCTCCACACCTATAGTAGGTTCTGTTTAACACCCTTTGGCAGAGATGCCCCCAGTTACAGAGTGCATTTTTCCTGTCTGCAATGAGTAGTAGATCCAACTTGTCCAACTGCAGGTGTGTTCTTACAGGTTCTGGATGGTGGTTCTGCAATCACTTCTATTCTCCTCTTATTTATTCATTCATTCATTTATTCAGCAATTCTGAGAGTATTCTCCCTCCACATTAAAAGGCCCTTCTGTTTCCACTACTGGGGATCCATTAGGCTTTATGCCAAAGGCCCCTCTTGCACTACAGATCTGAGTCAGCTGCTTATCTTTTTATAGATTATTGTGGTTCCCATGAGGACCCAGGATTTAAGTCTGCTCTAGGTATTGAGAGCAAGCCACTAACACGATCTCTTTGTGTTGTCTTGTGAATAAATGATAAAGGCCTTAATTAAGGCTTATTATTAGTTTCTTTATAATTCTTTGTCTCTAAGGCTACAAAGACAGCTAGAATAAAAGGAGAAACCCTGTGTTTATAAAAAGTGCTGGAGTTGCCACTCCAACCTCTATTTACTTTGGTGAAGAGTAAAGAAAGTTAGGACCTCGCTCCAGGTTCTTGGCTCGTGTTGAAAGCACACACCCTACAGACAGCAGGCCCAGGCATAGGTTCAGCCCACTGTGCGTGCTGGGGCCCAATCTATGAGTTTCATACGAGATTGTAAAAAAAATATGAGTTTCATTCAGGAAGGGGAAGGGTCGTTTTTCCATGTAGTGGGGCCTCCTCTGGACCCCTTGAAAGATTATTTGTGTATTGCATCTTTGATCATTTCACCCTCCTCCCTCCCACCCTTTGGGCTCTGTCTCAGACTTTAAACTGCAATAAAGAATTTGGATAGTTTGTGAAAATGAGCATTATGTCAAAATTCAGACTATTAATGATTTTTAGTGCCTACATGTTCATATTTCTTAAATAATTATGCATATTTAAGTTTCTATGAACAGATGTAACTTTAATGGCCCTTGGGTGCCCAGACTTGTATTAATATTAACCTTGGTTCCTGACACTGTCATTACTGGTCAAAACATGGCTTTTTTTGTTGTTGTTGGTTGATTTTTAATCACTTCTATTCTCCTCTTATTTATTTATCCATTCATTTATTCAGCATTTCTCTATTGAATGAGCAGTTAGGAAACCAATGACCCAACCTGAGGTAGGATATTGAGTTACTCAAACTGCCCTGGGTCTCCTCTCAAAGAAATTCTTCTTCTATACAGCACTGAAATGTGCCAGAATCCAAAGACGTAAATACCATTTCTATATTCTCTCAATTTAGATGTAGTATTTTGTGCGTGTTTGTGGTTAGAAGAAATATCCTTAGGAAGTTGAGAATTTTCCACTACCCATTCTCTACTGTACTTGGAAGATTGATCCTGACATTGTGGGAGATAGAAGGAAGAAACCCTTTTCAAAATGGAAGCCAATAGGGAATTTATCCACTAAGTGTATTAGAGGTTGATCCTATGGAGAGTGGAGAGAAAGGGTTTGTTACAAATGCTCCTGTTGAAGGTTGGCTGTGAGGTTAGTACTCATTAGAGAGCTTCAGTTGATCTTGGGAGTGAGACAATAGGGGAAAAGAAGCTAATGGTGTATTTCAGTTTCCTTTCACAGGAATGCAGACTTACTGGTGTGGTGGAAGATAAAAAAGAATCTTGGTTTTTGCTGTGACAGTAACAACCTGGGAATGACTCTCATTTGTGAGGGTAAATCTTGGTTCCAGATCCTGATACATGGACCATAGGAGAGATGCTAACTCAGGTGTGTGGCAGGGGAGGTCTTCTATGTAAATATTTATTTTAAGACAGAAATGTTGGAAGGATGGAGAAGGAACAGCTACTAAAGTCGTCAGGACAGTAGGGCACAAGAAACTTGGTAGCCTGTTTCTCTCAAGTTCAGGAAGAAAATAGGTGAAACAGATGATAATGCACAGGGAAAGTGGCCAGGAACCTAGGAAAGGGCTGACAGATGGACAGAAATCCTCTGACACCACCAGCTGGTCTTATGTAGGACTAAAATTTGTTAAAGCTGTCAAGTGAATAAGAGTGCAGAAAAGGTTCCAGCCCTATGTGGTTCTTCTTGAAGTATTTCCCAGAATAGGGGTGGAATTCACAGCCTTGAAAAGAACACTAGTTGGCAATCTTCATCCAATGCCTCCTTGAGCATTCTTTCATTTAATAAATATTGCAAACCTGCTGGACAGCAAGCTCAATCACTAGTCATGGTGAGCCCAGCAGAAGGCTTGTTTTCTGTGGACCACCTGTAGAACAAGGGAAAGTGAAGCATGCTTGAATTGTTGGCCTATATTTGTGTGGCTAGAACTGCAGAGTATGGGGGACACGTGACAATGAGCCTGAAGATATCAGGGGGATCCATATGGTTGAGGGCCTTGTAAGCTCTGTTAAGGGGTTGGTTTGATTGACTGTATCTTAGCCAATGTGAAGCCACAGAAGGATTTTTATTTGACTTTATTAAAAATGTCTCAAAGTAATACATGCACAAGGTAAAAAATTAAATAGTACAGAAGGACTTAAAATGAAAATCACAGTTTCCCACCTGACCCCTTAAACCCTAGTCCAGTTCCCTAGATACTTTTAACAATATTTTTTGGATCTTCTGGTAACTAACTTTTCTACTTTAAATAATGTTTGAACAATACTTTCTTGATTAACTTTAGACAATCTTTGATAATTCCCCATTACAAAAGATAAGGATTTAGCTTACACTCTCTGTACTTTTCCTTTGCCCATACTTCTCCAAATATTTGATAGATATGTTGTTTTTAATACTTTTGTTGGTTTAATTTATAGCTTTGATCAATGCACTAATTGTCTATTTTTTGTTTTATTAATTGAATACCTTATCTTTTTACCCCCACTTTGAACATAGAAGTAGCCCTAAACGTCCTTTCTACTTTTCTTGCCTCAGCTAATTCTCGACCTCTTTCTGGTTTCTTTTACCCTAATCTGTCAGCATTACATTTAGCTTTAGTTCTGAATAAAAACACTTCAGCCATTTTTACTTTGTCAGTTAGTTGATCAGAACACTGAAGACCATAAATGGCATCTCCAAGATTTGGGGTAAGAAAATACTTTATACTGAGAGCCAAGTAGCAGCCAGGCTGTCTTTTCACCACACCCCTCATGTCATGGTGCCTGGATCACTGGCAAGGAAACATACCTACCGTCAATGTCAACTCAAGTCTTCCTCCACACTCTGAGTAACCCAAATCATGCCCCATTTTATTTTGCTTCATAATTGGACTGGAATTTCTTGACATTTTCTATTCAACTTTCTTTTTCGTTGACTAAAGATTGTGTTTCTTCTCAAACATTCCAGCTTCTCAATGATACTACCTATGGCCCCGAATGCACATTCTCCATAGAGCCGAAGACTATGCACCCTCATCCACAAAGGGACTGCTGGGCAACTGTCACTCAGAGAGACGTCCTTCCAGATGAACGTCACTCTAGAGAGAGACGTCCTTCCAGATGAACGTCACTCTAGTGTGAGACATCTTGGGGTGAGGTCCATATGGATCCTATTTCATCTTCTTTCCTGGGTTTCATCATTTTTCTCTGGGAAACTTCCTCAAGGTACTTCCTCAGGGAGGGTCAAAGAAGGCAGACTTTGAAACTTGCATGCCAGAACATGTCTTCACGTTGGTGTTCTTCTTGACCGCCTGCCTTCTACGGAATTCCCAGAACCAATGTTTTCCAGAAGTTGTGTGAAAACACTGTTCCCATGACTTCTTGCATTCAGGGTCCCTGATGAAATCTCTGCTGTCAGTCTATTTCTCATCCGATTTTAGTTGAACTAATTTTAAGTTTTTTTTTCTCCTTGGACACATTTCTTAATAATCCAAAATTCTGGAAGGCTGTCTAGGTGTAGGTAGAACTGGGGTTCCCCAACCTGTTCTTCTACTGTTCGATTCTTTCTCTGTGTTCTCCCTTCTAGGAATGGCTAGTGGTTGATATTGATTGTCTAGGTCTCTTTCCTTCCTTCACATTTTCTCTTTCTTTTTGCTCTACATCTGGGGAGACCCTCAACTTCACTTTCCAGCCTGTCCACGCAGGAATTTTCAGTCTTAGTTTGCTTTCAAGGGGCTTTTGTTATCCACCGCTTTCCCTTTCTTCGCAGCGTCCCGTCACCATTTTACAAACGCACCTCTAATCTCTCTGAAGATAGGGCGTGAGTTTTCAGTTATTCTTTCCCTCTGGAGTTTATAGTACGTTCAACACCCCTAATTCTACATGGTTAGCTTTCTTATGTTCTGTCCCTGCTCCTGCCTCCTGCCCTCTGTGTGTGGGATTTCCTAGCTAAAAGTTCACATCCCAGAATCAATATGAACTACTGACTGGTAGGCGTCGGTGGAGTCTCCTCTGCTGTCGTGTGGACAGGTCTGTTTCTCCGGCTGCTTCTCTGCATGGAAGCCCTGGGCTCTTGGGTAGCGGTCTCAACTTTCCGAAGAAAATTAGCTGATTTAGGCTGGCGGGGGTGGGGGGGTGGGGGGCACTTGTTTCCACAAAAAGAGCAATTTTATTCGGAGCACTGACTCTTACCTCTCCTCAGGCAGTTTATTCAATTTCTTTATACAAACAACAATGACAACAACAACAACAAGGAATCTTTAACTGGCACTGACAGCAGGCGCCTGTGTTTTGTGCACGGGGGTGGGGGATAGGGGGTCGGGGTGGGGATGGGGGTCAGCTATACAGCGGGTACAGTTCATTAGTTGAGGGACTCCCTTGATGCTCGAGTCTCTTTGGGGTCATGTTGCTCAGATCAGCTTCTATTCTGTCTGAAAGGTACCTCCGCTCTCATCAAGCTGCTTCCACTTTTTCTCTTCCAGAAAGGTGTTGAGATCATCTTCACGTATCACCAAATGCCTTTGTCTTTGCCGAGATGTGCCGGTTCTCTTCCCGTCTCTTGACTTCAGTTTCAGTGGGGCCTGGGGAAGGAGGGGAGGTAAACTGACATGTTCAGTCCATCATCTTAAGTTGCAAGTCCCATTGGAGGCTTCAGACAGGGGAGTAACATGGATAACTCTGTATTTTTAAAAGATCCCCAGGGCTTTACCGCTAAACTTAAAGAGGGCAAGGACAGATACAATTTTATTCTAAAAGTTTGGGCATCTAATTTTCTCACTGAGAATATGCAGTGTGGGAGACTTTTGGGAATAAGGCTCGTTATCAAACTAGCCCATTACTCAAAATCCAATAAACTAGAGTCTATTGGAGTCTGCTCTCCGGGGACCCAGGGGACAGTGACTGAAACTTGAAAAACCTTGAACCTTAAAGACTTGCTGGGTCCACAGCACTCACCCAACCACCTGCAAAGTGCCTCGGGAGGCTACCTTAAGTCCTTCCTTTGTGCTGGCATTGGGGATCAACAAAGGAACCTTTGTTCTAATAAAATTAGATGAGGAGTACCGGAGCCAAAGCTCTAGTAAGTAGGGACAGAACTCCCTCTGTTGGCTGGTTGGCTTCTTTATTACTCACTCATTTGGCCCTTCAGCACTGTAGTTATGAACCCCCATTCTGTAATCAGAATGCCTGTGTTCAAATCCCAGTTCTACCACTTGTTAGCAATATAGCTTTAGATAATTTACTGAATCTCCATAATATTCAGTTCGCTCATTCATCAATGGGAGTGATAATAGTTTCCATCTCATAAAATTATGGTGAGGATTAAGTGAAACAATCTATAGAAAAGAACTAGTAGTACAGTACCTGGCACACCGTCAACACCTTACAGTTGACAGCAGTTATTTAAAATGTAGAATGAATATTCAGGTTTGAAGAACCTGGACCATGGATATTCATGGAATAAGGGGAAGTAATTCTAGGAGGGAGAAGTGGAATGAAATCCAGAGGAAAGCAGGGTGTAGGTCAAATCTTATTTTCTACACAGCCACCCATTTACCAACTAAGTCAATGGAAGGATCCATTAAAATAAATGTGAGCTAAATCAAGGAAAACTGTCTGGATATGCACATCGGCCTTGGAGACCGGAAAGCTATAAAAAAATGGGAAGTTCTGAACAAAACTAGAAGTACACAGGAGACTCTATGAATGTGTGCTATTTAAAGAAACTGGATGAGCTCTATCTAGTTGTCTTGTTCCAAAGTGATGTTTTGTAGGCATGTGTGGTAGGTAACTCCACAGTGACTGTCTAGTTAGTGCCACTGGGGACATAGGAACTCCACCAGAGGCTGATGCCCACTGTTTGCTAAGGACAAACACCATCTTGGAATTGTTTTGTTTTCAAGACATTCACTTTTGATTTAATCAAAAAGGGGATTTGACTCTTTTTAAAAATTCCTTTGGTTCCTTTCTTTTCCTGAAAAATAGAACTGAGTAAAAAGACTACACTGTTAGTAGTTTTAAAAGACACCATTGTGAATTGAGAGTCCTTTCTTGGGATTCATAAATCAATGTACCACGAGCCTTGGAGAGGTTGGTGTATAAAACATAGGATAAGATAGAATAGGTAATAATTACGTACCGAATATCTTAAAATGCCAGAGGAAAGGATTTTGAATGTTTTCACCATGAAGGAATGATAGACATTTGAGGCAACAGATATGTTCACCTCATTCAAATGCACACTACATACATATATTGCAACCATGCAGGATACGTCATTAATACTATAATTTTTACATTTTTATGCATCTGTTAAAAATTATGACTGTATTTACAAACTTCATCTAAACTGAAGTCTATTCCTAAAATAATTATAAAATAATTAGTCAGCTAATTATATAATAACAATGGCAACTGACGTTCTCTCTAAACCTACTAGTTGCCAGGCCCTGTTCTAATGACTTTTAGAGTTGGGGAACACTGAATCCTCACAATAATTCTGTGAAATAGATCCCATCTTATGGGAGAAAACTGAGTCACAGAGAAGGTAAGAAAATTGCCAGGGACAACAGATGGAAGATCTAGAATTTGAACACAAGGAGTCGACTAGTTGGAATGATGATTGTAATCACTAAGCTATGGGCAGAGAATGGGAAGCAGTGAACTCACTATTCTGCACACAAGTCCCTTAAATGGCTTGCATTATATATATTATAAGACTTCACAATTATCACTGCATATCTTCATGACAACCCTGTGAGGCAGGGACTTTTATCCCCATTTCATACACAGGGAAATGGGAATGCCGGGTCAAATGACTTTCCCAAGAGCAAACCCTAGCTCTGGCTCTTCCTGCTATACCAGACTGCGTTTAAAGTGCTTTGACAACTATGCAGGACACAAAATACATGAGTTGTCAGAGAGCTGTCTAGCTGTCATGGTGGATTTGTGCAGTAACCTTCTATCACCAGGTTTTTAGAGCAACTAATAACAAATAAAAGGCCAGAGTGAGTCCGCAGGATGTCAGTAAGAGCCACTATCGATGGGCTATGGCCATATACCAAGGGCCGGTCTAGAAACTGGTGCCCAAGCTCTCAGGACCGGGCTGACGGCAGTCAGGAGGCAATCTGACAACTGAGAGCAGAGGAGCAGAATCATGGACGGGAGGCCTTGTTCCCGAGACATTCTGACTTCACTTTTGCTGTGTTCTTAACCCACTTCCTAGAGACAGAAGTCAGTAATGAGATTCGGCAGTGAGCTAAGAGGACAAGGCCAGAACCCTAGCAGACAGAGGTAGAGGACTGAACCCCCACCTCTGCCTACCTCCCCAAACCTCTCTACCTGCCACCTCGATGGGCACTCCTTACATCTGTGTGAGGAGGTATAATTTCATAATATTTTCCTTCCATTCAGGCAGATAGGCCAGGCTGGTAGCCACTTCCTTCTGGATGGGCCAGGCCCAGGCCTCAAAGAACGGAGCCAGGTTCTTCTGCACTTGGTGGGAGAACATCTTGACCCACAGATTCATTTTGTCGACATTGTCTGTGGGCAGGTTGGTCTGGTTCCTGTACTCTGTGAAGAGACGGATGAATGGCTCCCAGCCAAAGGCTTCCTGGAGCTAGAAAGAGAAAGAGGAAACCAGGTGAGACGTCTAACCTACAGAAAGAGGGCCCCGCAAACAACACAAGTGTGATGTGCTTAACTCCCTGACCTCAGGCTTCATGTCCACCCCTGGCCTTCCCTCCTGTTCTGCACACTGCCCTCATGTCCTGTTCTCCCACTTTCTGATCTTAAGAAGGGCCTTGGGGCAGACAGCAGGCAGACATGGTTGTGGTGATCGCTGCAATAATTAAAATTGATGATTTCTACCAATATCATCATTCACCTAACTCACAAGATCACGAAAATAACGATGGGATGTTACACAGGGCCTTAAAACCGACCAAGTGGATGGATCCTTATTATCTTTCATAGTTACAAGGTTAAATAAACTCCAGCAATTGGGAAACTCCCACCCCTATGCTGCAATCCTCACTAATCAGAGGTCCGGGTCAGTTCACAAGGCTACCAAAATGGCCTTGGGGGGCAGGGGGAGTGACTCAGGTAGAAGTGGGAGACCACAGGTAGTCTAGTCAGCCAGAACCAAGAAGTCATCCCAAGGCCATGCCTAGAGTCCATGCTAGCCAGGATTTCAGAGTGTTTGAGCACAGAGGCCCCTGGGCGGTTCCCTAGACTGAATTAACTTTACTTCACGGAGGAGGAACATTTGCTCCTGCCCCTAACAAGAAAGTGAAAACAGAGCCTCCCGGATGATTTCACACCACTGCCCTGGCAGTGGGAACGAGCAGAGAGGAACTTGAGCAGGTGGAAGAACCAGAATAGAGCAGGCCTGGCCTGACCCAAGGCAATGCCACGCCCCGCCCCACTGTGAGCCAGGAACTGATCCAGGCACTGGTGGGGGCAGCGGTCTAGGGCATGGAGCATTCAGAGGCAAAGCCGACCTCCGTGCCCAGGATGCCCCGTGGATTGCCTATTGAGGTGGGGTCTGAGGCACAGCCAGGTCATAATGAGGAGAGGGTACGCTCAATGAGGGGAAGACAGGTCATAACCAGGAGTAGTGGGTGAAAGGGGTGGTTTGGTGCTAGCTGTTTGGTAGAAAGTTTGGCTTCAATTGAGGGTCTGTCTGCCTTTAAGACCAGAGAGAAAGAGAGTGTATTTTTATAGTTCTGTGTTTGCCTTCAGGAGTTTTAAGATTTCTCACCTCCCTGGGGGTGCAGCTGAGGCTACTAAGTCCACTCTAGGGTCATGCAAAGTGAGGCCTAAGAGGCCTCACCCAACAGGACTTTTACACTTGGCCTTGTCCACGTCGCCCATGGCTGAGTGTGGGAGACAGATGCAGTGGGGGTCTCCTGGGTGGCTAGAAGATCACCTAACACTTGGCCCTGTTGGTCCTCACAGCGAGGGGCTCCCTCCCATTGCCCTCCCCCACCTCCTGTCCAGTACCTGTAAATACGTCTCCAGTGCGGTCCACGCGTTCCAGTTTTTCACATTGGGTCCCTTGCCCAGGTAGATTCGGACACGCTTCTCCCGAACTGGGGGCCACAGGGCAATATTGGCACGGCCTCGAGGAATGCCCAGGACTGTCTCATGCACATAAACACACCACAGGTTGCAGGTGGCCTCGGTGGTGTGCGGTGGGAACTCCCACTCCTGCCGCTGCTGGTTGCGGCCCAGCTCGTGCACGGGGCCCCACAGCCCCTTGGTTCTGATGAGCTTCTCATTGATGAGCTCCTGCACGGACTCCAGATGGCACATGATGGGGTACCCAGCATGCATCCAGCCTGGGAAATACAGGAGGGGAGAGGAAGGGTTAGGGTCCTCCTATCCACCCGGTGAAACTTCCACAAGAATCAGTAACCCCAGGCTACCTCCCACACCCTACTGCTCAGGAGGGCACTCCAAGCCCAAACCCTCCAGGCTCTCCTCTCGCTCTGTGCGAATGCTCTCATTGCACTCTTTGACTTGCAGGGCCACAGGAGGGGGCGTGGGTTGTAGGGAGCCATTCGTGCCACCATTGCAGTATTCTGTTTTTATGAGGATGCCTTACTCATGTGAACTTGTGTCTCATATGTTTTTTGTCAAAATTCAGAACTCTTTGAAGGTGGTTTCTCCTCCCATTATCACATTGATACTATTTTACACTGGTGATTTATTCATCCCAAGAAAAGGAGGGTCTAGAGAAATTTCTTTGGTCCTTTGAGGTCTAGACATTCCCTGTTCCATTTTCTGGGCTCCGTCACCCAGAGGCAAAGGAGTCTTCATTCAGTGTCTCTCAGTGACTCTGAGCTAATTCAAGGCCCTCTGCTGTCTCTACCCACTTCTTGATGTCTCCATTTGGACACTTGTGAAGGATCAGGTGGCATCCCTTGATATCTTTGATGACATCTCTTGACATGCTGATGGACATGGCTATTTATTTCTTACATAACCTTTTCCCTATCTATTTAAATAGCAAGGAGTATGTCTACATGTCTTGCTAGCAAAGCATGTGTACCCTCCTGGCTGCCTGCTGCATGGCTGTGGAAAGAAAGGCACTTTGTGTCTGCGTGCAGAGGGATCAGGGCACCCACCAACTGAGATCTGCACGTCAGCGACAATCCTCTGAGGCAGACGTAAGGGGAAGGGTTCGGCTCCCAGTCGTGCCACCGCCTGCATCACCTCATCCCAGAGGCGGAGCAGTGGCTCAGGGTTCTCCAGAGCACGCAGATTTGCAGTTGGCACAGTCAGGATAATGTTGTCCGTGGCCAGCTCTCCCCAGGGACCTGGATTCTCCTGGATACGCCTCTTCCACTCCTCCTGGGATGTCTCCCCTAGAAGAGAGGCCAGGGGGGCTTGGAACATGCTTTCCCAAATACCTTAAGTCAAAACATCCAACTCAGACCCCAGGAGGGGAACGACAAGACCATGAGCAATACATCCCTCCTCTTTATCCTGTGGAGTCCCCATGGATATGGTGTGTGTTTATCTCCTGGCCCCAGAGCAGAATCTAAGGAGGCCACCCTCCGTCCCACCAGACTGTGTCTCTCTCTCCTACATCCCTCAAACCCCTCCTCGTCCCAGCCCTCCGCCTCCCTGGGGATGCAGCCCACAGCTTCCACTCACCCAGCTTGTAGTAGGGAGCATGCACGGCTCCCTTCACGGTGATGGGCACAGAACCCAGTTTGCTGCTCTGAGGCACAATGATATAGAGGAGGCCACCCCAGAGGCAGGTGATGGACTTCGTGGGCTTGTCCAAGCAGCACCGGTTAATCACCAGGGGGCCTCGGAACAGCTTGCTGGCCCTGGTCAGGTCATCCGTGTGGCAGCCAATCTGGATCTGAAGCAGAGAAATGCCCCCAACAGAGTCACCACAGGGCATGGGTGGGTGACAGGAGAGAGTGCAGGAGGCGGAGGCTCAGGAGGGTCATAGGGCCACGACCCCATGTAGCATCAATGAGTTGTGTCAGAGAGCCCATGAAATCACAGCCCTCCGCAGGTCATATGGACTAACTATGGGTGAATTATTCTTGTGAGGGATTCCAATCTCTCTACAGGGGGTCGTGGTGCAGAATCATTAACATAAGGAGCAGCAGGTGTAACCAGTAAGGTAAATTCCAAGGAGCGCTGACTCCACAAATGGTCCCTGAGTGTCTTTTAAGAGAGTCCTAGGTTGCAGATTCTGCGGTGGTGGACCTGGCACTGCTGAGTGGAGGGGACCCTGTTTTTCAGTGGGATCCCGCTGATGAAGTGGAGGGTTGGTTCGGTCCTGCCCCTCTCTCCAAGGCCCCCCTTCCTGGGAAGGTGAAATGACTCCTGTACCTGGTGACCATGGGATTGTTTCCCTGGTTTAAGCTAAACAAGGGCCAGGATAGGAAGGGCATAGACTAGGCTCCACCAGCCAATGGTCGTCTGGGGAGGGAGAGCCAGATGGGGTGTCTGCATGTGGAAGTGAAAAAGCAGACCATGGACTCCAGCAATCAAGATACCACCTTTGGTGTGATGGGGAAGAAGCCAGGGTGAGAAGGAGCTTGTGCTACAACCAGAGAAATATATGGGCATAGAAAGTGAACTGAGATTTATTCAATCCCTGTGGAGGGGTAGGTTAACTTCCTTTTGATGCCTCTATTCCTCCCTCTCTGACACAAGTCAAAAGGACAATACTTAAGAACCAGCAGTTGGCTAGTCTTGAGTCCTGAGCTCTGAAACGTTTCAGTCTACACATTGTCTGCAATGCAATTGGCTTATCCTTATAATGTGGGCATAGACACGTGACTTGTATTGCCAGTAGGGTTTTACGAGGACCAAATAAAGTACCAGTGGGGAAGGCAAGAGTCTTGGGTGCATGTTATGTGGTGGGCAGGGCGTGGCCTCACCTTCAGATCTGCAGAGGCAGCAGATTCCGGCAATGAGACTTCTATGATTTGCCTTCCAGGTATGTAGAGCCCGGTGCTCATCCAGCAGTATCGGGTGCCTGTCAAAAGCACAGAAGGGTATACTTTATCCCTCCTCCATGACTCCACCCAACCTGGCACCTCCACAGATCCTTCAAGAGCTCTGCCCACCCTTTCCCTTCTGTGCTACCCTGATCAACCTCTTCCAAACAGCACTGCAAGCCTCAGCCCCTGACTTCTCTGAAGTAAATGGCAAAGGATAGAGACAATCATCTGCAGAAGTCAGACTCCCAAAATGAAGTGCTGCAATCACATGCCCCAATCCCAGCCGTTCCCAAGTTGCTCCCACGCTCATTCCATACCTGGATTGGTACAGTTGACCTCCACGGTGATGGGAGACTCGGAAGGGCGCAGATAGGGGCTGCTGTACATGTCTTCAATTTCAGGGACTAACAGAGAGAGGTCACTTCCAGAGTGGGCCAGACCAGTGGCCAGGGAAAGCATGGCCCCCCTGCAGCAGTCATTGATAACGGGGTTCTCTCGGGTGGCTACGGGGAGCCGATAGCGACTGAGCAGCTTCCTCAGGAGTCGGTGCACGGACATGTAGGCGGGGATCTCTTCTGCAGGGATCTGGAGGAAGGCTGCACCATCTGGGCCCAGCTTGGCTAACCAGCCCTTCTCCACATTCCCTCTCTTTCTGCCCATTATAACCTGGAACTCAGCCAGGGTGGAACGGAAGTGATAGGTCCTTATCCCTGCTTTCGGGGTACGGAAGGGCCCTGGATTGAGGCTTTGGCTTGTGATGCTGATGCCAAAGGGGTTGAGGAGGAGGTTTCCAGGGAATCGAGCCAAAGGGGACACCCCTGGGTTCTTGAAGGCCCACCACCAGGCTTGGGCTCCAACAAATAGCCCGCCGCCCTCTGCTACAAACTCCTGCAGCTCCTTGACCCCCACTTCACTCACAGGCTCAAAGCAATAGACACTCGCATCACTGGTGAGATTGGGCTCAATGCTGGTGTCTATGCCCCCCACCGCAAGCAGGCCGCTCAGCGTTCTCAGCTCTGTCTGCACCACGATCTTGCCTCTGCGGCCCCCATCCAGCCAGCGGACAGCATTGAGCAGAAAGGGGCCCAGTTTCCCCACTGTGAATAACACCTTATGGCCAGTCACAACCACCCGGCCCCGGCCATAGCGGGCAGCTGCTATGACACAGCCATGGTAGGAATCTAACCCCAGGGGAAAGGCTAAGGCCCCGTGCACTAGCAGCTGGGATGGGAAGCAGTCAGAGTTGCTGATGTCCAGCTCTGAAATCCCATGCAGGAGCTCGTCTCTGTCCTCGGAGAGGTCGTCTTCACAACTGCAAAAGACACACGCACTCTGGATCAGAGGAAGGCCCTGCACAAGGCTTCCGAGCAGAGCCTGAGCACAGCAGGGCTGGAGACCTGTTGCCTTTGCTCATATGGGTACTTTAGGTCCTGCAGGAGAGTTAGGAGAACAGAGTGGGCAGATCTCACCTCCCTGGGTGTGGAGATGTGTTAGAAGGAGGACAGAACGACTTGGCATGAATTCTGCTCTGCACATTTTTAGAGAAAAAGTTCTCTAAAGGAAACATTTCAAAGGAAATCCTAAAATGCTTACTGAATACTCTACCTTAAATATTCTAGACTGAAGTTCATGTTTATTTATTTTATTACAAAGTTAATGGGAAATCATATTTCTATTCTTATAAGGAGACTTCTTTATAAACTTTGTACTCTTTCCTCCAGATAAAGTCTACAGAAAGCCAAACTCGTAGTGCTAGTGAAGAATCATTACCATCTCAAATGGTGGAGCAGGAGCGTTCACTGGCCTTAACTCTAGTGAGCCCCTCTGTCACCTGATCCACGAGGACGTGAACACCTGGAACGGCACCCCATCATTGCCTGCCCAACAGCAGTGACACATGCGAGGGGGTTTTGCTTAGCACCATGGGTTTACTTTTGATGGGTCACCCATCCTTTTAGGAGCTCAAGATACCCAGAAGCCCAAAGTGGGAGATGGAGACCTGGACACTTGGTGGGATTATCAGGGATAGAGTGACCTCTGTAAGCTTCAGATCCCAGAGCTGGTTCTGGCCTTGTGTTAGGTAGAGCTATGCCAATTGGAAGAAGGCAACTTTTAGAAGACATCAAAAAACGGAGGTCAGTCGACAACATATTCACACAGTATTTGTGCTGTTCTTTTTCAGTGGCTGGTAGAGCTCTAACTGATGGGAGAACCATGGTCCTCACAGCAGATCCTTTCCAGAAGATAAAGGTATCACCCTACAACTTGGAGACGACGCTCTCTCTCCTTGAAACACTAACCATTAAAACCACCAACTAGTTCTTCTTGCTCTGATTCCAGGCTGACCAAATATCCTATGACTATAATCTTGCTTCCCATGGCCACATGCCTAATGACAGTAGAAGTCATTAGCTAGGCCAAACAGAATATTCTGGTTCTTGGACATTTATTTTTCTCAAGCAACACCTAGACAATCTATCCTTAATTTGATAATTATAAAAAAAAATGAGACTTTAAAAAAATAGTACTTTAAATATGTATACAAAATTAAATGGAAAAAGTCTTAATCTCATGAGGACTTCTATTTATAAATTTCATGAAATTAATTTTTTTAATAAATGAAGTCAGTGAAAAGCTGGGTTTTGGTGGTCTAAATTAAAGTATGAGCATCAGAATCTCTCACTAGCCATCATGACAAGATGAGAAATACAGAACCTGCAAAGCTAAGACTCAGACCCCAAGTCCCTAGAATTTCATCTAGACAAGAGAGCACTCTCTGAGGTTCAGTGCTGAGCCAGGGGACACCCTCAGAGACAAGGGTCTGTTGACTGCCGTAGCCATACTTACATACAGGGGGAGCTAAACAATAACTCTATGGTTTAAAAAGTTTCAATTGGGGTTTTCTCTTTCTCACAGTGGGGTACTGATAGAGCATATAAAGTGAATGGAATCATATAAAGTGAATGGACCAGAGATTCTTGAGAACAGAAGAATCTGGAGCTGCATGTGTGTGAAAGAGAAGATCAAGAACAGGACTATCATTTGCGCTGAGAAAATGCACTGCAAAAACCAATGATGTTCAATCTAGACTTTCAATTCTATTCAAAACTTAAATAGGGAATAATTCTCAAACACTTGTTGACAACTAAAAGCATGAAACAGAAGCACCAAACTAATGACAGAGAAAATCAACCTCCAAGGAAACAGTGATCCAGGAAAAGGAGGCTCTGAAGATGGTTTATCATTGGTGAATTTTAAGAAGATATGTTATAAAAAGTTACTAAATTATGATAAAAATGAATTACCAAATCAATAATCTCAGTTTTAACACAGGGGAAGAAGATATGTCTTGGCCTAGTTAACTACTGTGGATAAGTAAAGGAGAAAGTTGAGAAAAGCAAATCTTCAGAGAGCAGTTCTATAGGCCAAAAAGATGATTATCAGAAAGAAAATATGGTATATATAAACAATAGAATATTACTCAGCCATAAAGAAGAATGAAATTATGGCATTTGTCGGTAAATAGATGGAACTGGAGATTATCATGTTAAGTAAAATAAGCCAGTCCCCCAAAACCCAAAGGCAGAATATTCTCTCTGATATGTGGATGCTAATCCACATCAAGGGAGGGGAGATTAGAAGTTCACTGGACTAGACAAAGGGAATGAAGGGAAGGGAGGATGGCTGGTAATAGGAAAGACAGTAGATTGAATCAGGCATGTCTTTCCTATCTTCAAATATAAATACACGATCAGTGTAACTCCACATCATGTACAACCACAGTAGTGGGATCCTAATTGAAACAAGCTGTATTTATTCAATGCATGTATAATATTTCAAATTATACTCTGCTGTCATGTAAAAAAAAAAAAAAAAAGACGATTATCTGAAAAGAGTTAAGAAGTCCAGATCAGAAGATCCAGCATCTAGCTGGCAGGAATTTCAAACAGAAAGAACAGAGAGAAACAAGAAGAAACCAGCACAAAATGAGGAGCATTCCCTTAGACTGCAAACAGAACCAAGTCACTGACTGAATGCAGAGCAGGGGAAGCGAAAGCATCCCGCCAGTTACAGGAAACTTGTGAACTCCACATGTAAAGAAAAAAACCTTAAAGGATCCCACAGAGGAAGACAAACGACCCACAAATACATAAACATTTCAACTACATAAGACTTCTGAGCACACGAGGATACTAAAATTACCACACAGGAAACTTTGCCAAAAACATGATTTGAGCTTAGGTCTAGAAAAACAAAAATGAGTACAATAGAGGAATAAGTTGGCTACAAAAACCTGCAGCGGGCAGGGATGGAGTAAGATTGATCCCTAATGCTGAAAACCGCTGACCAAGGCCTGGACACCCACAGTAAGTTAGTAGAGACAGAAGAGAAAAACAAAGCGAATTAGAAAAAAAAAAAAAGTCAAACAAAAGTAGTAAAAACACCAGTTGAAACCAAATGCCACACACCAAATGTGAATTTTAAAAATAAAACCATACAAGTTGCTAGAAGAAAATAGGTAATTTTAAAAATAACATGGCTGTGGGGAAAGCTTGCTAACCATGACTCAAAATCAGATGTAATAGTAAAAAGATTGATGAGATCAACTAGTTAGAGATAAGCATTTTTTGGCAAAAATATGAAACATTTCAAAAACCAAATGTGATACAGATCACAAATACAGGGATAATATTCTTAGTATGCAAAAAAAAAAAAAGTCATAAAATGGAGAGAACACCAAGAACTCAACAAGAAAAATGATCAAAATGGACAGGCAGTTCACAAATAACAAACAAGAAGTGGCCTTTAGACCCCCCAAAAGATAACCAGTAAAATTACTCATTATAAGAACAATGCAAATTAGGGCTGGGGTGGTGGCTCAGCGGTAGAGCACATGCCTAGCAGAGGCAAGGCCCTGGGTTCGATCCTCAGCACCACATTAAAAAAATAAATAAAATTATTGTGCCCAACTAAAAAAAAATATTTGTAAAAAATAATGCAAATTAAAACTATATTGGAATACTCTTTCCTGGCCATCAAAATCAGCAGAAACACAAGTCAGACAGCTGTGCTATTGGGCATGTCCTCACATGGCTGATGGGAATTCCAAATGGCACAAACCTGAATGGAGAAGACTGGAAATTTCTAACAAAAGTATACACACATTTACTCTACCACTAAAATAATGACCCCAAAAGTATAACGCCTACAGAGTACGGAAACATATGCAGAGTTGTTAACTTCAACACCATTTATAACAGCAAAATGTTGAAAACAGCTTAAATGCCCACTTGTTAGAGACTGGCTGAATAAAGTGTGGTATATTGGTGGAGTTCAACACTATGTGACCATAGTAAAAAATGAGGAAAACTTCAACGTATGGTCAAGAATGATGACGACTATATATTAATAGAAAACAGAAGGCGGGCATGAAGGCACATGCCTGTAGTTCCAGCTAATCTGGAGGTTTCAGTGGAAGGATCACTTAAGCTCAGGGATTTGAGACCAGTCTGGGCAACACAGTGAGACCCTCATCTCAAAAAAACAAACAACAATAACAAAAAAAGAAAAAGAAAGAAAAAAGGAAGGAAAAACCGTGCATACAACACACAAAAATTATCTCAAAACAGATTCAAGACCTAGCCTGAAACTATAAAATTTCTAAAATAAAACAGGGGAAAAGCTGCTTGAAGCTGGCCTTAGCAATGACTTTTAAGTATCACACCAAAAGCTCAGGCAGTAAAAGCAAAAAATAAGCAAATGAGGGTACCTCCAACGAACATGTTTCCCCATAGCCAAAGACACAATCAACAGAGTGAAAAGTCACCAATGTTTACGGACAAAATATGTGTAGATCATATATCTGCAAGGGGTTAATATCCAGAATATATAATGAAGTCACACAACTCAATATCAAAAATAAAATACTGAAACATGGGCAAAGCACCTGAATTGGCATTTTTAGACAAATATAAATGTCAAAAAAAAAACAAAAACCCAAAACAAATAGTCAACGCATTTCTGAAAAGCTGGTCAACATCACTAATCACCAAGGAAATGGAAACCGAAACCACAATGATAGGTCTCCTTGTACTTGCTAGAGTGGCTGTCATCAAAAAGTCAAGAGATAACAAGGGTTATCGGGGTATGGAGTAAGAGGAATTTGTGTATGCTGTTGGTGGGAATGTAACTTGGTACCGCCTTGACAGAAAGCAACTTGGAGGTTCCTTGAAAAATTAAAAATAGAACTAACACATGACCCAGCAATCCTTCTGCTGGGCATACGCCAAAAGCAAATGGAATCAGCAACTTGTAGAGATAGCTGCACTCTCAAGCTCATTGCATTGTTCATTTTCCACAAAAGCCAAGAAATAGAGATGATCTGAATGCTCATCAGTGTTTTAACGCCATTTTGAACACACACAACTTCCATCACCCCCCAAATGTACTATATGCCCTTTTATGTTCAATCCAGCCTAATGCACCTTCTATACATATGGATTAGATTGAGATTTCACCTGCATGTAACCATAAACATGTACTCTCCTGAGCTCAGCTACTTTCACTGAGGACAGTTTTTTGAGAACCCATCCAGATTGTTGAGTCTTATCAGTCATTCACCCCTTTACTGCTGAGTAGGTTGCTCTTCTGTGGATATTCCATAATTTACTTATCCATTCTTCTGATGATGGAAATTTAGGTAGCCTCCTGTTTGGGACCTGCTGCCATGAATGTTGATGTATAAGTTTTGGCATGGACATGTTTTCATCACTCATGGACACTCAGGGATGAGTTGGCTGAGTTGAATGCTAAATGCCCCTGAACTTTGTAAAAAATTGTTAAGTCGTTTTCCAAAGTCATTGTGTCATTTGATGTCCCCAGTGGCAATATATAAAAATGCCAGCTGCTCCACATTCTTGTCAATACTTGGTACAGTGAATCTTTAATTTTAGGTATTTTTTGATGTTAGAGGTGTGTGATATTTCACTGTGATTTAAATCTACATTTTCCTAATGACCATTGTTGTTGAGAAGCACTTAATGGGCTTTGGTTTCTTGTCTATCATCTTTTGTGAAGGAAGTTAAGTATTTTGCTTTTTTCTTTAACTGTCTTATTATTATTGGGATTAAGAGTTCTCTATGTACACTGAATGCAAGTCTACATTCCTTTTGTGGACATGTACTTTTTTGTCTTATGTTGTCAATCTTTACCTACTCAGTGGCAGATACTTTCTTCTATGCTGTCATTTAGGAAGTTTATGAATTTTTGTTTTTGCATTCAGGTCTAGATCTATTTCTAGGTATTTGTTTTGTATGGAGAAGGGTAAGGGTCAGAATTCATTTTGTTCCCTTCTAACACTGTCCAGTTATTTCAGAACAATATGTTGAAAAGTCTATCCTTTCCTCATTGAATTACCTTGGTCACCTCATCAAAAAAAATTGATCATAAATTTAAAAATGTATCTCTGAACTTATTTATCCAGGATGTTTCTTACTCTTATGCCAATACCATAGTGTTTTGATTACGTCATAGATGTTTTGAAATCAGGTAGTATAGATCATCTTTGTTCTTCATTTGCAAAGTAAGTTTGGTTGTTTTAGTTCCTTTTCATTTGTATTTTAATTTTAATTTGAATACTGCATGCTTTCCCTTAGAAACAGGAAAAAAAAAGAAAGATTGGAACTGCATTGAGAATGTAGGTCATTTTGGAAAAACTGACTTCAAGAATATTGAGTGTTCTGATCCATTAGCACAGTGCATTTCACAACTTCCTTGTTTCATTTAATTTCTCTTGGTAATATTTTGTAGCTTTCAATTTACAGATTTTGTTAAAATTAATTAGTGCCTCATAGTTTTGGGTTCTATTTTAAATGATGATGTATTTTAATATCAATTACCAATTGTTAGTTGCTAGTATAAAATATAATTGATTTTCTGTCTGGCATAGCAGTTTTCCTGTACTGTTTTTTTTTTTAAATAACTTTTTACATCCATGAGCACATTTTATGCAAATACTTCTAGGGATAAAATAACTCCACTCTAGAAAATCCTTTGCTAAACTTATGTTCAAGTGAATCTTGTCACTTACAAATCTTCTAAATTCCCAATATAGTTTTTGGTTTTTGTCTCTTTTTAATTTTGTTCCTTTTTTTTCTTTTGCAGTAATGTAAATAGAACCCAAAGCCATTACAACTGAGATACATATGCAGCCATTTTTAACTTTTTATTTTGAGTTAGGTCTAAGTTGCTCAGGCTGGACTCAAACATGCAATCTTCCTGCCCGAGCCTCCTGAATTGCTGGGATTACAGGTATGTGTACTGCTGTAATTTGTTTTCTAACAGGACAGGTCAAATTTTTCCCATTTCTTTCACTCAGTGTTCTAGGAAATCTACAATATCCCCAACCCCATCCATGATTTTGCTTTCTACACTTTCACTTACCTGCAGGTAACTGCAGTCCAAAAATATTAAATGGAAAACTTTAGAAATAAATAATTCAAAAGTATTAAATTGTGCACCATTATGAGTAGCATAATAAAATTTCAAACCATTCTGCTCTCTGTAGGTTATGAATCATCTTTGTCCGGTGTATTCCTGCTATACCCACCAATAGCCTCTTACTAGCCATCTTGGTTATCAGATTGACTGTTGCAATACTTCTGTGCATTCAAATGACCCTTACATGGTAATACTATGTACCAGTACCCTTGTCACTCACCTTACTTCATCTCATCACAAAGGCACTGTATTATCTCAAATCATCACAAGAAGAAATGTGAATACAGTGCAAGATATTATGAGAGAGACATCATTCACATAACTTTTTACTACGTATTTTATGCTTCCTTATTTCATTATTAATTGTTATTATTCTTTTATTGTGCCTATACATTAAACTTTATTAAAGGTATTTATGTATAGTAAAAAGCATTGTATAAATACAATTTAGTACTATCTGGTTTTATGAATCCACTGGGGATCTTGGAATGTAAACCTCATAGATAAGGAACAACTATTGCAGTGTGAAGTAAAACAAACAAAATACTCTCTCTCTCTCTCTCTCTCTCTCTCACACACACACACACACACACACACACACACACACTTATTTCTTATTTTCCAGTCTGTGTACCTTCTTTTTCTTGCCTTATTGAATTGGCTACTACTTTTAGTGAAATGTTGAAGAGAAGGATGAGAGCAGGTATCCTTCCTTGCCTTGCCTCATTCTAGGGGGAAAGAATGCAGTATTTCACCATTCAGAATGCCTACCTACATGCCACTTAACAGATTGAAGTTCCTTTTTTTAGTTGAAATTATGTTATGATTCTGTATTAAATTTTGTCAATTTTTTCTATACATTAATTGAAATGATATGGTTTTCTTTTTTTCTATTAATATGGTAAATCAATTTTGTTTTTGAATATTAAACCAGCTATGTATGTGCAATATAGATGTACTTGGTTATGATCTATTATCATTTTCATATATTGTTATATTCTATCTATGGTATTATTAGGAAATTGCATCCATATTCAAGAGGGATATTGTTCTGAAGTTTTGTTTCTTTTTCTTAAAATGTCTTTCTATGGTTTTAGTATCATAGAAGTGCTAGTTTAATAAATCAATTTTTGGAAAATTGTCTTCCTCTTCAATTTTTTTTGGAAGAGTTTGTATGTAGCATTGCTATTATTTGTTTCTTGAATGTCCGGTAAAATAATTTGTAAAACTATTGGGTTTTATTCATGTTGTTGCTGGTTTTAAATAAAATTTTTATTTTTTAAATTAAAAAAATTGAAAATTTGCAAATATAGTACAAGAGAGCTTTTATGTGCCTTTGACACATTTTTCTGTAATGTTCCTATTATATAGCCATGGTATGCTGCTAAGAAGTTAACACTGGTCAAATACTACTAACTAAACTCCAGAATTTATATAAATTTCACCTGTTTTTCCACTAATGTCTTCTAGAATCCAATCTAGGATGCCACTGGGGTATTTAATTATAATTCAACTTACATTATTTTATATTTGCTCTTGTGCCAATTTTGGTAATTTGTGTCTGTCAGGAAATGTGTCCATTTCATCTTAGCTGTCAAATTTATTGGCATAAAGTTGTGGTAAACTTTATTATCCTTTTAATGACTATACAATCTGTACTAATGTTTTATTCTCCATCCCTGAAATTCATAATTTGTGTTATCATGTCTTTTTGTTGTGTTAGATAATCTAGAGGTTAATCATGTTTGCTGATTTTTTTTCAACTAATAACTTTTGGTTTTACTAATTTACTCTATTCACTATATATCTAACTTCTAACTAGCAATGCCCTCCAAGGGTGTGCAGATCCTAAATAAACTCATAAATACCTGCTCAGATATTATTTTCAAACTACGCAGAGAATCACATTTATCCTTGAGATGCTCAATTTTTAAAACTCTGAAATCTCCTTGTAATCTGGAAGTTAAAAAGGACTACTGTGGAAAATATCCATGTGCTTTGTTCTGAGGGTGCTGAGAATTTTATCGTACTATAGGTGTTGCCCAGTGTATTTTTTCTAAACCTGGGATCCCCCTTATTCATCCATCTAATTTTACATCGTGTGAGCACCAGTGAATCTGTAATGTGTTCAGCACCATCTGTGAGCTGCAAGGCTGGGCAGGGTTCTCCACACTGCACCCCCACCTGCATTCTCCATTACCTGGGCCTTCGCCCTCAGAGGTAAAAATTCCTTCCTAAATTCAACACTTAGCATACTGTACCATCATTTTTGCTGTCCTCACTTCTGAATCCTCACTTCCTATTTCCACCCTAAGCACATCTGACTTCCCATTTCCATCCTTCCTGCTGCTCTCTAGACTTTGGCCTCTAGGGTCCTTCCCATTTTCCTTTTCCTCTCATTTCCACTGAAGGACACCTTCTCCCATGAGCCTTCCTGGATTAAGTCCTCCATAAATTTATGGAGGGCTCCAGGGGCTGGTAAGCTGGACCCTGGGGGATATAATGGCCAATACAGAGTTCCTCCCATCAAACATCTAAGTGGTCTGGCCTGGGAAGGTAGAAGCATTGAGGACCTTGTCCCTCCCATGATAAGGACTGTTTTAAAAACTGAGCTGGGGTTGGTGGATGTGGCGATGTGGATCCACATCTGAGTAACCCGATTTTCTTCCGTGAGGAGGGAAGCACCCAGAAGATAAGAGCCACATCTGCTTCTTAACTTGAGGCCCACTCCACTCTGGGGTAAGGTACTCACCTAACTAAGACCGGGATCTTGGGCATCTTCTTGGAGACTTTAAAGAAACTTGTGTCCCCTTTATTGTCAGTGAAGTACACCCCGGCCACGCTGGTCACCAGGTTCCCAGGGAACGTGAACAGGACCCTTTCATCATCGCCCTGGTTGGCCCAGTCCCAGGCTTGGCCTCCGATGAGCAAGCCCCCTCCTCTCTTCATGAACTGGACCAGCTTCTCAGTCATGGTTTCGTTGTAGGCATCGATACAGTAAACTCCCAGGGAGTCATTCACCTCTGGCTCAATCTTTGCCTCTACTCCAGAGCCCTCGAGGATTTTGAGCAAAGGTGCCAGGGATGGGTGCACACCAATGGGAGCCCCGGGGGAAGAACAAAGCCACCCCACAGCGTTGAGGAGAAAGGGAGTGAGCTGGGCTTCCACCAAGTAGTCCTCATGGGACAGGACCACGAGGCGGCCTCGACCATAGGAGGAGGCAGCAATGAGGACCTGGCCCATGTCATTCACCATCACGGGAAAGGAGGCCTCTCCAATGAGCAGCAGTTCACATGGGACGGCATCTTCAGGGAGATCCCAACTTGTGACTCCATTCATAAGGGCCTCAAAGGCAGCAGAGGGAGTCGCCATGGCTCTGTTGGCTTCTGCAGAGAAGAAAACAAAGGCTCAGCTTGGTGGAGAAGGGGCAAGCACGCAAACAAACAAAAACCAGCAGAGCGTTCTCTCTTCTACTAACTGGGGCAATTCTCCCAACCATGAGGATGAGTCGATTCCAACCACCAAGGGACTCAAGCTCTGAGTATCTGCTGTCCAGGGGACCCCCCCGTGTCCCGTCCTCTTTAGACTCTTAGGGTCAGAATAGGAGAGTCTGACACTTTCCCACCATAAAACAAAACAACAAGAACAACAACAAAAAAGGAGGGATGAAGAGGAATTGTGTTCCTCAAAGAGGTATTTTGAGATCCTACTTCTTTGTATCTATGGATGTGACTTTATTTGGAAATAGGCTTCTGCAGATGTAATCACATAACCACAGTAAGATGAGGTCATACTGGATTAAGGTGGGCCTTGTCCAATGACCGAATTATACAAAGAGGAAATTTGGGCACAGACTGATGAAGATAACAGGGAAGGATGCTGAGGAGAGGGAGGCAGAGTGTGGAGTGATGTGTCTACAAGGCAAGGGATACCAAGGACTGCCGGCAAAACCCAGACCTAAAAGGAACCCACACTGCTGACCCTGGATCTGAACTCATAAGTGTGAGTGAATAAAATCCTTTCACTTTAAGCCAGCCTATTTGTTGTCATCTGATATGGCAGCCTCTGGGACTAATACCCTGGTGCCACACGCTGTCCCCAGATGCCCATTCTGCTTTCTTGGCCCCCACCCTGATTTTATTAATCTCAGCTTGGTGAAGTTACAACTGAAGTATGAACAGTCTGGGCTCCTAGAGAAAGCTGTGCATTGGGCAAAGTCTCAGGCTGCATCAGCGGGAAGCAGAAGCCCTCTGTGGCTTCAATGCAAGACTCAAGACAGCCAGGAACAACACGTTCTGAAATGATGACAGATTTTTACTTGCACTGGGACACAGCTGAGAGAAGTAAGTGTCTGTGGATGTGAACATACTGTCCTCAGCTTCTTCACTATGAGCTCTGCCTCCAGGATGGTCCACAGTCTGACTTCTGCTGCATGCACTTGATTGAGACTATCCTCCAAAACCAGATACCTCCATTATCAGGACACCTGGGGCTTCATGTCTTCACTGACCACTCAGTGGCAGTGCACACGGCGGCTCTTCCTATCCATGAGGCTCACCATTCCCTAAGTGTGGCCCAGGCAGCCTCTTTTTATATCTTCAAGCCCTGAGACCACTTAACTTTCTCTCCTTTATCTCCTCTTGGTATATGTGAGTCCTTAAGTATTTTTTGTTTGTTTGTCTTTTGTTTTCATCTCTATTCTACTCTTTTTATGTCTCTTATCAGAGAATATGCTGTCTGTCTTGATCCATTTTGTGCAACTATAACAGAACACCTGAGGCTGAAAATTTATAAAGAAAAACGATCTATTTCTTAGAATCATAGAGGTTGGGAAGTGCAAGATTGAGAGGCCCACATCTGGAGAGGGCCTTCATGCCGCATTATCCCATGCTGGAAGGCAGAAGGGCAGAGAACACATGTGAAAGAGTGAGGAAGGGGACTGAAGTCATTGTTTTATCAGAGACCCACTCCCGGGACAATTCCATGACTCACTACCTTGATAATGGCATTGATCCACTCCCAAGGGCAGAGCCACTAGCAATTAAGATTACAACACACCAACACTGAAGGACCCATTTAAACCGTAATAGTGACTTTCAAGGTAATGTGCAAAATGATGACAAGCTCAGGAGTTAAGGCTGTCTGGATTTATGTTTCATGTATTATCAACTGTGAGACCCCAGCAACAGAACTCAGACATAGTCTCTGCATTCATTATGTAGGAATGATCCCATAATCACATAAGTTTTTCCTGAAGATTAAAGGTCAAACACCCTTTCCCATAACATTTCCATATATATATACCACATGGTTAAGAGTAAATCATTCAAGTATATGAATATTAGGGGATTTTTATAAAGTAAAAAAATAATGTTAGGCTTTACAAACAACAAATTTTTATTGATTCTGATCTTATAGTTTTCCTGGGTTTCAGTTCATATTAAGACTAATGTTAACGCTGGTGCTAATGATTCTCGTGTTTATTTCCCAAATGTCTTGATGGGCCCTCAATGAGTCCTTGGCCTGGGCACAATGTCTTCCACAGCCATGGATAAAATGGCCTTGGTCTCAAGGTGACTAAAAAGTTCAAGACCCAGAATGAATGCACTCCATAGCCATTTATCACTGGTCTTTAACACTAAAGAAGTCAAATTTATTATTTCCCTCAACAATAGCTGTTCTAAGTTTCACAAGCATCAACTACCTTCCTATCTCAAAGAACTACTGCGAAGATATGGCCAGTCAACACAGGGTTAATAAGAAGCTTTCCCCTTCCCTGCTCATCCTGGGCCCACAAATGACCAGGAGATAAACCACAGAGTCACAGAATGTCCTTTTTTCCTGTCCTTCTGAAATCCAGCAGGTCAATATCCTATCAATGTCCGTTCTGAACTAGGCCATTGGCCTAGTTCAGGTCCTCACTGATTCACGTCTGGAATAAACCAATCCAGCTTCTACTTCTCTAGGATCTGTTCCTACTTCTATTCTTTTAAACCCCATCTAATCACATCATTGACCTGAAGGAAAAACCACAGATCTTCTCTGGTGTCCACAGGGGAAAATCTGACTCCCTTCTCCTGGTCTGCGAGGCCACCGCAGTTGGCAACTCCTTAAGTTTTCCAGCTTTATCTCCTGTCCCTATTCCCGTAGCTTCCAGACTGTCTGGCGCCCCTGGACAGGGCCTGCTTCCATTTCAGATTCTCTTTCCATTCTCCTTCCTTCCCGTCCCCTCTCCCACATCTTTCTATCTACAGAAATACCACCTTTCTAAGTGAATGTGTGCATAGAGGACACAATTTAAATGACCCCGTCTATGAAGCAGTGCTCGATATCACTAATCAAGCAATGAAAGATATACTGCATATTATCCATGAGATTGTCAATAAATAATTAGATAGATAAAAAAAAACTAGGAGAAAGAGAAGGAGACACTGAAAAGAAGGTGAAGAAGATGAGGGCTACTAACAATGTATACTGGTGGAAGGGATCTGGGGACACTATAGGTATCTGAGCCATGACCAAGAATGTCTGCACTCTTGAAAGTGACTGACAGTGGCAACTTGTATTCAAAGGCGAACCGATTCTTCAACATAGCGATTCCTCTTCTAGAAAGTTTTTACAGAAATTGACAGCATTGAAGACAAATGCTCAAGGATTCTACTGCCACATGAAACTACAAATATAGACAGAAAAATGAAGAACCAGAAGTGGACCAAGAGGATAGAAGCATTCCTTGAGTGTCAGGTTTTTACATACAGAGAAAATTTATGGTGGCCACATTTGAATGTGCTAACCTTGACCGCATTAGGAAGGGAAAAAGAGAATAGTTTTTTTTTTTTTCATCTTTATACAAGTCTGAATCTTTTGAAATGCTGTATATGTTATTATTACAAGTACAAAGAATACTGAGATAATATAAGTTCAACCAAGCAAGTAAATATATATTAAATGACTAAATATGTAAAAGATTAGGTAGATTGATCAAGTGATCCTATCTTACTGTCCCTAAAAGTCTTCTTTTGCCTCCTGTCTGGTTGTCCATCTGCCCACATGTATCTCTGATTCCCTCTCCTCTAAGGGTTCCTTGAACTCTGTAGCCAATTTTGTTCTTACTTTAACCAGCTATCAGTGAGCACAACATTTGGATTTGAACGAAATGCTCTGTCTTTGTCCTGAATTCTTGTTCTCCCAGGGGGAGTGACCTAGCTTCTGCTTTCTCTCCTCTGGGTCCTCTTTTGCCCCTTCTAGCTTGCTACAATTGAAGTCGCTGTCCAAAGCAAAAGACACCCAGGCAAACCTGTAACTCAGGGAGAGAACAGATTTTCTACTCCTACCATAAAGTACTCCACAGGATGCAAACAGGGTTTTCCCTGCGAGAAATGTATGGAAGGGAAGATGGGGCTACCCTTTACTGTAGCTGATTTTAGATACTGATATGCACAGTGTCTGAGGTCATAAAACGCAGTTTATTCTTTGAATTCTCCAGGAGAAGGAACAGGTGTTCTGTGGATGAATGATTGAATGATTGATTTGAAGGTAAGGGCAATCACAGGACCACTTCTTCAGTAAACAGCTTGAACTTAAAACTCATTAATAGCACACACACTCAATTCTTTGTTTTTTCTTCTCCATGCCATTTTCTTCTATGAACCTTTATTTCTTTTTCCTTAAAAACCTTATATCTTTTTCACTGTCCAAGAACTTCGACTAAGCCAGAATTGGAGCTATTCAACCACTTCTTTTGCATTACACTCGACACTCCCTGCTAATTCTTATTTAATTTTAACTTGAAATTTCTTTTTGTTTAATTCATGCATAAAAATATGGAATGTTCATGGAAGGATAGAGAAGTTCAAATAATAATAATTTAAAATTTTTAAAATTAAGTAAAATTGCATATACTTACCATGCTGCTTAAAAGTAAAAAAACGCACACCCCCGTCCCATACCTTTGCTAGTATCTCTGAAACCTCTCTAGTGGGCCTCATCATTCAATCCTTCCCCACTACCATAGTAGTAAAGCTTCAAAACTTCGCTTTTTTCTATTTCCCTTACCCCCTGTCTTTCACTCATATTTGCTCACTTCCGCTGGGTGACTTTCAGGACAGCTACATAATCGAGGAGCCCTTGCCCACAGCAAGAAGACCCTTTTCTTTCTATCCTCCTTTCCTATGTTTTTGCTCCCGCGCCCTCCCCCGCCCCCCGCGCACTCGCTACCGCGCAGTCTCTCCCTCCCCCGCTCCCTCCCTGCTGGTCTCCATCTCTCTCCATTTCTCCTACGTGTTGGTCTGCCAGCCTCACAGGGTTTCTCTCAAAGGAACAATGTGTGAGAAAGGTCCTCCAGATCTCCCAAAGGCTGTCAGTAATAAGCTTCGAGTCCGGTGCCGGCTCCCCTCTCCCCTCCTTAGCTCCCAGGCCCAGAGCCAGTCTGCACCGAGCGAGTGGGTGACGTCAGAAGTGGAGCAGAGCGGGCCTGGGGCGGGGGTGGGGGGCGGCCAGCCAGGGAGGAGGGTAGCAGCAGAAAATCTCTGCCCTGGGTTGGCAGAGAATTCTCCAGGCAGGGGACACCGCAGTCTGTGCATGAGGTGGGGTATCTCATCAGGGTCCCCTCCTCCGCCCACCCTCCCACACACCAGTCTCCAGGGGACATTTCACGCGGGTGAAAGATCTCAGTCTTAGAGACCCTGTTCGCAGAGGTCAAAGCCCAGTAGGGCAGGAGTGATGCTCCGTCACCAGCTACCTGTGTGGTCCTGAGCTAGCCCTGCCTCCACCCTGGCCTTCGGCATTCTCCAGGTATTCTCAACGCGTAAAGCGCGTTCGGTGCCAGGCCTGTCTGAAGTCGACCACACAAAGCAGGCGCAAGCCAACATCAAAGTCAGAACCCGCGGAGCGGGGCACTGCGGCACGGGGTGCACAGCCGAGAGCAGGGAAAATCGCCCCCAGAAACAGGGACCCTCAGCGCCGGGAGCCTCCGTCCCCGACTAGGGCACACCCAGGCCCCCGCGCGCCTCTGTAGGTCGGCCGGGTACCCCAGCGCGGCCCCCGGTCCTCGGGCCTCGTCCGCCTTCATCAACCGGGCGGAGGCCACCGCCACCAGCCCCTTCCCCAGCCCGCGAGGCTTTCCGATGGGCCCACTCACCAGGTCACCCTGCAGTTTCCACAGCTGGGAGGGGGCAGGGCCTGGCGCTTAGAGGGACTCAGGTTCGGAGGGGAAGGGGCTTCCCTGCAGAGCGCTGACCGCAGGAACGATCGGTGAGCTGGGATCCTGATCCAGGAGATCGGAGTGGGAGGGGAGGAGCGGCTCCCGACGAGTCTCCTCCTCCCCACTTCCTCCCGGGCAGGAGTGGGAGACCGAGGGGGCGGCGCTTGGCAAGGGACAGCGCTTCTTTGTGTCGCCAGGCCTGGCGGCTCGGCATTGCGGCAGATTAGGGACGCCCAGCGGTCCCATCCTAGGAGTGAGGACGGCCGTTTTTATTAAAGACAAACTTCTCTAGTTTATTTCTATTTATTAGGAAAAAGATGGACAAATTATGGGACCTACGCTCTAGGAACTACAATTCTTACGAAGAGTTTAAATCTCTAGTATTGGGGGAATGCACCTTGACACACTGGAAAAGGAAAAATACAAATGTACAAATTATTAAGTACGCTTTCGATTTTATAAGGGGAAAAAGGAAACCGTGTATGTATTCGTATTATGGCGGGGAAGGATACCTGTTTACCAGTTAATAATGTTTAGCCTGAGAAATAGGAGAAAGGCAACTTTTTACATAATTCTGCATTGATTGTATTGTTACATGCATTACTTTCGTAACGCATAAAAATACCTATTGTCAAAATCCGTTTGTCAAACAATGGGTAGCTAAAACATATTAATGTACAGTTCTTTCCTCTCTGATAAATCATTTGACAGTTGCTCTCTCCTCTTTGAATTGCTTGTCCTGGCAGACCACACCACACCTGTCTATGTGGTGACTTCACCTCTGTTACAGGTGCCAGCTCTAGCAGGTGAAATATGGGATTGTATAATGGTTAGACACTCAAGACTGTCAGATGATGGATGGATTCAAATTTCAGTGCTACCAGCTGTGTGACTGAACAAGCTACCTAATTCCTTTGTGCCTCAGTTTGATTCGCTGCAAAATGGGGATAAAACTAAGACCTATATTACAGATTTATTTTAGGGCTTCAATTCAGTAGGCTTGTCCTTTACCTTCTCCAGGCTTCAGGTTTCTCAGCTAAATGAGAAGGGCTGTGGACATGCCAAGTCCCTTCCAGACCTGAAATGTCAGGACTAATAGTAGGGCAGGTTAAAACCTCGAGATGAGTTTCATGAAAGAAATACTAAATTCAGAATAAAGGTGCAGATATTACATAAAAATAACAAAGGACAAAAATGTACCCTGGAAAGATACAATCTAACTTAACCTCTGAGGATGGCGCCGGAAAAAGGGTTAGAAAAAGGGTTTTAACTGCTTATTTTAGGGAGGGGAGGGCGGAGTGCTGAAGAAAGGTGGTAAAAATGTTGGCATCTGATATATTATTTTCTGTACGCAGCTTTAAAATGAAAAAAGAAGATGTCTAAAAAGGGGCGAGATGTATTAGTCTCTTGGTGGTTGGGTGCCGAGAGGAAAGAAGTTCAGCACGAAATAACTAAGAGCCAGAATGGCAGAAAAGAGCAGAAAGAGCAGAGGTGGAAAGCCTCGAGGCACCCTCCTTGGAAGACCTCTGTCTGGGGCCCGGCGCTCCCGGTCCTGGAACCCGCCACCTTCGCAGCTCCGCGGGCGCCCGGCCGCCGCGCCCGGGACTCGGCCGGGTGCCTCTCTCCCACCTGGGCCGCCGTGACCAGCGCCCGGAGCTGCCCCTAATTCGGAGGGTGCCCTGGGGCCTGCTCCGGTTCCAGAAACCATCTTTGGACAAGACTCACCGTTGGTCCAGCAATTTCCACACCCGGCTATTTGAGAGGAGGGAGGGCGTTTTCCGTAGCGGATGGGACAAAAGGAGAGGGGGCAGACGGCCCGGGGACTCGAAAATTAGGGGTGGAAAGAGTGGTGGGAGGCCTGCAGCGGGGAGGTGGGCAGCAGCGCAGACGAGGAGAGGAGGGGGCCGTCCCGGGAGCTGATTGACAGCCGCACGCTAGGGGCGGAGCTTGGCCTGCAACCCCTGGATGCAAAGGTCCTGCTTTGTGTGTGTTTCTGCCCCAATGTGCGGTCCCAAACCTCTACAGAGACTCTGGCACCCGCCTGATGAGTGCAGAGGGAAAATTTCTAACCAAAAAAAAAAAAAAACAAAACAAACAAAAAAAAAAAACGGTGAGAATAAACCTTTATATAGAAAAATAAACAACTATTTCCAAGGAAGGATTAATTATATGCATATATATGTATATGTGTATGTATATATACATATACATATATATATGTGTGTATATATATATATATATATATATATACATACACATGCATACATACATGTTATACATACACATATACATATGTACTATAAGGAAAAGGAAATAAAGGTTCATAGAAGAATGCACATATACACGTTATACATACACATATACATATATACTCATATATTTATGTAAGTATATATGTATAAATGTACAAATCTATACATATATATGTTAGGTGTGTGTTCTTTCCCATTACATATATATATATATGCGTATATATGTATATTAAATATAAAATGTTACATACTTATATATCATAATACTTAATTTAATGTTATAGTAAGAGTATGCATTTTTATACAATTTTAAATTATTTTATATGCTTGTATAAAGGCAAAAATTATGTAGATTCTAATACTAAAATATATTCTAATATTTTAAATTATATACCAAAGTATTAGAATCAGTTACTTTAGATAATAAATGGATTATTTATAAGTATTTATCTGAAGTATTCCTTGTAGATGGTTTAGTTTGAAGTATTTTTCTTCATATACCTTATTATCATTTTGATAGTTACATATATTATTTTGTAATTTAATAAATTTAATCAACTAAAAAACTAAATAAAAATCATAAATAGTTGGTTGACTTTGCTCTAAATAGAATTTCTTTCTAGGTGGGAGTTTCTTGGACTGGTCCTAGTTCTGACCCATTTTAACCAAGGGTGTGATTCAAAATCTGACCTTGGAGCCATGACCTGGCTTCATGCCTGACTAGGTCTTGTCTGGAATCTCCTTTGTGTCTAGCTTGGTGAGCTCAAGAATATAACCTGGAGAAAGACACCTGAGTCTTTTTATGGCTGGTCCCAAAGGCTGGGAGGATACTTGTGTGGCCCCCATGAATTCCCCAGCTTCACCATCCCTCTATTTGCCCTTGTCCTTATTTGCTTAGTACCCAAGGAGAAAGTGTCTCCAACCCAAATTGGCTGAGGAGGGCACCATGTAAAGATTTGTTCCCCTGTTATAAAACAGCACCCACACTACCTTCTAGGAGAGGGTGGATTTAGTAGTGAAGGGGACAGAACATTTCTTGTAGTATTTAAGGGTTTCATTGTAATTCCCCAAAGTAGAGGATGCATAGGCTCCAAACTGTGCTTAATTCTTTCAATTCTCCATTTCACTAGGTCACAAACAGGTGCTCCATAATGCCCACTGGATGGATGGACAGGAAAGGCAAATGAGGGGAAGAAAGGAAGTCCCTAGGATCATTTCTCAACAGCTTGACATTAAAAAAACTGATCAAATCGAAAGTTTCCTGTGTTGCAAGTTTTCTATATGCTCTTTTCTTTTAATTTTACCCCTTAAATTTTTGTTTACTTTCTATAACTCCTAATGCTTTCCTCAATACATGAGTTGATTCTACCTACTCTCTCTGATAAAATGCCACATTATTAGCTCTGTCTTCAACTCCCTTGTCATTTTTATTTCTACTTTTCCTTGAGTTTGATTTTCTTCTAGATTTCTGTTCTAAGTGGCCCTAAGGTAGTCTGCCATGAAATCCTGAAAGCATTGAAATAGATATTGAGATAAGAATGAACAATTTATTAAAAATTCACCCTATGAAACATTATGCTGTTCTTTAAAAAGAATTAGTTCAACTTGCACATTGAGGAATTGACCTGTAATTTTTTCCTTAGACACTTTGCCTTTTAAAAATGTTACAAGTATATTTTGAAATTAAAGTCTATTTACCACTCTTAGGTCTATACCCAATGGAAATGTTAGCTAAAAGATTCATACTAGAATTTTCTCACCAGCACCATCCAAACAGTATACAACTGGAAGCCACTAAATATTACTGTTCTTGTTTCTTCATTCCGGGTGCCACCCTGGTCTCTGTCATCTTGGTAGAATCAGCAGTAGAATGTTTAAATAAGTTCTGATATATTCATAATGAAATATTGTACAGCAATGAGAATAAACAAATTACATTATACACAATATGGTTGAGTCTCACCAATGTGTTAGAGAATGAAAGAAACTAGAAAAAGAAGATTACATACAGAAGGATTATAGTTACTTAAATTAAAAAAAAAACACAGAAAACTAACCATTGAAATTAAAACTCATAATAATATTGATCCTTGGAAAACTAGTGACTGGCCCAAGAGAGCTTTTTTAATATTGTTGGTGTTTTCTCAGTGAATTTAAATATTGGTCCAAGGATGTATTAAATTCATAAAAATTCATAAAGCTATACATTTATGCTATACCGATATATGTTTCCATGTAAGTGTTATATGTTAATAAGATGTCAACATAGCATTTTGATTCTAGAAGTTTAGTTGATTAGATACCTTGAATCAAACTACTGATGAAGCTGTATATACAAAATATTATTAATGCATCAATGAAATGACAAGAAAAGGAATCTGCAAAACTGAAAACAAAACTAAAACAGGAAATATAGAGGGAAGCAAGCAGAAAAGCTGGCTTTCACCATGATTTTTCTGCAAAACCCTAGAGAATGTATGAGGAGTGACTATGTGAATTTTCCAGTCTAGAATATTGAAATGTACTCCCATATAAAGGATTTAATTTAAAAGGTAACCCCTGACAAAGCTCAGTCACCATAGGGGTACTTCTATAGGGTAAAAGTAAATGAGAAAAACAATTGCCCAACACAGAAGAAATCAATGCAACCTGCTTGTTTTAACCCTACTGGAGAGTGAAGGGGGGGGGGCGGAATCCCTGAGAATCAGAAACTAACCACAAGATTTAACCACATAGATTTGCAATTGAGTTCATGCTGCTTCTGTGGGTTGAAGAGCCCTAAGCAAATAATATAATTTGAAGTGGTTCCATTTTGGCAGTGTTTCTGGTTGGTAGAAGCAAATGCAGATCATTTCTGGAAAACTTAACTTCAATGCATCTATAAAGAATTTCTAGAGAAAAAAAATTCCACACACAAAAGAGCACAAAAATCACATAAGAATCAAGGAAGCAAAGAACCATGAAAGACAGCCATAACACACAAGAAATATCAGACTCTGGCAGACTTCAGATATTAGAATTAATGGACATAAAATACAAAATAACCATAGTATGTTAAAAATTTTAAAAATGAAAGAGAAGCTTGGTATATTTTTAAAGCAACCCAAACAGAACTGGAAATGAAAAATATAATAGCTGAAAGAGAATAGTTCAAAATAAAAATTCATTGAAGAGATGGAAGATTAAATAAAACTGAAGAAAAATTATTGAACTGGATCTAAAACAGAGAAAATTATTCACAATTCAGGCAAAATCTATAAAAAAGATGGAAAATGTAAATAAGGATAGAAGATATGGAGGGTAGAGTAAGAAGAGCTGACATACACTTGACCTGATCTCCAAATGGATAAAATAGAAAAATTGCAGATAAGTTATTATTGGAAAAAATTGTTACATATTTTCCAGAGATGTTAAAAGACTCCAGTCCTCTGGCCCTGGAAACCTAATGAATTCAAACAAGATAAATACAAAGAAAAATACTCATTTAGATATATCATAGAAAAATGAAGAACAGAGGATTTTAAAGGGGAAAAATAAATAAAAGTATTCCAAGGGAGAAAAACACCAGAACAGATCGTGTAAATAACGGATGTTTAAAATCCTTTCTTCTGAGTAGAAAAAGAAAGAAAGAAAATATCTTCAACATACAGTGAGGAAATAAACAATATAGAATTCTACATCCTGCAAATGATATTCAACTACTCTCTTAAGAAGTGCCATTTTCAAACTGACAAATGCTGAGAATTTATCAAAAGATATACATTAAAAAATTCTTAAAGATTTTTTTTGGGGGGTGGGTACTGGGGATTGAACCCAAGGATGTACTACTACTGAGTTACACTCTGAGCCTTTTTTATTTTGTATTTTGAAAAAGGGTCTTGCTAAATTGCCCAGCCTATCCTGGAATTTACAGTCCTCCTGTCTCAGCCTCCAGAGTAGCTGGGATTAGAGGTGTGCATCACCACTCCCAGATAAAAGATGTACATTAAGAAAAAGGAAAAAACTAGGCAAGAAGACCAATAGAACAAGACTCACATACAAACCCACATACAGTTACCTCATACTAGACAAAAGCACCAAAAACACTGAAGAAAAGATGGCCTCTTCAACAAACGGTGCTAGGAAAATTGGAAATCCATATATAATAGAATGAAAGTTAACACCTATCTCTAAAACTCAGCTCTAAGGGGATCAAAGACTTAAGATACCTAAGATACCCTGCACTGATTAGAAGAAAGGTAGGGCCAACCAATACGTCAACATAT
Source organism: Urocitellus parryii (assembly GCF_045843805.1). Lineage (NCBI taxonomy): Eukaryota > Metazoa > Chordata > Mammalia > Rodentia > Sciuridae > Urocitellus > Urocitellus parryii. Next base: position 11,073,084 of record NC_135533.1, on the reverse strand, counting down.
TGGTACAGGAACTGACTTCTTGAACAAGACTTTTAAAGCAGAAGAAATAAAATAAAAAATCAATACACGAGATGGTATCAAACTAGAAAGCTTCTTCACAGAAAATGAAGCAATTAAGAGCATGAAGAGAGAACCTACAGAATGGGAGAAAATCTTTGCCACCTTGCTTCTCAGATAAGGTGTTAATATCCAGGATATATAAATAACTCAAAAAGCTTATAACCATCAAAAACAAAAAAACAAAAAGACCAAAACCAAAATAACCTCCAAAAAACAAATAACCCAATCAATAAATGGGCAAAGGAACTGAACAGACACTTCTCAAAAGAAGAAATATGAATGATCAACAAATGTATTGAAAAAAAAATGTTCAATATCTCTAGCAAGTAGAGGAATGCAAATTAAAACTACACTGAGATTTCATCTCACTCCAGTCACAGTGGCAGTTGTAAAGAATTCAAGTAACAATAGATATTGACAAGGATATGGGGAAAAGAGAATGCTGGTACATTGTTGATGGGCTGCAAATTGGTACAATCCTTCTGGAAAGCAGTATGGAGAATCCTCAAAAAATTAAAGAGTGCAACCACCATTTGACCCAATTTTCCCACTCCTTAGCATATATTCAAAGGATTTAAAATCAGAATACTACAGTGACATAGCCACATCAATGTTTAGAGCAGCACAATTTACAATAGTTAAGCTATTCGCATGCCCATCCACAGATGAGTGGATAAAGAAATTGTGAGAGATATATAGATATAATGGAATATTACCCAGTGATAAAGAAGAATGACTTTATGACATTTGCCAGTACAAGAATGGGGTCCTCATTAGAATAAAAAATATTCATGCTTGTGTAATTTTACCAAAATGGACTCTACTATTATGTATAACTAAGGAGAACCAATACAATTTTAAAAAAGAAAAAGGAAAATGATTTGAGGTATAAAACAAAATGCTGAGAGACTTCCAGTTCTGGTATTGACAGAATCTCTTTGGAACAACAGGAATAACAGCTGGAAAAAATACAGAAAGTAACTGGTAAATGAGCAATACTCTGATAAGAAATCAGCTGAGGTCTTTGGAAGAGGACTAGAGGAGATACAATCCTCGAGGGACAGAAAATGAAGGGCATGAGCTCCACCTTCCTTGTGTTTTTTTTTTCCTTTTGGGTATTCTCTATTTTTTAGACAATAATAATGGGGAGTGGAATATAAACCAATAACATAGTAGGGTCGTGGGGTTTATTTAAATTTCATTTAATGAATAATTAAATAACTTGCAGAAAACAACAGGTGTACTAACCCTGAGAATAAAGAGATAGAGACAAAGGGAGCCAATTAAGAACTAAGCTAAGAAGGGAAGCTCAATGAGGCCAACTCCTGAGAGGGTCTCCTGGAATCTTGTACAGTTAGGATTTATGGCCCTATGTTTCTCAATGTCCTTGAGAAGGGAAATTTCCTTCCTAGCAGAGGTGAACTAAGATAAAATTTGTCTCATCATTGACCCCCCAGCACTCAGATTAATCTAGGATTGCTTTGTAGATGAAGCCCCTCAAAATCAAGAATCAATAAATGGGATGGTTTCAAACTAGAAAGTTCTTCTCAACAAAGGAAACTATCAATAATGTGAAGAGAGTGTCCACAGAGTGGGAGAACAAAGAAAAGCACTAATCTCCAGGACATACAAAGGACAAAAACAACAACAACAAAAAAACACCAAAAAATAAACAAAGAATTGAAGAGACACTTCTCAGAAGAAGATATACAATTGATCAACAAATATATGGAACAAATGTTCAAATTCTCTAGTAATTAGAGAAATGCAAATAAAAACTACTCTAAGATATCATCTCACTCCAGTCAGAATGGTAGTTATCAAGAATACAAGCAATGATAGGTGTTGATGAGGATGTAGAGAAAAAGGCATACTCATACATTGCTGATGGCACTGCAAATTGGTTCAACCACTATGGAAAGCAGTATCTAGATTCCTTAGAAAACTTAGAATGGAACTACCATTTGACCCAGCTATCCCATTCCTTGGTCCATACCCAAAGGACTTAAAATCAGCATATTGTAGTGACACCGCCACCTCAATATTCATAGCAGCACAATTCACAATAGCTACACTGTGGAACCAACCTAGATGCCCTTCAACAGATGAATGTATAAAGAAACTGTGGTACATAAACACAATAGGATATTACTCAGCATTAAAAGAGAATAAAATTATGGCACTTGCAGGTAAATGTATGGAGTTAGAGAATATCATGCTAAGTAAAGTAAGCCAATCTCCTTCAAAAGAGGCAGAATGTTCTCTCTGAGAAGTGGATGCTGACCCATAGTGAAGAAGGGGTGTGTGGGAAGAATGGAGGAACTTTGGGCAAACGGGTTGGAGGGAGGGGGAAGGAAAACTGATGGAATGAGATTAACATCATTACTGTAGGCACACGTGTGACTGCAGATTTGGTGTAACTCTACATCATGCACAACAAGAGGAATGAAAAGTTGTACTCCATTTGTGTACAATGAATCAAAATGCATTCTGTTATCATGTATAACTAATTAAAACAAAAAATAATTCATCTTCTTCTTCTCCTTTTTTTTATTTTTTAAGAGAACCACTTCTTAAGAGTAAGGATTATACTTTTGGAGAAAGGGTAAACCTGAAGTGGATCAATCCTACCAAAACCTAAAACTAACCTTTGGTAGTATGGAAATTATCTGTTGGGACTTTATCTACACCCATTCATTCCCAATCTTCTTGGAAAACAATAACATCTACCAGTTGTTCTCCACTACATCTAGAATTAAACCAAAAATTAAAAGGGAGGTTAAGAAGCAGGATAAATTGCCAAAACCTAAGAGAAACAACAGACAATAAAAATAGAATAATCAATGGTTCAGATAGTTGAATTCTTAAACCAGGAAATTAAGAAAAAAAACTGTGACTAATATATTCAAAGAAAATTATAAAAACAAGATTGGAGAATTTTGGCATGGAACTAAACTATAAAAGAGTAAAATGTAAATTCAAAAACTAAAAAGATTGAGATTTATAATTTAATAAATGGCATTAACAGTATTTGAGACACAAAAATCCAATAATTGGCAAAGTATAACAAAGATCATTAGGACTTAAAATCACCATACTACAGTCATGCAGTGATATCAATATTTAGAGCAGCTCAATTCACAATAGCTAAACTATGGAACCAATCTAGATGACCTTCAACAGATAAATGGATAAAGAAAATGTGATATATATACACAATGGAATGTTATCACCTTAAAGAAGAATGAAATTATGGAATTTGCAGCTAAATGGATGGAGGTGGAAAATATCATGCTAAACAAAATAAGTCAAACCCAGAAAACCAAAGGCAATTTTTTTTTGTTTGTTAGTGGATGCTAAAGCATAATGGGGCTGGATGGGGAAGAATATAGGCACTTTGAATTGTTTAGAGAGGAGTGAGGGGAGGGGGTATGGGAATGGGAAGGATGATGGAATGAAATGGACATTATTACCTATATACATGTATGATTACACTACTAGTGTGACTCTGTACCATGTACTGCCAGAGGAAGGAGAAGTTGTGCTCCATTTGTGTACAATGTGTCAAAATACATTCTACTATTATGTATAACTAATTAGAACAATTTTTTTTAAAAAATCATAGAAACTCAAAATAAAATAAACCCTCATGAACAACAACAAAAAAGAGAAAAATATATGAAAATAACACAGAGGGAAGAAAATATGATGTTAGAAGATTAAAAATGTAGAAAGAACATAATAATTATGAGAAATGGTGAAGTTATGACATATGCATCATCAAAATTTTATAAGGCAAAGTAGAAATCAAACAGAAGAAATATGTTAACAATGAATGATTGAAAATTGCCAAAAAGAGATGAAAACCACACATTGAAAAAACAGTCTTCAAACAGAACCAATACTGAGAAATTTATGCTCAGGCATTTCACAGACAAACTGGTAAATTTATAGAGAAGACTTAATAATAGTCAAAGATAAAGGATACTTTCAGTTTAAAGAAACAAAATACAGCTGATTTTTCAAAGGAAAGGATGAAAGCAAGAACATGATGGAATTCCAAAATCATCATCATTATCATCATCATCATCTCATCATTTCATCATCATCTCTGATAACCAAGGCATCTTTGCACAACAAAGTATCACTCAAAGACATAGTAAAAAACAAATTTAGATACACAAAACTAAGGGAATTGTTGAATGGCAAACACAGTGTAAGAACTAATGGAAGGAATTTTTCAGAATTATGTAATATGATTCCAGAAAGGAGCACAGAACTACAGGAAGGAATAGAGTACCCTGGAAAGAGTAAATAAATAAACAAATGTAAGTGAATATTGGCTGTTCAAGTCAACAAATACAATGTCTTGTGAAATATAAAACATGAAAAAATGAAATATTTAACAATAGCACAACTGCAAGGTGGGGGTTAATAGAGATAAACTATTTTAATGTTTTGAATTATTTTAGAATAGGTAAAAGTAATGATTAAGGTAGATTGTAGTAAGCCGGCAAGGCAGATTTGAATATGTATAGTAATTATTAAACGTAACAAAATTTTAATAATTCATAAATAATACAGAAGGGAAAAATTTTAAAGTATTTAATTGGAAAGAAAGCAAGAAAAGAAAACAATGTACAACTTGGAAGACTCTAACCAATTGCTATGGACTGCATATATGCATCCTTCCAAAATTCCTATGTTGAAACCCTAACCTCTTGAGTGAATGCTACCAAGTAGAACCTCTGTGATGTGTTTACATTAAAATTAGGTCCTGACTCTGAGCACCCATGATTACAGCAGTGTCCTCATAAGAAGAGAAAGACACAGGAGATGGCTGGCATCTTTATTTTAGAACTCCCAGCCTCTAGAACTGCGAGGAATAAAGGTCTGTTGTTTAAGACACCCTGTCTAGGGCACTTTTGATATGGCAGCCTAAACCAAAACACTGATCAATAATCTTTTAAAATGTAAATGAATTACAAATCCAATTAGAAGACAAACTATTTAAAAGAGAGATACTTTAGATGTGAGTGCACAGAGAAGCTCCTACAGTTTGGATCTTAGACATCAAAGGCGCATTTGTTAAATGCTCATTCCTCAGAGGGGGCTGTTAGGAGGCTGTGGACACTAAGAAGCGGGGCCTAGTGGGAGGTCTTCTGGTCACTGGGGTGTGCCCTGGAAGAGGATGGTGGGAGCCTGGCCCACTCATCTTTCTCTTTTCCATCCTGGCTCTAAAGCGAGCAGTTCTGCTCTGCAACGTTCTCCCTGCCATGTTCTCTCTGCCATTATGTATGGCCTTGTCACAAGCCCCAAATCAACAGTTGAAGATTTAAGTGCATCTTTTTGAGTAATCTGCTTAAACAAGGGCATAAAAATCAGTAAGGAGACACATGATTTGAATACCACAAATAACAAATTTGACCTTATTAACTTGTATAGTATAGATAGATCCCCAACAAGTGAGAATATACATGATTTTAAGTACATGTTAAACATTTTTAAAAAAAAACCTTTATATTGAGCATAAAGCAAGTCTCAAAAACTTGGCATAGAGAATATATTATGTATAATAATATTCTCTGATAATAATTGGGATTAAAATAGAAATCAGTAATCAAAAATAAATTAGAAAATTGCCATGATTTGAAATTAAAGAACACAACCCTTGGAGAAGAAATCATAATGGAGATTAGGAAATGTTTTTAACTCAGTAATCATTAAAATGCAATGTATGAAAATTTGTGGGAGGCAGCAAAATCAACTACTAGAGAGAAATTATAGCTTTAAACGTATATATTAGTAAAAGATGAAAGGCTGAAAGAAAAATATCTAAACTTGTACCTTAAGGTATTAGAAAAAAAATAACAAAGCTAAAGGAGGTAGATGGCAGGAGATAATAAACACAAGCAGGAATCAAATTAACAAAAAGGTGGAGAAATTCACAAAAAAAACTAAAGATTTTTTTTTAATTAGCCAAAGTAAGATTGATCAATAGAGAGAGAGAGAAGGGATGAGAAAATATATAAGATGATCAGAAATAAAAAGGCAATACTATTATAGTCCAAAAATCACATTAAAAATAACAAAGTAACAATATGAATAACCATAAATCTGACAAAATCTATGTGAATTTTCAAATTCCTTCAAATCCTAATTTATCTAGAATGACACAAGAAGAAATAGAAAATATAATCTTATCCATTGTGGTAATTAAGTCAAAAATCAAAATTAAAAACATTTCTCCCAAAAGAACTTTAGATCTATAAGGGTTTCTGTGATAAGTTTCCCTAAACATTTAGAAAAATGTAATTCTATTAAATATTATTTGCAAAAATAATCCTTAGCATGACTCTGATACCAAATCTGGTAAGTGCACTTCAAGAACAAAATATAGGAGTCTAGTACCACTCAATAACATAGATTCAAAAATCCTAATCAACATATAAGCAAGTAAATATTCAAGTTCAATGATATATATAAAAAGAATAGAGTCTAAAATATACTCACATATGTACAGTTGCCTGTTTTACAATAATATAATCCAACGGTGTCCAGATGTTTTTTTCAATATTCTTTACTGATTACATATCTATGTGGAAAAAATGAACCCTGACCCACACCTCATGCCATACCACACACACACATACACACGGTAATATGAGGTGAACTGTAGGTCAAAATGAAAATGATAAAACAGTTAAGCATAGTGTAAATTTTTGTGATTAAGGGAGAGAAAAAAATTTGTTAGTAGAACAATTGTTAAGTACATATGTGTTAGCTATAAAAATTAGATATTATTAAAATGAAGTACACTTAAAAGTTCTTTTATTAGAAGACATCATTTTCAAGTGAAAAGGCAAGCCACAGATAGTAAGAGGTTATGTGCGACTCATCAATACAACAAAGAATGCATATGCATATCCAGAATAGAGCTAAATGGCCTCACAAAATCGATTAGAAAAATATGAACAAGCACTTCAGAAAAGATGATATTCAAATGGCCAATAAAAAATGAAAAGATGTTTAATATAATTAGTAATCAAAGCAATGCACAGTACAACCATAAGCTACCTAGAGACATCCTATATGGCTAAAAACAACTGTGACAACAACATTGAATGGTGACAAGGATCTAGAGCTACTAGAACTAACATATATTTCTGATGGAAGGGTAAACTGCTATAGCCATTTTGCAAAGCTGCAATGATTTATTCAGGTTGATTAGGTGTATGTTCAATTAAAAGGTAAGAAATGAGTATTTTTACCTACTAAAAAATATATTCAAGTATGCTATGTTTTAAGTATCCAAAGCAAAAGGAAAAAAAGGGGGGGGGGGAATGTCCACCAACAGTAGAATGGACAAATGTTTATGATGTACTTACACAATATATTACTACTACTAAGTAAAAAAAAAAAAAGAATATCATAATGGTATGTGCTACTACTGAATGGATGATTCTCATAGACCTGTGTTATAAGAAACAAATCAAGCACAAAGAATACTTCTGTATGATACAATTTATGTGAAGATCAAGATGACACCAATATGTGATGATAGACTTCTGAACAAGCTTATCTTTAAGAATGAGAATTGACTGGGATAGGGAAAGGAGTCTTCTGCGGTACTGAAAACCTTTGGTACCCTGACTTCACAGTAAATGCTATAGTGAACTTTATATAAGTTATAACTAAATATTTTATTAGAAGTAAATTCTTTAAGCGAGTCTATTGATAAACTGAACACTGCTTTTATTCAGTAATAATAATAGTAAACATGTGACATGTACTGACAATCAATGCTATTTAATTTAAATATGCTAAATTAAATGTAGCTAAACATGTTAAAGCTAAGAATATCTTGAATCTGTCAAATGTGTAATAAACCAAGAACATTCCTAAAACATTATATTCAATACCTCTAATTTTAAAATAAGAGGAAGAAAAAAATGGTGAAACAAAAGAATAAGACAAAAATGGAAAGGAAAATAAAAAGGAAATAATAACATGGTGGAAATACAGTGCATCGTTAATTATAATAAATATAATAAACTAAATTGTTCAGTAAGTTATAAACTATCAGATAAATAGTAAATATTTATTTGTTACATATTTATTATATATGTTTATTTAAAAGTATTTGAATAAGTATGTATGTTTAAATCCAGGATTTAAATTTAAAATTAAATTAATTTAAAATTAAATTACTACACATATATTTAAAGCAAACATTCAAAATTATTTAATGTCAAAGGATGAAAGTCAGGTAAGTTATGAAAATGGCAATCAAGACTTGATTTTATGTTTTTATAAACTAAGATTATAAAACAAAAAGTATTGCTAGGTACCCCTAATGTAGGATTCTTACATTCTGGTGACATGTTAAACTTATCACAATTCAGTAATAAAATAACTTCAATATATAAATAAAAAGATATAGATCTACAATGACAAGTTGCCAAATTCATGATCATATATGGAAAACTGAACAATTTCTATAATTCACAATTCAAGCAGATATAATTTTGGTAAGGATATGTAAAATCAGATTCATAATTCACACACTTATTCTAAAGGTACACAATGAACACTATAAAATTAGAGAACACATTTTTTCAAGCAAATAAAGAAAACTGACTAGGCTAAAAGGTCAGTTTCAATAAATTCAATGGAATTGATATCATAATTATCTGAATACAATATTAGTTATTTAGGCTAAATAATTTATAAAGAAACTTTAATCTTACACAAATTCTTCCATAAAGTAACAAAAAGAAAAAATACTACCCATTTTTTGTGGTAATACCAAAACCAGACAAGGATAGTATATAAAAAGGGATAATTACAAATCAATATCAATTCACACTAGTAAATGGAAATATATAATGTTTGTCTTTATATATATATATATATATATACTCACACACATAAAGTTTATATATATATATATATATATGAGATATATGTCTACTATATATACACATATATAGAGTTGATATATATATATCTCAAATTAGCTTTATTTTGGAAATACAAAATGAATTTAATATTATAGCTTAAAACTATGATTTACATTAATATATTTAAAGAAAAAAATTATATGATACTTTCAATAGCTACAGAAAAAGCATGTGATGAATCATCCACTTATAATAAAAGTGCTCATCAAAAGAAGAAATATAAGGATGGTGCAATGAGATGAACCATTACATGTACGACTGCACATATGGTGTGACTCTACATCATGTACAACCATAGAAATGTAAAGTTGTGCTCCAATTGTGTACAATGAATCAAAATGCATTCTGCTGTCATATATACCTAATTCAAATAAATAAAAAGAAGAAGAAATAACCTTCTTTATTGTGGAAACAATATTATATACAAAACAATGCATGGTTTAAAGCTGATATAATAAAGTCTTTCTCTTTATTATTTTAAAGACAAAACAAGATGTCCTTTTTTTCTTTTATTCAACATTATTTTGGAAGGCCTAGCCAATGCAATAAGACAAGGAAAAGAAATTAAAGGTATAACAATTAGACAGGAAGAAACAAAATTGTCATTATTTTCCAATGAAATGACTATATAGCCAATCTGAAAGACTCTACAGGTAAATTTAAATTAATTCATTCTATCAAATTCAATTGACAAATAATAGCATATAAAAACAGCAGCTGGATTTGCATGGGCTAACAAGAATAAGCTACAGAATATAACTTATTATATAAAAGAAAACATTTACAATAGCAGTAAAAGATACAATGTACTTAAAAGTAAATTCAACAAAAATTAAGTAAAAGAAATCTAGGGAGTAGTAGCACAAACTGTTAAAGACAACTTAAATAAACAGCCTCATGTACCAGGATATTTGAATGTATTACCCCAAAACTATATGATGAAAATTTAATCCCTGATACTGAAGTTTTGAGAAATGGACCTAATGAAAGGTAACTGGGCTATGGAATGTAATGAATGAATGAATACCATTATTTTGAGAGTTGGTTTGTTATAAAATAAGGTGTTCAGAGACCTTTTACTCTTTGTCACCCTTTCTTTTCCCTTCCACTATGGGATGATGAGACAATAAAGCACTCGCCAGATGCAGTTCCCTTGATCTTAGATATCTCATCCTCCAGAACTAAACCAAAAATTTCTATTCCTTATAAGTTACCCAGTATCACTATTCTAAAACAGCAACACAAAACCAGACTAAGTCACAAAGTTAATGTAGTATCAATCAAGATCCCAACAGGCTTGCTTGTTTGCCTGCTTTTTAGTTTTGGAGAACATGACAAGTTTATTTAAATATTTATATGGCAGGTCAAAGGTCCAAAAACAGTTAAAACACTGTTAAAGTAGGAGACTAAACAGATGGGAGCACATTTTCCTATCAGATCTGAGGACTCATTATAAAAACTATAGTATTTAAAAATTATTTAGTATTGGTCCTGAGTTAGATAAAAAGAGTAAAGAGCTTAAAACAAGTTTGTGCATATATGGAAAACTTAATTAATGCAGAACATGAGTGCTGGGACAATTAATTATCCATACAAAATTTTTTTAAATGTAAAAAATCAGTTTCCAAGTGGAATAAGACTAATTGTTGACTGCAATATCAATAAAAGTATCTTGAAATAAAAATTCAAAGATTATTTTCATTGAGAGAGACAGAGATACAGAGAAAGAAAGAAAACCTCAGAAGCAAACTGAAAGCAGGCATTGGCAGCATACATTGCTACAAAGGATTGATTAGCATGCAGATTACATAATGAAAGCACTCCAAGAGAAAGACACACAACCCAATATGAAAAGGAGCACAGGACAGGAACTAGAATTTCACTCACAGAAAGCACAATACCTAATCAACATATAAAAAGATAGTAGTCTCATTGGTTATGGGGCAATGCTAACTGAAAGCAGGTGAAATGATATGCCCTCTCTGTCTGATGGGGTAAAAATGAAATTTGACAAGACCAGGTTATGACAAGCATGTGGAGCAACAAGAACTCCATGCATTGCTAAACGGAATGCAAACTGGTTCAGCACTTTGGAAACAGCTCGTAAATAACCTGACGAGGTTGAACATACAAAAATCTAATAACCCAGCAACTCTACTCTGAGGTGTGTACTCTAGAGAAGCTCCTGCAATGTGTTAGAAGATCCATTTTTCTGTTAATATACCCTGTAGTGGGCAGCTTTTGAAAAGGCCCTCCCAGCCCTTCTTCCAGGTTTTCATGCCCTTGTGAAATCCCTTCCCTTTGTGGGCTGGATCTAGTCATTTATGTCTAATGGATAGAAAATAGCAAAAATTATGTACGCTATTTTTGAGGTTAAATGACAAAAAAAAAGATTCTTCTTTCTTCCTTTCTCTAGGGAAGCCCCCTAGAGAAAGTGGCTGACCTTTATGCAGAGGCCCAAGTGACAAAGAACTAATGTGTACAGCCAGAGTCAGGTGGGCGCAAACCCTTGCTGCAGTCCAGTGAGTCAGCTGGAAGGAGGTCCCCTGGCCCACTCCTATCCTTGAGAGGGCTGTAGCTCCAGCCAACACCTTGATTCTTTGACTGCAGCCTGTGAGAGACCTTGAGTCAGAGACTCCTAACTCAGCCACCTTGGATTCCCCACCCACAGAGTCTGAGATAACAGGGAGATAATAGGGTTTGTTTGGTTTGGTTTGGATTTTTTGGCTTTAAGCTGCTAGGTGTTGGGGTAATTTGCCACCTAGTTATAGATAGCTAATACTTCTCCCAAACTAGAAACAACCCAAATGTCCCTCAGCAGGAGAATGGACAAATTAGAGTCTATTAAACCATGAACAATGAAACTGGAAGAAGCGTCAACAGGGTGAGTCTTACAGATTTAAGAACATGTACATACAGGGTAATATTCCTTAATATGAAAGCTAAAAATGGGGAAACCAACACTTATATACTTTTGGAACACACACATAAATGTGGTAAAACTATAAAGAATATAAGGGAATGATTAAGACGAAAATCATGACAGATGCCATGTCTCCAAGAAGGCAGGGGGAGAGAAGAGCTCCCCCACCCCCCAACATGGCATCTAAGGTACTGCGTTGCACTATTTCTTGGCCTAGAAGATTGTCAGTATTCGTTTATCATCCTTTAGACTGCTTTTAGTTATTGTGCATTCTTTATACCCAAACATTTTTTTTTTTATAAAGTGAAGCGAAGCAAAAAAGAAAGCCAACTATTGAAATGCAATTAATGTACAAATAAACAGTTTGGAGGATGAACGGATGGACAGATGGTTGGCTGGTCAGCTAGGCAGAGACATTCTGTTCTTTATGTCTAGTCAGAGCTCTACTTCTTCCAGGAAAGTTTCCATGATGATCCAATTGGCAAAGATTTTCCCCCTATACTGTGCTTAAGGCCTTCTCCCTCCTTTTCAGGTTGGGCCAAGTCAGCGGCCAGCTGGGGGCTGTTTTTCTAGGAACTGTGGGATCCAGCACTGGCTGCGTTAGGCCCAGTGCATTCCAGACTAACATTTTCCGCAATCCCCGCACCCAGGCTCGCCACCACCCGCCCCCCACCTCCCTCCTCCAGTACAAACAAACCCGGAGCCCTGGGCCCCTGCAGCACTGGGGAGCTGAGGACTTTAACCTTGGGGGGTTAAGCAGAGACCAGCGCTTGAGACAACATCACTTTTAAGGGTCCTTTGAACAAATCTCAAAAGCTCCTTTCGGAACACAAACCAAATATCTCGAAAATAGGGGGTCCTCCGCCTCCGGGCAAGCAGAGGGAATAACAATGGAGCGAGCAGGAAACGGGTTTTGAGCTGCAGGGAAAATTCTGAGAAGGCCCAGAGAGGAAGGAAGGACCTCGGTGGAACGCCTCTGCCACCCGGGGGCGTGCACACGGAGCCCCCACACCAGTCCACACCTCTCCCGGGCATTCGCCGCCTCGACCCCTCTCTCCCTCTCCCCGAAGGGGCACACAGCCCTGGGCCTGTGGCCACTGCAGGCCTCTCCTGGTCCACACCCACGCTGCCCCCACTCACCCTTTGCCCTGCTATTTATTCCCTGCAGAGCGGGATCCGGCCGAGAGGACCAGCTGGGAGGAGGCAGCAGTTGTTCCCAAAGGAAAGGAGATCCTGGAGCGAGAAGGGTGGACGCTAGCTGGGGGACGTGGAATGTCGCAGGCTTGGAAGGGGGAACGAGGAGGGGGGCGTCCTCCGGAGCTGATTGGCCTTCACGGGGTGTGGGTGGAGCTAGGCCCCGAAGCCCACCCCAGCCCCACCCCCAGACCCAGCCGAGGCCGCTTTGTGTCAGTTTCTACCCCAAGATGCGGCCCCAAACTGGGGATGGAGACCCAGGCGCCTGCCCTGGGCGAACAGTGGGCCAGTTTGTTAAAACATTTTTTTAAGCCCATAAGACTATTTATGAACAACTAAGCAATGATAGTCTTTACATGAACTAATATGCAACTATTTTTACTGCTATTTAAATATATGGATGCTAGGGATTTTTAATTTAAAATCTCAAATTGCAGTAAAACGGAGAGCATGATTCCATTCATATAAGAAAATATTCTCACATTATTTTGTTTTTATGTGGTGCTGAGGACCAAACCCAGTGCCTCATGCATGCCAGGCTAGCGCACTATCACTGAGCCACAAGATACATAAATAAGTAAACGTTTTAAAAAAAATTAAAAAAGAAAGAAAATATTCTCTGTGTGCTTATATAAGGGGTGGGGGCTAATAGTGAAGAAGTCTGCTATTGACTCATGTTCACAACCACTGATTTGTTCTAAAATAGCACAGGCCTTGTTTTATAGGTTTAGCAAAATAGTCAGGTGTTAATAAGGTGTAACAGACAAAAACAAATCAAAAGCAAAACCCTGGACTCTGAAGCTAAACCCCCCCCCCCCTACTTACAAGCTGGGGAGGACATATGTTTCTGTAGCTACTATAGTAAATTGTCACACACTTAGTGGCTTTAACACAACATAAATTTATTATCCTACAGTGCTGTAAGTCAGAAGTCTGGCACAGGTCTCCCTGGCTTATTACCAAGGTGTAGGCAGAGTTACATTCCTTTCAGAAGGATGTGGAAGAGAATTCACTTTCTTCAACCTTTCTATCTTCCAAGAGTCTGCCTTCAATTCTCTGGCAACAATCTCATCACTTGGACTTTGGTGTTCATTGCCACACTTCTTTGGAGTCTCCAGACACCCTCTGTTACCTAGCAGAACACTTGTGATTACACTGGCCCTCTCCAGATGATCCAGGATAACCTCCCATCCCACAGTCAGTCATCTACGCATCTTAATTTTATCTGTAGACTCATGTTCACAACCATGAGTTCTTCCCGGGTACCATTGCACATTCCCAGGTTCTGGGAGTTAGTGCCTGGTCCTTTTCAGGGTCATTTTTGTGTCTACCACAGAGGGTTGATTGATTTCTAGATCTGTCCTCATCTGTGACAGTGGGTCTGGTGCTCATCTCAATCTCACAGGATCACAATTGGGATAAGTCAATGCACGTAAAGCCCTTAAAGTGGTACCTGCACATGGCCAACTATGTGAATGACTACTATGACCACAGAGATGAAGGGATCCTTGGGGACTCTTTCCATGAGTCTTTGCATTACAAATGGCCAGTGACTTCAGTTTACAAAGCAAGACACTTCTCGTGCGTTGTGGGTCCTTTCACCTCTGCTGCTGGCCCCCTCCCCAGCAGACGCTGGAACCCCTCCCAACAGCAAACCCTTCCTCCTGAGAGAGTGTGGATTCTCCCTGTTCTGGTCTGCATCCCTCAACTCCAAGTCCTGCATCCCTTTTGATGCTCATGCTCCTTGGGGCATTCTGCTCACTCTTTTTTTTTTTTAATTAATTAATTAATTTATTTATTTATTTTTATTGGTTGTTCAAAACATTACAAAGCTCTTGACATGTGCTGTTCATCTTCGTCCTCCAGTTAATTAAGTTCCTTAGAGGTAGAAAGGGTAGAGGGTAGAAAACCAGTAAACGTGCCTTATCCTCTTACCCCCGCTTACTAGCCACTGAAAAGTCCACGGCTTTTCAGGATTGTTAACACAAACGATAATGTGTGAGAAAGGTCGTCCCTAACTCCCAGGGCAGTCACGACTAAGCCAGGAGTCTGGCGCGGGCTCCCTTCTCCACTCCTTGGCTCCCAGGCGCAAAGCCAGTCTGCGGAGAGCGTGTAGGTGACGTCAGAGGAGCGGAGGGGGCGGGGCTGGGGTGGGGGAGTCTGGAGGAGGAGGGTGGAAAAGCTGCGCTGGCTTGGCCTGAACCTCTCCTACAGCTTGGTGCTGGAGGGGGTGGGGTACGCCTGGAAAGAAAACACACACACACACACACACACACACACACACACACGCACACACGAGGCACCTAGAGGACTGTCTCCCCGTGGCAAGGGATTTTGTTTTGAAAGAGCCCTGGCACCTGAGTTTCAAGGTCCTGTTGCATCTCGACCTGTGCGAACCCTTTCCACTGACTGCATCTCCGTGGTCCTTTCTTGATAAAGCAGATCGGAAGAGAAGTGTTAGTCGTAAAACTCTGATCAACTGCACAGGAAAAACAACACCAGCTAAAAATGGTGGGCTCTGTGCCTGTGTGTATCTGGGAAGGGAGGGCGACACTCAGGCATGTCCTGCTGGCTGTCAGCATCTGCCAGGGGGAGGGGTATGGCCACAGAGAAATGCAGCTGTCTCTGCAGAGAGAATGAGGAAGAGAGAGCTCAGTTGCAAGGAACTCTGGTCCTTTGGAAGCAGCCTGCAGTCCCCAAACACTCTTTTGCCTTCAGAGGCCCCTCCGAAACCCTGTTCAGCTGCACAAACATGCCAGGCACCGGGAGCCTCTCCCCTTGGTAGTCAGAAACCCCCTTTGTGTAGGTTCCAAAAGCCTTCAAAAGCCTCTGAGAGGCAAGCTTCCATTCTGCCCCCAGGAGAGGCTGGCAGAGTAGTTGTGAGGGAGCTTAGACTCACAGGAGAGTGAGGAGAGGACCCAGGACACCAGGAGGTAATGAGTAAAAGAGGTACGGGGAGGGGAACTGCAGTTGTCCCTCTGAACCCCTCTGCTGCCTGTTAGATTGGGATGGGGGGCTCTGGGTTTGGTGCCCCCAGATAGATGCACTTCTTAGAATGCTACCATGACATGGAGGTGGAAGGGGTGGGGAGAGGGATAGAGGGAGAATCAGAGGCCCACCGGATGCCTTCCTCCCCTCTAGACTGGAAGCTAGGAAGGGTGAGAAGAGAGTTGGTGCTGAATAGAACCTGCCCTTGTCCACTTGGCCTATGTGGCCTGCAAATCTCTTTTCAGTTTTATGCAAATTGTAGTTCCAAGTTTTGTCTATAGTTTTGAAAATATAAACCAGTACCCACTCTCGAAAATATGGGAGAGCAGTTTCTTCAGCTGTGTAACTAAGTTTTTCAAGGATGCTTATTTTGCATCCTCTCCCCCACATCTCAGTTAGGTAGCTAAGACTTATCATTCCTTGCCTCAGTGACTTTATCAATGCAGAAAGCAAAGTGTTAGGGCAACCTCATAGGCGTCTGGCTACCAGTGTAGTGACACAGGGCACTACACTCAGGAAGCCCCCTGTGCTTAGGAGGCCTCATAATCAGGAAGTTCTATGCTTGGTTTAAGTGCTCTGCTGTTGCCATCTGGACAGTTTCTCAGATATTTTGAATGAGAGGCTCTGCATTGTCATTTGGCACCAGATTCACAAATTATGTAGCTGCTCTTGCCAACCATCCTGAAAGGAGTCAGGTCTTAGTAAAACCAAGAACTGCTAAATAGGGTTTTAAACAAGCTGAGACAGTGTTGTGAGGGGGGAGGCCCTTCAGAGTTTGCCACCAGGAGACAGTCTTGAAATTCCCAATGTCTGGTGAGCTCCAGCTAAGCACCTGCTTTTCCTATGCCACCTAGAATTGAAGACCAGCAGCCCCTGTTAAGGAGGACCTCGATGGTAATGGCTCAAGATCCATATGGTGCCTCATCCTTTAACTCTTTTTTTTTTTTCAGGGAGATTTAAAGATCCTTCAGGTGTCCTTGCGACTCTGCATTTATTTTTCTAATTCAAGTGGCCACACCTCGGGAATTCCCCTCCGCCCACCCAGGGGAATATGTACAGTGGAACGCTGAGGACAGGATCATGAACCCAATGCTACAAAGGCCAGAGAGCACTGTAAATGAGAGACGTAGGCCTGGTGTGATGTTAGGAGGTCATGCAAAGTATGACAAACACAAACTCTTCTAAATGGAGCCCTAGACTATTGTGCAGGAGAATGCAGGCCCTTGTTCTATTTTCAGATTATTCAAGAGAAGCTGGGAGTCTGGATCCTTGTGTAAAGCCTGATTTATTAAACATTTTAAAATTAAAAGGATTAGACCATTATCCAAGCACCCTAAACACACCTCTGGGAACCAAATCTAGTGCCTGAGCTACTCCTTATTGACTTCTACTGTAGGTGAATTTGAAAACATCTTTCTGTTACCTTATGTCATATGCATCATTCTCAGTTGAAAACATCCCATACATAAAACAAAAATGCTTTGTTTTTATTAAGCCAACCGAATTCTGACACTGAGAGTCTATCCTGCTGTTAACAGAAAACTCCATCAAAACAGTCTTTCCCTGGGGTCCAGCCATCCCCTCTGAGGTCTGACCTCCCCTTATCCCAGTCCTAATGATAATTATGCTCAGTGCTTGATTAACTAGTGTGTGCCTAGCAGTTGACCAGAAGGTATTTCTTTAGGAAAAAAATTCTCATTCTCTCTCCTATAACACAGCCTCCAGTGCTCTTTTAATTTAGAGGCCCATGAACACACTTTTTCCAAATGTGGTGGCAATGGTAACACCAATGCCACTACCTTGGCCTATTTGTGTCCTATTACTCTTCTTGGTTTGATTATTAGAACTTTTCTTTGCTATGCAGTGTCATTTTTCCCTAAGTTATATGTAGAAACAATGCACTGTTGTTGATTTCCTACAGATCACATTTAACATATGCATTAATGTACAGGGTTTATTTTATCAGACTTGTACAAAACTGTGTGGTAGTCAAATCAGTGAAATCCTTTTATTCTGTATAAAAACAAAATCACACACACACACACACACATACACACACACACGCTCATACACTACAATTATTTGTTGAAATAGTGGGTTGTTGGAAAATCAAATAACAAAATGCAATTTTGTTGTTCAAAAGTAAAAGCAGAGAGGGTCAGGAGAAGGTGGGAGGGGAAGAACAGATCTGCAAGACAGGACCATGTCCTCAGCCATCAGTTGTTGAGTCTGCACCCAGGTATGTGTGCCAAGAGCAAATGCTAGGTGGGGGGCTATGGCCTCCTGTCCCCCAGCATGGGAGCTGTGGGTAAGTGTGCTCAGTTCTAGGGCTTATGTAATGGAAGGAACACGATGGAAGAGATCTGTCATTATCTGAGCACTCTGTCATTATCTCCAGTGTGATGCTGAGCAACCCTTTTTCTTCTTGGGCTCTCTGCTTTGATGAGGGGAAATGAAGAGAGGATATCTTTTCAACACAGCAAAAGAAAAGAAATAGGACAGGACTGTGAAATTCTGAGATGAGGAAAACAGAAAAAGGAACCAAGAAAATCACTCACCACTGTGGCATCCAAAGAACCCGGAACCCAGGATGTACCTACCTCCTGGCATTCCACGCATTCTCAGTAATGTAACCACACGGGCCCCACCCAAGGACTGTTCCTCGGCGGCCCCTCATCCTGCCACCTGTGAAGCTAAACCTGCCATGTTCCTGAATCTCATTGGAGGAGGTCAGAAGGGGGGAATCTTGCAGCGGAACTGCTCTTGATTCAATGAGGTTTATAGACACAGCTTGTGGGGCCTCTACGGAAATTCATACACCTGTGAAGAGAAATTTCAAAAATGTCTTGTAACCTTTTGGTGTCTTTAAAATGTGCTTTCCCCCAACCCCAATTCTTTTTTAGGCATTAGTTTTGACAGTCTTCTTGCCAAAATACTGCCAGAGACACATCCTTTGAAGTTGCTAGTCTCAACTGGCTGATGAAGATTATCATCAAGTGGCCACCAGGTTTACCTGTACTTCTTTAGAAGTACAAAGGAAAAGGAAGGAGGTTGTTTT
Source organism: Urocitellus parryii (assembly GCF_045843805.1). Classification (NCBI taxonomy): domain Eukaryota; kingdom Metazoa; phylum Chordata; class Mammalia; order Rodentia; family Sciuridae; genus Urocitellus; species Urocitellus parryii. Next base: position 11,053,898 of record NC_135533.1, on the reverse strand, counting down.
GCATTAAAATACATAAATATAATGTAAAATCAGAGCTTCCTTACAAGAATGGAAATAATTAGTCATAGGCCTGGGTTTTGCAACAGCATTAGGAACCCAGGCTGTGACATGCCCACCGAGCAACTCTGTTTCAGATGGTTGGGGGAGGAGAAAATATTTCCTTTAGGCAAAGTAGCTAAAAAACAAACCAAATCTGATTCAATGAGCTTCAAATGCTGAGCGAGGCAGCAAACAGACTATGACAAAGGCAGAAGCGAGGCAAGCAGTTTAGAAAGGTTTTTTTTCTAGAGGGGATGCTTGTATGGAATGCTTGTGTGTGGTTCACTGTGCTCCATGGACATTCTCTCACCTTAGCAAATTAGGGGCTTGGTTTAGGGGGTTGGGATGGAAGGAGAGTCGATGCCTTTACATGTCCAGGATTATTTGAAGGCCTCTTCCTGTGGTCGGAATCTGGATGAGTAGCTAAAGGAAAAATAAAGGAACAAACCAAAAATTATGGCCTGATGTTAAATTGTTTTTCTATTAAGAATTTAAACAGAAAGGGGGAAAGATAAAAAATAAATAAATAAATCTCTCATTGTAAGACCCAAAGAAACTACTCTTAAAACTATCAAATATTTATTTCTCTTTTAAATTTCTATTTTTAAAAACGGATGCAAATAGTACCTTACTAATTAACTAAGCACTTTTAATAAGTTTTATTTTGAAATAATTATAGATTCACAGGAAGTATCAAAATATATTGGGATGTTCTGTGTACCCTTCTTCTACTTTTCCTCAATGGTTTGGTTTTATTTTACTGAATTATCACAAATATTAGAGACATTGGTACAATCCACAGAGTTTATTCAGATGTCATCAGTTTTGTATGCTTTCATTTGTATTTATGGATACATAGTTTTTGTGTTGTTTTATCATGTGAGTAGACTTATGTAACCACCACAATAGAGACACAGAACTGTGCCCCAGGCCAGTGGTACATGCATGCCATTTCAGCTTCTCAGGAGGCTAAGGCAGGAGGGTTATCAGCCTGAGCAACATAGCCACACATCTTAACAAAAGAAGAAGAAGAAGAAGAAGAAGAAAAAAAAAGAAAAAGTTTCAGAACTGTTTATTCCTCACCCACTTGAAAACATAATTTTTGTACATCATGGACCAGGCACAGTTCTAGGTAATAGGAATTTATCACTGAGCAAACAAAAGTCCCTGCTCTTTGAGAAGAGACAGAAAATAAAAATTTAAAGATGAATAGTATGACATAAATATCAGGTGATGAGTGTTACAGATCAAAATAAATCTTGTAAAATTAATACTCTTTGTTGACCATCTTGTAGATTTAGGCACTGGGCTGGGGGAGAGAGTTGTTTTTCCTCACATGATCTGATGAGGAAGAACCTTATCTATATTTTATATATGAATAAAATAAAGTTTATAAAGATTGAGTTGTTTATTTAAGGCTACACAATGAACAAGTGATGTCTGCAAGTTTATGACCTTTTAAAAACATCATCACAGAAGTACCCCACAATTAAAGCATTAATTTTAATTTTTTAACATTAATTTCTTCTTATTTTTTAGTGGATATTCAAGACACAAGCTTAGCAAAGTGATGCTTTAAAAACACTCTCTGTGGGTTAAAACAGAGCTCGTAGTATTTTTCTGTGTGTTCCATTATGTTTATTAGCTTTCCCTTTATTTCTTCTTAAGTTGGTTGTGTTTTCATGCTCCTCAGTATTGCCATGATGAATTTTGTTGTTTTAAGTGCTGGATATTTTTTAATTCCTCTACATAGTCCTGAACTGTGTTCTGAGTTGTAGTTCAAATACTTAGAATTAGTTTGATTCTTTGGGGTCTTGCTTTTCAGATGTGTTAGGCAAGACCAAAGCAGCATGTGGTCTAGGGCTAATTATTCGCCACTACAAAGGCAAGATGCTCTAAGTACTGCATCCAGTGGCTCATGAATTAAGAGCTTTTTTCTGGACTGATTGATAAGAACAGGCACAGCTTCTGCTCTTTTGCAGTGCAGTCATTTCTATATCTTCCAGCTTTCATAACCCATAGATTTCAAATTATGCAGATTGAAAATACTTGGAAATTAGAAAGTTGGCCCAAACTCTGCAACTGCTAGAAGAAAACATAAGGTCAACACTCCAACATACTGGCACAGGTGTCAATTTCCATAATAATAGCCCTCCCTAAAGCTCTAGAAATAAAACCAAGAATCAATAAGTAGGGTGGCTTCAAATTAAAAGGCTTAATGACAAAAGAAGCAAAGAGTGTGAAGACGGAGCCTACAAAAAGGCAGGAAATCTTTGCTAGCTACTCTTCCGACAGGAGTTTAGTATCCAAAATATACGAAGAACACAAAACACTTCACAGCAGAAAATCATATAACCCAATCCATAAATGGGCAAATAATGTAAACAGACATTTTTGAAAAGAATAAATTCAAATGGCCAATAAATATATGAAAAAATGTTCAACATATTTAGTAATCAGGAAAATGCAAATCAAAACTTACTGTGATTTCATCTTACTCCAGTTAGAATGGCAGTTGTCAAGAATATAAATAAATTCTGAAAAGAATGTGAGGAAAAGGTATATTATATATTATTGGAGGAGTGCAAATTAGTACAGCACTTTGGAAAGCAGTACAGAGATTTCAAAAGACTAGGAATGGAACAACCATACAATATGATCCTGCAATCCCACTTCTCAGTGTTTATCCAAAATAACTAACATCAGCATACTATAGTGATATTGGCATACCAATGTTTATAGCAGTGCATTTTACCATAGCCAAGTTATAGATCCATTCTAAGTGTCTGTTAACAGATCAACAAATAAAGAAAATGTGGTATATGTACACAATGGAGTTTTATTCAACTATAAAGAAGAATAAAATTACTTCATTTTTGGACAAATGGATGGAATTGGAGAACATTATGGTAAGGGAAATAAACCAGTGTTTTAGCCAGTTTTGTTTTTTTTTTTCATTGCTGTGACTAAAAGACCTGACAGGAACAATTTCAGAGGAGGAAAAATTTATTTGGGGACTCATGATTTCACAGGTCTCAGTCCGTAGACAGCTGGCTCCATTCCTGGGGCACCAGGTGAGGCAGAACATCAGGGCACAAGAGTGTGGTGAGGGAAGCAGCTCACATGATGATCAGGAAGCAGAGAGGGACTCACCTGTCAGGTACAAAATATATACCCCCAAATCACACCCTGAATGCCCACCTCCTCCACCTATACCTACCTGCCTGAAGATATCACTCAGTAAATCCCATCAGGGGATTACTTCACTGATTGGTTAAGGCTCTATAACCCAATCATGTCACCTCTGAGTGTTCCTGCATTGTCTTACACGTGAGCTTTTGGGGGTCATCTCACATTCAAACCATAGCACTCAGACTCAAAAAGTTAAAGTCTGACTGTTTTTTCTCTTATGTGGAAAAGAAAGAGGTACAGTGAGGGACAGAGAGAGAGAGAAAGAATAGAAGGGATACACCAACAGAGCAGAAAAAAGGAATCCCAGGGCATGGTGGTACAAACCTGTAATCCCAGCGGCTTGGAAGACTGAGGCAGGAGGATCTCGAGTTCAAAGCCAGCCTCAGCAACGGCAAGGTGCTAAGCAACTCAGTGAGACCCTAAATAAAATACAAAACAGGGCTGGGGATATGGCTCAGTGGTCAGGTATCCCAGAGTTCATTCCCCTGTATTGAAAATAAAAACAGGAATGGAGCAGGAGGGAAAAGGGGAGATGAAGAAGTACTAGGGAATAAAATCTACCAAATTGCACTATATCCATGTATGATTATACCACAAAGAATCGTGTGTGTGTGTGTGTGTGTGTATATACATATATGTAAGTATAATACACTAATTAAAAATAATAATAGAATAGATAACAGTGAGGAGAACAAGAGGATTGGGTGGAGGAAAACGAGAAGGAAAAGTGGAAGTACTGTGGAATGATATTGGTCAAATTATGTGCATGCATGTATACGGTACCATGAATCCCACTGTAATGTATAATCATAATATACCAATAAAAAATAGAAAAAAATTTCATCTCTTCAGATTTTTCCCCTAAGGGAGACTCTGAAACTGAATTTTTTTGTTCTCCTAAACAATGTTATAACAACTATAACATTTATATTTTATTAGGTATTATAAGTGATCTAGAGATGATTTAAAGTGCACAAGAGGAGATGCATAGGTTATGTGCAAGTGCCATGTCATTTTGTACAAGGGACTTGAGCATCAGTAGATTTTGGTAGATGGTGGGACTAACAATCCCTTGCAGATGCCAAGGGATGGAGGTATTGGGTTTTGTTTTTTTAATACTTTTAGGTGTTTCTTTTCTGGCCTCAAGTATTTTACAAGAGTTTTTAACAGTGAAAAGTCACTTGAAAAGAGAATTACAAATTAAGAGATTTATACTATTTGCTTTTTAATCTTTCTGTGAAGTTACTATAATGAAAAAGACAGTGCTTTTAAGGTGTATAGACACTTATATATTAATTTGAACAACAAATTTTATACAGTTTTCAAAGCAATTTAATGGGAAAGCAAATTCTTTTGAACAAGTAGTTTTTTTTATACCATGTCCAATAAATAATTGATATTTGATTATATATCTAAATGCAAGGCTAAAGTTATGACATTTCGGTAAGAAAACATGGGAAGATATCTTTAAGATTTTGGGGGTAGTCAAGACTTTTTAAAGGGATACTTGAAATGCTAATTACAAAAGAGAAACTACTAAATTGACAATTGTAATGTAAAATTTCTGCCGATTACAATATATTGTTAAAAGAAATAGCAACTTATGGTGGAAGAGAAATATTTATTATGTATGTATTTATCTATGCCTATTTATTTCTGATCATCAAATGAAAGCATATCTAGAAAATAGATAAAACACTAACAAATAAATGGAAAAGGAGAAAATCAATGAAAATTTAAAAATAGAAAACTTAAAAACATTTTATGAGAGAAGATGGGAAAATGACCAAGAAGACACAAGAAAAGATATTCAACGCCATTAGTTATCTAGGAAATGCAAATTAACATCACCAAGAAATGCAATTTCCACTTACTAGAACATGAAAAGACAGACAACATCATGTGTTTCTAGTACATGGAACAACTGTAATAACCTGTGTGTACTGCTAGTGGGGGAGTCAAATTCTCAAGTCTAATGGATGTAGTTTAGTTGGTTCTTATAAATCAACTTATGTCTCATTTCTAAATGCATATTTGTGTACACAGACAACACACATATGTTCTAGGAACCAGAAATTCTACTCTTAATATTTACACAAAATAATAAAGCATATGCCTACTAAAATACTCAAACAATAATGTTTATAGCTGCTTTATTTACATAGCCAACAACAAATAATATATGGTATGTTTCTAAAATAAAATACTCTATGGCAATGAAGAAGAACAAATTTGTTTCTATAAAACAACATGAATGGTTCTTTAAAATCTTGAATTCCTTTTTTTTTTCTCTAAGAGAATATATACATCACAGTGTCCACTTCTTTAAACAATAAGACTAGGCAGACATCTATTGTGACAAAACCTAGAAAGTGTCTGTCTTTGGGAATCTATAGACTGGACATGAGCCTAGGGCACTAAGGGAGTCTCTGAAACTGATATATTTTGTTCTATCTGGTTGGGGTGGAGATAACGTGGGTCAATACCATGTCAGACTCTCAGCACTGTATGCAAAGTAGTTCATTTTTTAAAAAGTTCTGAGTAGTGATGGAAAATATAGAGGTAAAATTAATCCTCAAGCTATCAATACACATAGGTTAAAAGTTAAAAATAAGCATTTATAAGCAACAGATTAGTTATTTGTTCCATATTTACTCTAGATTTCAGTCTGATTCATCTTTCAAAGGTGCGGCAAGGTAACCCTCTTCTTTGGTGGCTGAAGATGCTGCAGCTGCCACTCTGCTGTGTCCAGCATGGGCACATTTAAAATGTGATCTCATTTTTACATACTGCATGTAAAAATGTGGTTGTGTAACTGATGTGATTCTGCAATCTGTAGACGGGGTAAAAATGGGAGTTCATAATCCACTTGAATCAAATGTATGAAATATGATATGTCAAGAGCTTTGTAATGTTTTGAACAACTAATAATACAAATAAAATAAAATAAAATAAAATAAAATGTGATCTCATGAGGGTACTTATGAGTGAACTTGAAGTTTGACCTCAACTTACTTTAAAGGGTTTAAGATGTTCTTTATGACTAGGTCCCTTAATATGTGGATTAAAATATTTGAAGAGTGAAAAATGCCACAAAATTTGATTTTTTCCCAGTTCAGAAACTGTAGACACTCATCTTTTTTTACAATATATTTTGTAATTTTGAAATTATTTGTTTATTTTAATTTGTTCATATGACGCCAGAATGCAATTCAATTCATATTACACATATAGAGCACAATTATTCACATCTCTGGTTGTACACAAAGTAGATTCACACCATTAGTGTCTTCATACATGTACTTTGGGTAATGATGACCATCTCATTCCACTGTCTTTCTTACCCCCATGCCCCTTCCCTTTCCCTTCCTCCCCTTTGCCTTATCTTAAGTTCCTCCAATCCTCCCATTCTCCCCACCCCCATCCCCATTATGAGTTAATATCCTCATATCAGAGAAAACATTCGGCATTTGATTTGGGGAGATTAGCTTATTAGCATAATATTCTCTAACTCCATCCGTTTACCTGCAAATGCATGATTTTGTTCTCTTTTAATGCTGAGTAATATTCCATTTTGTATATATTCCACATTTTCCCTATCCATTCATTTACTGAAGGGCATCAGGGTTGGTCCCACAATTTAGCTATTGTGAATTGTGCTGCTACGAACATTGATGTGGCTGTGTCCCTGTAGTATGCTGTTTTTAAGTCCTTTGGGTATAGACTGGAAGTGGGATAGCTGGGTCAAATGGTGGTTCCATTCCCAGTTTTCCAAGGAATCTCCATACTGCTCTCCAGATTGGCTGCACCAATTTGCAGTCCCACTAGCAATGTATGAGTGAGGCACTCATCTCTGACATGTATGAAATCTGGAATATGGAAGCAAACATGTCTAGCAAACACAGTTCAGATAAGAGACAACAGTGAAGAAAGTTTTTTAAATATTCAACAGGTTTCATTTCCAAGAAATTATTTCTCCATTCCTTCATTCCTTCATGAACACTTATTGTGCACTTATGTAGGTCATGCACTTTCTGGGGACTAAGGATAGATCAGTAAGTAAAGCAAACTAAAATCTTTTTCTCATGGCGCTTGCATTCTGTTGGGACGAGACAGATAAGCACAATATTGATTAAAATACATGTCATTCTAAAGTGTGATAGATGATAAAAATCTATAGAAAATAATAACTAAAATTAGGAGAATTGCAATTTGTTACACTGAGATGATCATGTTTGGCCAAAATTTTGAAAGAGATGTAGAACAAACCATATGGGTATCTGTGGAAGAAGGTACCAGTACAGAGAACAGCCAGTGCAAAGATCCCGAGGTGAGAGATGCCAGCCACGACCCAAAATAGCAAGACCTAGGGAGTACAAGAAGGGTGATAGGAGATGAGGCCAAACAACTGGGGTGAGGAAGAGTACACATAACCATCGAAGGTAAAATCCAGGAACTCAATAAGGGAATTCACAAATGTGCTTCAAGGATGCAAATTAACATCAATTTCATCTTTAAATTTCTTGTACTTCTTTCCACACTATAGTTCAGTCTATCCACTGTCCTCATAGACCATCACACCTTCTACCCGGGGATACCCACATTCACTCCTGCACCCAAGAGTCCATCATCCAGGTGGGCACTATGACCCTTCCTTTTTCGTTATTAGAAACTAAACAGTTTACAAGTTCTGATTTAATCTTCCTATCCAGGCTCATCTGGTAGTGCACCCTTCAGTAATGTCTCTCACAACATGGCCTTAAAGAGGCACTAGCACCCTTTTCCAGAAATCAAGCTCTTCATTACTCCTTCACTCCCGAGAGTCCCATCCCACATACATCAAATTGACTACTGCTCATATTTTAGATTAGATCACAGGTCCGTATTTTAGGAAGAACATCCCTGATGCCCATCAAGTGGACATAGCAGTTTGCATGTTATGACTATAATTGTGGTAGATCATTGATATAAGATACACATATATACATACATACATACATACATACATATGTGTATACACACATTTTAGGAATTTCTGTTTTGGGGTAAACTAAGGAAATAAAGTTGAATGGGCTTATTTTAAAATTGTATCTGAATATTAGGTTAAAATGTGTGATTACTGAAAGACCCAAAATTTTAGGTAGATCTTATAGAAGTGATATTACAAAGAATCTTCAAAAGTCATTGGATACAAAATACTTTTGAGATGTACTATTATTAAACGCCAAGGAGTTTTTTTTCATCATGTCAGAAGAAAACCCGTATGATGAAAGGAAAGGAATTAATTGCATCTCATTTTTCTAAAAAAGCAACAGGAAGAAAACCCAAAGGCTTCTAGGACAGGAAAGAATGAGGCAGCTGCTTTATTTTGTTTTCAGGCAAGACATGCCTCCACTAATCCATGCTTCTTTTTGGGTTCAGGAGGTGAGGCAAGAAGACCCAGGGGATTGAGAGAGAAGGGGACGCATCAAGGATGTTTCCAGAGAATAAAAGTAGCTTTCTATAAAAGCACCCCGAATACAGAAATTAAATTAGTGCTAAGTGCTTAGGCTATGATTGACAAGGACAGAGGACTAGTTTTGGAAACTGTCCAGAGAGGCAATTGCTGACAGCCTGAAACTCCTTGCCTTGTTTATCTGTGATGAGTCATTCTTTTGCAGGACAAAGCTGGTGCAAACCAGCACACAACCACAGAGGAGCTGAGACTGATGCCTGGAAGTTTCATGGGTCAATGTCTGCAATCAATCTTTGGTGGTATTCTCCTTGTTGTTATAGCCCTGTCTAAGCTTTTCAAAGGAAAAAAAAAAAAAAAACTCAAATGAACAAACACACACACAAAATGAAACATGTTTTTTTCTTCCTTCTGTTATGAAGCTAAACATAAGAGGGAAAAGAAAAGAAGAAATGATTATTCTACTGCTTCTTTATTTTCCAAGATTTCATGAATCATAACTATCATCCAATATTCACAGTTGTAAGCAACAGATGCAAATTTTGGCTAATTTACACAGAAAACACTTTTATTAAGGGATTCTAAGTAGCCCACATAATATCTTAGAATCAGGCTTGGAGTTGACAGGTATTGAAAGATGCCAGGAACACCTCCATGTAGTCTCTTCTGAGCCCAGACAGTGCAGTGCATGATGGTGGCACTGAGCGCCCTAGATCTTCCTCCAGGTTAGAACACTGATTCTGGAAACTGAGCTCCATACTGCCTCTAGTGGCAGCCTTGCATCTAGTGACCTCTCTCTCTCTCTCTCTCTCTCTCTCTCTCTCTCTCTCTCTCTCTCCTGATTTCTTTTTATTATTATTATTATTGGTTGTTCAAAACATTACAAAGCTCTTGACATATCATATTTCATACATTTGATTCAAGTGGGTTGTGAACTCCCATTTTTACCCCGTCTACAGATTGCAGAATCACATCGGTTACACATCCACTTTTTTACATACTGCCATACTAGTGTATGTTGTATTCTGCTGCCCTTCCTATCCTCTACTATCCCCCCTCCCTTTCCCTCCCCTCCCCTCCCATCTGCTCTCTCTACCCCATCTACTGTATTGCATGGTAAAGGAAGGAGATTCTCATTGTTATACAAAATTACATATAAGAGGAAGTGAGGGGAAAGGGGGGGAAAAAAAGAGAGAGAGAAATGAATTACACTAGTGACCACACTCTCCATCTGCATCACTAGCCTTCTTGCCAAATTCTGTCAGGAAAGCACCTGAGTGTCAGAGACTGGGTCTCCAGCCTGTGCCCCTGCAGCCAGGGCAACTAAGAACATTCCAGGATCTCCTAAGAGTAGATGGCTCAAACATAAAGGGACGTGCAGAAGCTGAGCAGAAAAAAAATCATCCAGATGTCATTTACATTTTATCCCTTTGTCTACTTCAAATCTACATATTTGCCTTTTGCTACCTTAAGAACTTCTGTTTAAATATTTCTCCTCTAAAATGAATCACTAGTGGATAGCACTAGCTGTCTTCTCCAAGGTCTCAAGACACCCGTCCATCACATCTCCAATACTGGATGCCATTCCTCCTCTGGAATGTCGAAATCCCGCCTGGATATCCTGTAACATGTGGACACATCTGGACCACACACCCTCATGAGCAGGCCTAAATAAAAAAAAGAAAGGAGCTGAAATAAAAAATTAATCAAAAATACAGATATACACATGACTCACGGAGGAGGAAAATGTAAAGAAGCTCTATCCTCATTTCTGCTGCTGTTCACGTGGTCACTGTTTAGGACTTTCCTCTACCACCCATCCCGTGATCCCTTTGTTCTCAACAGCTCCCCGATTTGCTTGGGGTCTCCACTTAAAGGGTTTTGCAAATCTGAATTCCAAAGAAGCAGAAATATTAAGATCTAGTATTAGGCATGTAGAAATGAACACCACGTGTCTGGTAGTGAATGTGTTAAAATCCTACTCTTCTTTTATATATTTTTTTGTCATTATGGAATTTTCTCAGCCAGTGCCGATAAATTAAATTCTTGTGGCCCACTTTGAGACCATAGGCATTCCTAATTAGTAGGTGTCTACGGAAGACATTCTGCACCTATAGAAAGGGGGAGAGTTGTTGATTAAGGCAAGTAAAGCTGAAATTCTAACCTACAGTAAGAAGAAACTTATTTTGAAAAGTTGGATATTGAAAAATATTAGAGAATAAAGATCTGATTTATTATTTAATAGTCATAAAGACATTTTTTGAAGTTTTAAACCCAAGTCCATTGGGGATATGCTAGGTCTTCAATGGTTGATGTGCCTCTCTTTTATTCTCCACAGGTTTTTAGGATAGCTAGTCACTACGGATTGTGATACTGACATTAAAGTATGTTGGTGTGTCAGTTTAGAACATCTATGAACAGTAATGTCTTTTTGTAAATCAAACATATCTTGATTTATCTATTTTCTCTACCATATGAAGGTAAAAGACTTGGGTAGATTTCTTATCATAAAATGATGCATTGGAGTGAATTTTGATAAGACATGTGTAACAGTGAAAAATTCTCTTCTCAAAGTTACCCTTTAGAAACTTTAGAACTTTATCTGACTCTGGAAGAAACCCAACCATGTGTCAGTCACAGATTAGAGCAGTTTCTCAACTTTGGCCCATGGAATCCACTTAATGTCATTATTATATAGAGAATAATGTAAAGCTGCCTCATTATTTTTTACATTAAAATGATTAGCTCTTGATAAAACTTCAAAGAACACTCCTAGTATAAAAAGAGATGGACTAGTAGTGAATCTCCATAGGTACGTCACAATTTCAGCAAGAACCAACTCATGACAAGTCTTCCTTCTTCTCTCCCTTCTTTCTTTTCCCCCAGCTTTTTTGAAGTTTGACTGATAAATAAAAATACTACATAGTTGTGATGTAAAACATAATTTTTCCTTTGCTTTTTTTTTTTTTTTTTGGTATCAGGGATTGAACCCAGTGGTGCTTAACCACTGAGCCCCATCTCCAGTCCTTTAGTTTTTTATTTTGAGACAGAGACTTGCTAATTTGCTTAGGGCCTCGCTAAGTTGCTGAAGCTGGCTTTGAATTTGCAATCCTCTTGCCTCAGCCTTCAGAGCCACTAGAATTACAGGTGTATGCCACCATGCCAATTTATGTTTTGATATATGTACATATTGTGAAATACTTATCACAATCAGGCAATTACATATCTATCATCTTACTTAGCTTCCTTTTATTTGGTGATGCGAATACTTGAGATTCACTCTTAGCAAAGTTCAAGCACACAGTATCTTATTGTTAACAAGAGTCACCATGCTACAAAGGTCTGAAGAATTTATTTATCTTAGAATGGAAAGTCTGGGCTTGTGACCACTACCTCCCCCTTTCCCTCACATCCAATGCCTGGTAATCACCATTCTGCACTTTTACATGAGTCTCACTGTTTTTGAACATGTTACATATATGTGAGATTATGCAGTGTTTTTTGGTTCTGCCCCCCCCCTTACAAAAGAAGCACAAACCTTTATTAAATAGGTAAATATCTTGGCTATTTAGGAAATATCATGTCTATCAACAAAGTTGAAAAATAATAGCTGATGTGGGTTTACCCAGGAAGATAATTGAAAAAAAAATGCATTGGAAGTCAGTGTAGGAAGACTATTAACAAACAAAGACATGACTGACAGTTGAAGGGAGAGAAAATAAGAAGAAATGAACATAGGATGCCCCTCAGGCATCAAGTTGTAGTCTCTACCTCTGTGTAATTACAAACTTGTATGTGTGTATAAATCACTCTGCTCATTAATGTGAAGTTCCAGGTATTTGTGATACATCCTCCTAACCTAGATTCTTTTGGGATCTGCCCTCTTGGCACTCAGATTCCCTGATACCATATGCCACTTTATCCACTGGCTTCCTTTTCTTAGCTTAATGTCTTCCAGGTTTATTTGTGTTGTAGCATGAACATGAGGCTGAGTAACATTTGTTGAGTATGAAGATGGAATGTGAACATAGTGTTGCTTTTCATGCATGGTGTAAGGTGAGGAGCAGATTTCATCTTCCCTGCATATGGATATCCAGTTTTTCAATATCATTTATTGTACAGACCACCCTTTCTCCATTGTATATTCCTGGTGTCTTTGTAAAAGGTTGGTCGGCTGTATATACGAGGGTTTATTATTGGCCTCTCTTTTCTGTTTCATTGGTTTACAGGTAGACTTATTACACTTAAAGAGATTTAGGAGGGAAGGACTTTGTACTTGACAGAATCAGTACTGGCCAAGGCTTAGTGATGAGAAATCATGGATATACATGTGGTTGACACTTTGCCAAAGTCACAGTTGCACGGAGGTTCAGCTAATCAGACACAGTGCTCTTTTGATTTTTGCTCATTGGCATGATTCCCAAATGTTGTACTATTTGGGCCATCTTCTATGGGGTCTGTATAGTTTTAACATCCTTCTTAAGTTGTGCAGGTTTACACTAACATATTGGCCTAAATGTGGCCTAATCAGGGAAAATCACTCAATAGTAGATAAATTATAGATGATACTTGTTAGGTTGACAAAGTTCCCCTAATAAATTATTGAAGGAGAATATTTATTATGAATGCATGTTGAATAATGCTAAGTATTTTCTATGCATCTATTGAGCCACTCCTGATTTTAAAATATGTATTAGGGATTAAATTGATTAATTTTCAAATGTTCATTTAGCTTCACATTCCCCAGATAAACTCCACTTTTTGAATATAATCCACAATTTAATTCATCTACATTTTGTTAAGAGTTTTGTATCTGTATTCACTCAGGATTTTGGTTTAGAATTTTTCTTCTTACAACATAATTTTGGCTTTTCATGTCACAGTAATGAGTGCTTCATAAAAGCAGTTTGCTAATGTTCTCTGTTCCTCTGTTATGTTCCTTGTTCTTCTTTGTTTGGTTAAATTGTTCTTCCTTCCTTCTGCTTGTTTGGATTTAATTTGCTCTTTGTCTTATATCCTCAGTTAGAAGCTACAATTACTGATTTGGGACCTGTCTTCTTTTCTAATGTAGGTTAATATAATGCTCTCAACTTCCCCCTAAGGACCGTTTTCATGTTCTCCCAGAATGCAGACATATTTATTTTCCTTTTCATTCAATCCAACACATTTTTAAACGTCTTTTTAAATTTCCTCTGTGACTTATGCATTATGTAGGAGCAGATTACTCACTTTTCCAACATCTGGATATTTTATGTGTAATGTTCTGTTAGTAATTTGTACTTCAGCTTTCCTATTGCCAAAGAACATATTTTGGATGTCTTAAACTTGTCAAGGTTTATTTTATGGTGTAGAATATATTCTGTTTGGGTGAATGTTCTAGGTGCACTTGAGAATAACATGTTCTTCTGTTGAGACTGTCATTCACTGGACAGCAGGGGGGCCCAGTATCCTGCATCCTCAAAGTTCCTGCAGGCCCCTTCTACTGGTTGCTCAGAGAGAGCAATGAAGCCTTCAACCACAAACATGGATTTGTCCCTCCCCTTCCAGTTATTTTGACTGGCATAAAAGAAACACTTGCATTCCTGTGCTCTGTTTCCTTATTTATGACTTCAACTTCCACTTGTCCCAACTGACAAAGTTTATGAGCCCAACAGGCTAAATGGATAGACTTTATAAAAATTTAAACAAAAATCATAACTGAATAAAATTAAACTTTTAAATTATCTATATTAAGTTACATGAAAAGTTTTATATTGGAAAACTTTTTTTTTGTCATGGAAGAAATTGTGGTTCTGTTGGCTGTAGCTATTAATAACTGGACCATGGGAGAAGGCACTTGGAGATGCTTTTAATCAGTGTTGACAAAAGTGATATTTTGACAACGGGGCCTTGGTCTTTGCCATCCCGTTGCTCTGATCCAACTTCCCCTATAGTCTCGGGGTCATTCTGTCTCCCTTGTATGTTTGTAAGTGTCTCAGTATTCTACTCTTGTATCATCTGATACAAAGGATCATGATAAGATCAGGTAATTTATTTCTTAAAAATACCACCTAGAATGATTACTCTGAAAAGTTAACAAAAAATTAATAAAGAATCTCAACATTAAGGGGAAAGTACATAATACTAGAATTTCAAGCATTAAAAAGCATTAATGCTCTGTTATTAAGTTGTAATGGAATAAAAATTGTAATGGGATATTTCAATGTCACCTTTCTTGTGATATCATATATTGTGCTGTATTTACTATGGTCACATTATTGCTCTATATGCACCACAATTCATAAGATGTGGGTGTGAGAAGACTTTGCTTCCTGATGCTCTTGTCTAAAGGGATGAACCACAGAGTTATGTTATTCATACTTTGAATAGACAAAGAAAACTTGAAACATATACAGGTAAAGGAGGTTTGAGGTTTGTTCAGTGTTATGGTTTAGATTTGGAATGTCCCCTAAAAGCTTATATGCCTGAGATTTCGTCCCCAATGCAACAATATACAGAGGTGGGGCTTCGAGGAAGTATTGGGTCATGAGGGCTCTAACCTCATTCACTGGTGATTAATTTGAAGGGACCTCTGGGAGGAGGTGGAATCTATACACATATGGGGCATGGTGAAAGAAGTAGGCACGGGGGACATGCTCTTGGTAACCAAGCTGTGGCCACTTTCTGACACATGTGTGCTTCCTCTCTGTTTCCTGGCCTCTATGGGCTGAATAACTTTCCTCCACCGTGCCCATCCACTGTGATGTTACTGCCTTGAGGCCAACCAACTGTGGGCTGAGCCCAAAATGATGTTTTTCTCCTTTAAGTTGGTATTGTCAGATATTTTGGTCACAATGATGAAAAGCTAACTGAAATATTCAGCATAATAATAATTCAACCCAAAGAATATGCAAGAAGGGTATATTAGCTATTAAAGAAAAATAAGGAGTTACCAGCCGAAAGATAAAACAGTGGAGTTACGATGGATGCTGAGGAAGGAATACAAACACAGGCCTGAACAGGCAGAAGGTCAAACAGGACTGACTCACACGTGTGTCTGCTGTCCTACACAGGCTTTTGAACAGAAGCTGAGTTCCCAGCTCTCTGCTAATAGGTTTTGAAAACTCATTTGTACAGAGAAAAATGTAACAAATGTCTTCAAATGTCTGCCTTTTGATGTTGTCTTTCACTGATGTTGATAATTAGATCCCATGAAGCCATTACAGCCGAGAGGACTTCAGGTTTTTGATACCAACCTTTTGGCTATGCAGCACCCTGTCGAGCATTTATTTTCTTCTGTACCCTGAAGACAGACCGTGACCTTGGCTCTACTTACCTGAAAGCTGAGTCCAAGCTAATGTGGAGATGTTATTAAGGGCAAATGTGTTAAAAATCTCTGGCCAATACATGTTTCCTCCTTCCTTTGCCTTTTAAAATGCAGAAACTGTTTCTACTTTCTTTATCTACCATGAATCTTAGAAGGGGACTCAGTGAAGTATAAGACAGGAATATTAATTATCTAAGACTGAAGTTATTTTAAAATCAAATCAATGATTTATGCACTCTCTGATGGATTAGGAAAATTAACTGATATACTGATGGAAGGTATTTAAGTATAAACAGTACATTATTCAATAAAATGTTTCGCTCTAAAACACACACATGATAAATGCTACAATTAATAAAATAAAAGAGAATGATTTTTATTAATGTGTTTTCTGTTGCTATAACAAAATACTGGAACCTGGGTATTTTACGAATCAAGATATTTATGTAGCTCAAAGTTTTGGGTGACTAGAAGTCCAAAATTGGGTGGTCCCATCTGTGGGACTTGTGGGGAGGACCCCTCTGGCTGCATCACCACATGGTAGACTAGCAGAAAGGGAACTGGCTGCATGTAGAAGGAGCTGAGAGTGTGGTCTTTGCAACTCTTGAGAGTTCACTTGCTCTGTGAGACAGCATTAGTCACTCCTGAGTGCAGGGTCCCCATGACCTCATGACCTTTCAGGAGGCCCCATGTCTTAAAGGCTCCATCACTTAATCCTGCCATGTTAATGACCAAACCTCCAGCCATGAGCTCCTAGGGGACAAACCATATTCATAAAGGCCATTTTAACAGGAATTCGGACACTCCCCTGCCCAGGTTGTACCTAATTTTTCAACAGTTAGACATCCCAAGATAAGTTTGAACATGAAAGTGGTATGATTATATTTTAGGATAATCAGTCTAGGGGTAGAGCGTACTAGGGCATTTTGGAGTGGGCACAGGCCAAATCAGTGAGATTCTTCTGGGGAGTAGTTGCACTTCATGGGTCAGGAGGTGACAAGCACGTGCTAGAACTTACCAGTTTGGAGAAGGGCTAAGGGAGAGGTGCAGTATGTACCACAGAAGAGTGAAGGAAGTCGATGTACTCTGTGGAGGGTGACAGAGGAAAAATTAAACACCACACTGGGGAGAGTGGGAAATTTTAGATCCCTTGATAAAAATACAGGAGTCAAGAGGGAACACAGGTTGTAGAGGGATGGGTTGAGTCAATACACTAAGACATGTTTAGCTAGAAACCTAAGAGGTCCAGGTAGAATTGACATTGAACATGTAGACTGATACTTCTCAGAGAAGGAAGAGTGCAAGTCCTGAGAAAATGCCTATAGTCATACAACAGGAGGTAATTATCCAAGAATACGGAGGAAATTGGTTTGGAGAAACTCAAGCTAGAAAAGTATCATAGAATTGATAATTTTAAGAAAAAACACAAATTGGCAAAAAGAGGTAAATAATAAACAAGCGAATAAAAGTCTCTACATGATTTTCAGAAAGCCACAAGTGACCGTTAAGAGTCACTTGATTCCCGAGCTGCCTGTACCCTATGGAAATGGCCCACTTCTCCCTTTAATGTGTATTCCTCGCTTTACCCCAAAGACTTTCATTCTAGAAATGGCCTGTGTTCTCCCTTGAAAATGTATTTGTTCTCCTAAATGAATTTCTGTTTCTTTGAAAAAAAAAAAAGATTGCAATTTCTGTAGGTTCATAAGGTGGAAACCAGATTTCCATGTCCTACAGAATGCATGTTACGAGAAGATAAACCCAGCGGGTGTACATCCGTCATGACCTCTGGATATGAGAGAATGAGAGATTTAGAATATATTGGTATATGAAAGTTTTCTCTCTCTAACATAAATCTCTCTATATTTTTATAATAAGGGAACAGGAGTCAAGAGAATGATAGAGAGGGGGCAATCAGTGAAGGAATAAGATCCTGAAAGTGATCAAGAATGTGAGGTTAAAGGTCAACCAAGCACCATCACTAGAGGATCAGCAGCTGACCTGGCTCGGTCAGATCTTCAATGCATTTGATTTCACCAGCAACCCCTTCAGGAGGCCAATGTTATTTGTATTTTATAGATGAAAGATGAAGCTCTGAGACACTGAATAGCTTGCTCCACAGCTCAGGAAGCAGAAGGGGTGTGGATTCAAAGCCAGAGCTGTTGGGCTTTGCCCCTTGCACTTTTTTCTGGGGTGATACTCTCAGGCGTTTCTAAAGAGACAGGGCTGTAGCAGTAATATTTAGGTAGGCAAGAGGAGCACAATGAATCATGGTCTCGCTTCTTCAGACAGCAGAGAAACTAGAGATGTGACGAGGATCTCTTCTGCTTCTTTTCCTTCACTTGCTTTTAAAGTACAGAAAAGTGCGATATTCTCACTGAAATCCTGGCTTCCAGCAATGATGACACTTCGTAGATGTTGGCCAAAGTCATGGAAAGTGAAATGCCTACTTTGGATGCAGATTAGCTGTGTATTCAACAAAGGTTCACAGATTGGGTTTCATTATTTTCTGCTATAAAGCTGAAGCCACTATTTTCTTACTCTATTTTTTTAATGAGAACATATGCAAAAGCTACGATCTTAGAAAAATAAAAAGAGCAAGAAGAATAAGTAAACAGAGTAGTAGAAAATTTAAAAATATGCAGGATAAAATTAGCACTTCCATCCCTCTCCCACCAAGGACAGAGGGACCTAATTCTCAAGATCCAATGTTCCCAGTAGTGCAGCTCATACAAGCTACCCCTGGATTTCCAATCCATTAAAGGCTTTCCTGACACTTCTTAATGTCTGGACTTGTGGAGGTGATGTGATGGAAAAGCACACTTGTTACTTTCTCTACCCACAGGGTAGAGGTTGTATTACAGCTAACACTAGTATTCCTGTAGTTCTGCTACCAACACTCCAGTACCTTTTAAGTTATATATATATAAATGTGAGTTATGCAATATTATCTATTTTTTTGTATAAAAGATTAACTCTTTAACCCAAATCACATATTTGATAACTTCAATAACAGGATTCATATCAGGTATTCTGATTCCTACTCTTTCCATAAGATAAGTCTTGTTGTTACTATATCTGCTACTTAATTTTTTTTGTCTTTTATTTATATATTTCATCATATTTGGGTAGCAGACATATATAGGGTAGTTCTTGAGCTTTGGACAATGATCATCATCACTGTGTATCATTTTACCTTGCATCTTTCCTGGCCTGGATACCATCATACAGAATGTTCTGTGTTTGCTTGAGAAGAATGCATACCCTGTGGCTGTTGGAATGTTCTATGTCTGATAGGTGCATTTCGGTCCAAAGCATTGTCAAGTCCAATGCTTCCTTACTAATATGCTTTCTGGGATGATTTATCCCTGGTTTAACATGGGATACCGAGGTCCCTACTCTTATTGGATTACAACCTCTTCCTTCAGATCTTTTAATATGTATTTAATATACTTATGTGTGCCAATGTTGGATATATAAATATATATCAAATATATAATATATATTTATAGTTGTTATATTACCTTGATGAATTGACCCCTTAATAATTATATAAGATTCTTCTTTTTTCTCTTTTTACAGTTTTTGACTTAAAGTCTATTTGATCTTATGTAAGTATAGCCACCCCTGCTCTCACATAAAAAATGTTTTTTATTTATGTGGGATATTGTTTTACATTCCTGCTCTTTCAGTTTTTTTGTCTTTTTGGTAAACACAAGGTTAGTTTGCTTTTGAAGACGCAAAATTAGAGGCAGCGTGCGCTCACTTGCATCTCCACGATATAGAC
The DNA here is from genome assembly GCF_045843805.1 of Urocitellus parryii. Classification (NCBI taxonomy): domain Eukaryota; kingdom Metazoa; phylum Chordata; class Mammalia; order Rodentia; family Sciuridae; genus Urocitellus; species Urocitellus parryii. Next base: position 11,034,125 of record NC_135533.1, on the reverse strand, counting down.
TTCAAACTGGAATGCAGCTGCTCACTGAGGTGGGGGACCATGGAGAATATTTGAGTTCAACAGCAGACAGACCCAGACCTGGAAGAACCAGAGACGTTGGTTATTGGAAGAGAGTGAAGCAGAACGCCCCAGCACCAATGGCATGCCAGTGTGATAGAGGGAGCAGTCGTCCTCCGTTGGTGGAGGTAGAGGAGAAGGAGAGAGCATCACTTCCCAGCACAGATGTCTGAGACTCCATAGCCCCCTCCATTCTCAGGGGTGTGTGGGAACATGACCTAGAGCTAGTGTTACCTCCACCATCTGAGTGCACAGCTCTGGAGAGAAGCTTTGGTGAGTGTCCTGCTCTGTGTTAGCTCTAATGCAGCAACACTGGTGTCTCATTAACACAGCTCTTGCTTGGAGTGTGCAACCCAAATAGCTCAGGAGAGAATTTGTTTCTGGGGAGCTCTGCGTTCTGCTTCAGCTTGTCCCAGCACACAAGGCAGCTGAGAGGTATGCTAATGGACTCCAGCCACCAGTCACTCCTGGCAGTCACTTAAGGAGCACCATGAATAAAAGAAGAGGTGAATAACCTCCAGCCTTTGCTCTGTTCAGGTATGCACAGCCTAAGAGGCCTGGAGAGCAGCTCTGACCAGCACAGGCTGCGAATTTCCACCCTTTCTCATTCAAGCACCTGGTGGAAATTTTTATTTTTTAGTAATATGGTTTTCTTTTTTTTTCATTTCTGTTTTGTGTTTGTTTTTGTCTCTTTTTTAAAGTTTTTTTTCTGTCTTTAACTTTTTTCTTTTCTTTTTTTTCCACTTCTCCCCTTTCAACTTTTTTCCTGCTACTTTTTTCTTTAATTTCCTTTTTATTATTCTTTGACTTTTTATTTTATTCTATATTATTATTTTCCTTTCCTTGGTTTGAAAGACGTATACATCCAGTTATAGGAGGCATTTGCAACCTCAAATAGACACAACCACAAAAGAATTTCTCCATGATAGAAAAATTCCTTAACATACAAAACAAAGAATAGTAAAAGCTGCAAGAGTTAATTAAGCATCAAGTAATATTTAGGCAAACTCATCAAAACAACAGATTTCTAAGCAAACCCTCTAAAATACAGGAAGGCATGGGATTATGTATTTCAAGTTCCAAAGGGAAATAACTTCTGGCCAAGATTTTTATACCCAGCAATATTAGCCTTCAAGATCAAAGATGAAATAAAGAATTTCCAAGATAAGCAAAAATATAAGGAATCTATTATCTCTAGACAAACATTACAGAAGATATTTAAGGGAATTGCATATTCAAAAGGGAAAAAATATTAACACAATCATAAGATCATGGGAAAGAATTAATCTCACTGGAAAAATAGACAAAAATGAGAAATAGGAAAGAATCAACATATTAACAGCATTAAACCATAAAACATCCAAGACGAATAAGACACGAAGATATGAATATTCAAAACAACATGAAGAAAAATCAACAAAATAACAAGAAAAATTCTGTACCTTTCAATAAGAAACTTGAAAGTAAATGTTCTGAATCATCTAATTAAAAACACATATTAGCAAATTGAACTAAAAAACAAGATCCAGCAATAGCTGCCTGCAAAAAACTTACCTCACCTGAAAAGATGTACACAGAGTGAAAGCAAAAGGAGGGAAACTGATATTCTAAGTAAACAGAACCCTGAAGCAATAAGGAGTAGCTACACTGATAACCACAAAATAGATTTTAAGCCACATCAGTTAGAAGTGATAAAGAAGGGCACTACATATTGATCATGAGAACAGTTCACCAAGAAGATATAGCAATGATAAATTTATAATGTTATGGTTTAGATATGAGGTGTCCCCCTAAAGTTCATGTGTGAGGCAATGCAAGAAAATTTGGATTAAAATGATAGTGCTATGAGAGTTTTAAGCTAATCAGTGCATTAATCTCCTGATAGGGACTACCTGAGTGGCAACTGTAGGCTGGAGGTGTGGTGTGCTGTGGCTGGAGGAAGTGGGTCATTGGGGGCATACCTTTGGGGTGTATGCTTTGTACTTGGTGTGTGAATCTCTCTCTCTCTCTCTCTCTCTCTCTCTCTCTCTCTCTCTCCTTCCTGTTGTGATCTCCAGAGCGGCTTTACTCCACCACACTCGTCTGCCATGATGTTCTGCCCCATCTTGGGACCAGATCAGTGGAGTCAGCCACCTATAAACTGAGACTTCTGAAACCATGAGCCCCCAAATAAACTTTTCTTCCTCTAGATTTTCTTGTTGGTCATTTGGTCACCGTGTTGAAAAGCTGACAAAAACAACACCCAAACATAAGAGTAGGCACTCTTACAAAACAAGCACTACTAGATGTAAAGAAATGAGGTTCAAATCAATAATAGTGGGTGACTTCAACATCCTTTCTCACCAATAGATCATCCAGATTAAAAAAAAAATCAACAAAGAAACATCAGAGTTGAGATACTATATATCAAATGACTTAACAATTACAGATGTCATCCAAGATCAGTTAAAAAAAAGAATCTGTAATATTTTTATCCTTTCGTTGATATCTGTGCATTTGAGGAAATGTCACCTCTCTGGGTTTTACAAATGTTCTTTGTCAGGAGTGGGCCTCATTACTTAGTTCTAGAAGGGCCCAACTTGTTATGATTCTAGGTAGGAATAACTTATTGTGAGTTCTCTAATAATTTGGGATGCTGCCCTTGTTCTGCTATCCAGTGGAGCTACTGACTAGGTAAAGTTATGACTGGTCAGGGAGTGGCAGGATGCCCTGGTGGGCAATTCCACCAGTCACAATCTGCATCTTGGCAGGACTGCGGGTTGAGCTTCAGTTCAGAAAACTGCTGTCCCATGTGGACGGGACAAGAGGCTTTGCTCCTTAGAACTGCATGATTGAACATTGACTGTCTGTCAGGGTGAAGCTGTAGGGGTGTAGACCTTTTCCAATTTCAGAAACTATTTGCCTTCATGGATCAAGAAAATTTAGTTCCTACCCTCTTCTGAAATGGGAGGAGGTGAAAATCTCCCCGTTTAGGCAGTGTCATTTGTGGGTTTTGGCTGAGTGGTGCTGCTGCTAGACTTGAGTATCACGAGATATAGTCCCTACAATTCTCTGAAGTGGGTGGAGGAGAGTATTTTGCAGCCTTAGAAGCATTTTTGTGATGAGCTCTGAGGCTGTTCATGGACACTAGTTGTCCATGGATTCATGCTAAGTTAAACCTCACGTTGTGCTTTGAAGGCAAACAATTGAGCTTTGCAGATAGGACATGAAGTTAGTTGGCATCTCTGATTGGGTGACACAGCTAGTAGGAATACAAGGGGACCACCAATATCTGCATGCTGGTCACTCCTTTCTTTCTACCTAAACTTGGGTGATCTAGTTAGGCTGTTGTCTCAGTCCTCTCTATAGGGTTAGAGAGGCTTCTTGGGAAATATCTTGGAATACTAGGGAGGCTAGCTGACTATTGCTGGTTCTTTGGGTTAACATCCAGACTGGCAACTGTATGACTCATGAGCACCACTGGAGAAAAGAACTTGGCTTCAGTGCTCCCCACCCAACTTGATGTGACAGGCATCAGTTACAGTCTCCCGGCAACCAGAAAGCAGATGACATAACATGCACATGATGTTATGTGGTGGGCTGAACTGTGTGGGATGTGGGAGTATTTTTATGTCACAGGAGTGTGTTCAACGGAGTTAAGCACTGCTGCTATAGAACTTACCTCCGTATTCAATCTCCATCCTATGGCTGATAGTAATTGATTTGTCACCTCACCTACATTTTAAAATGTTTTTGGTGTTTTCATTGGAAACAAAATTCGTTTTCACATTTGAAGACTCATTTAAAATATAAAATAGTGTTTGGTGAATGCAGTCTCAGGCAGTAATTGTGTGAGTCAACGTTCTGAGAAGAGTAATCTCATCAGGCCTGATTAAAATGTTTTTGTTCAAGATCTACTAAATGTGGATATAATGGCTTTGAGGGCTGTAATAAGCACTCAAAGATAATAAGCAGAGGATGGAGGTCATGTTTCATCCTTATAGGGATGTTATCAAAGGTTATTACTACCCTTGGAAAAGCTAAGTTTTAGTCAGTACTTCACAATACTCAGTCTGAAATTAATTTTATGTTATTTGTGATGGGTGCCATGTACATGTACAAATATCACCCCTACATGTACAAATACATGTACAAATATCACACCTACCCCATATATATAGTCAATTAAAAACTAATAGTGGCACAATTTTCTAATTTCTAAAAAATTCATAAACTCTTTCCCTTTCAAACAATATCAGCACACAAAATACAAGTTAATGTATAAAGTATTGACGACTTGGTTAATCTAAGAAAGGATTGTTTTGCTTCGTGGGTTTTCAGTGCTACTGTTAGACTTCACATCCCTGGAGGGAAATTCCACTAGTTGTAATCTGCATTGGGCAGGGCTGCAGGGTAGGCTTCAGTTGGGAAAACTGCCAAAGTCACTGAAAGATAAGTACAGTTTTACTATGGATTTGGGGTAATCAGGATAGGTTTGTCAGTTGTGCATGAGAAATTCTCAAGTCTCCACACTAAAGATTTCTTCCATTATCTTCATACCACACTTCATACCCTCATCAACCTTTGTAAGCCTAGTGTTTGAGGCCTGTGAGTGGATCTTATCTTTTATGAAAGGCCAACGTAATGCAAAAGAAATTGAGGAAATATTAAAGGATAAGGAAGGTGAAAGAGGATTTCTCCTTTGAAATTATCAAAGTGCTTTCTTCCCTATGTCTCTTCTCTTTTTAAATTTTTTAAAATTTATTTCTTTCATACATGACAATAGTGGAGTGCATTACATTCATAATTATCCATTCACAGCACAATTTTTCATAACTCTGTATATAAAGTATGTTCATGCCAAATTATGCCATTATACATGAACTCTCTTATTGATTTTTTTGCATTACAATTCTTAATACACCTTTATACCACAACTTATCATATCTCTGTTTGTATATAAGGTATGTTGACACCAAATTCACATCTTTGTACATGTATTTTGTATAATGATGACTGTTTCCTTCCACCATCCTTGCTATTCCCCTTCTCTCTCCCTTTCCCTCCCACCCCTATTCCCTATCTAGAGGTAATCTTCCTCCCTGCTCTCCCTCCCTACCGCACTTTGAGTCACCCCCCTTATATCAGATAAAATATCCAACATTTGTTTTTTGGCGATTGGCTAACTTCACTTAGCATAATCTTCTCTAATGCCATCCATTTTCCTGCAAATGCCATGATATTATTCTTTTTTATTGCTGAGTAATATTCCATTGTGTATAAATGCCATATTTTTTTTTATCCATTCATCCACTGAAGGACATCTAGGTTGGCTCCACAGTTTAGCGATTGTGAATTATGCTGCCATAAACATTGATGTGGCTGTGTCTCTGTAGTATGCTGTTTTTAGGTCCTTTGGGTATAGTCCATGAAGAGGAATAGCTGGTCACATGGTAGTTCCATTCCCAGCTTTCCAAGGAATCTCCATACTGCTTTCCAAATTGGCTGCACTAGTTTGCAGTCCCACCAGCAGTGTATGAGTGTTCCTTTTTCTTCCGCATCCTCGCCAACACTTGTAGTTGTTTGTCTTCATAATAGCTGCCATTCTTACTGGAGTGAGATGGTATCTTAGAGTAGTTTTGATTTGCATTTTTCTGATTGCTAGACATGAGGAGTATTTTTTCATGTATTTGTTGATTGATTGTATATCCTCTTCTTAGAAGTGTCTGTTCAGATCCTTGGCCTATTTATTGATTGGATTATTATTATTATTTTTTTTTAGTACTTACCTTGTTGAGCTCTTTGTATACCCTAGAGATTAGAGCTCTATCTGGTGTGTGAGGGGTAAAAATTTGTTCCCAGATGTAGGCTCCCTGTTCACCTCACAGATTATTTCTTTTGTTGAGAAAAAACTTTTTAGTTTGAATCTATCCCATTTGTTGATTCTTGGTTTTAATTCTTGTACTATAGGCGTCTTACTAAGGAAGTGGGAGCCTAGCCCCACGTGATGAAGATTAGGGCTTACTTTTTCTTCTATTAGACGCAAAGTCTCTGGTTTAATTCCTAGATCCTTGATCCATTTTGAGTTAACTTTTGTGCATGGTGAGAGACAAAAATTTTCATTTTGTTGCATATGGATTTCCAGTTTTCCAGCACCATTTGTGGAAGATGCTATCCTTTCTCTAGCGCATGCTTTTGGTACCTTTGTCTAATATGAGATAGTTGTAATTTTGTGGGTTAGTCTCTGTGTCCTCTATTTTGTACCATTGGTCTACCAGCCTGTTTTGATGCCAGTACCATGCTGTTTTTGTTACTATTGCTCTGTAGTATAGTTTAAGATCTGGCAGATCTGTCTGTTTTGATAGACATTTAGCCATGCTAACGAAGAGAAGAAGAGAGAGAACCCAAATTACTAGCATATGGGATGAAAAAGGCAATATCACAACAGATGCTACAGAATACAGAAGATAATTAGAAATTACTTTGAAACCTTATACTCCACAATAGAAGATAGTGAAGGCATCAATAAATTCCTAGAGTCATATGACCTGCCCAGATTGAGTCAGGAAGATATACACAACTTAAACAGACCAATATCAAGTGAAGAAATAGAAGAAGCCATCAAAAGATTACCAATCAAGAAAAATCCAGGACTGGACAGATATACAGCTGAGTTTTACAAGAACTTTAAAGAAGAACTAATACCAATACTCTTCAATCTATTTCAGGAAATAGAAAAAGAGGGAGAACTTCCAAATTCATTTTATGAGGCCAATATCACCCTGATTCCAAAACCAGATAAAGACACCTCAAAGAAAGAAAACTTCAGACCAATATCTCTAATGAATATAGATGCAAAAATCCTCAATAAAATTCTGGCAAATTGAATACAAAAACATTTCAAAAAGATCGTGCTCATGATCAAGTGGGATTCATCCCAGGGATGCAAGGTTGGTTCAACATATGGAAATCAATAAATGTAATTCATCACATCAATAGACTTAAAGATAAGAACCATATGATTGTCTTGGTAGATGCAGAAAAAGCATTTTACAAAATACAGCAACCCCTTCATGTTCAAAACACTAGAAAAACTAGGGATAACAGAAACTTATCTCAGCATTTTAAAGGCTATCTATGCTAAGTCTCAGGCCAACATCATTCTAAACGGAGAAAAACTGAAGGCATTCCCTCTAAAATCTGGAACAAGACAGGGATGTCCTCTTTCACCACTTCTATTCAACATAGTTCTTGAAACACTGGCCAGAGCAATCAGACAGATGAAAGAAATTAAAGGAATAACTATAGGAAAAGAAGAACTTAAACTATCCCTATTTGCTGATGATATGATTCTATACCTAGAAGATCAAAAAAACTCCACCAGGAAACTTCTAGAACTAGTAAATGAATTCAGCAAAGTGGCAGGATATAAAATCAACTCTCATAAATCAAAGGCATTTCTGTATATCAGTGACAAATCCTCTAAAAAGGAAATGAGGAAAACTACCCCATTCACAATACCCTCAAAAAAATAAAATAAAATAATTGGGAATCAACTTAACAAAAGAGGTAAAAGATCTATACAATGAAAACTACAGAACCCCAAAGAGAGAAATAGAAAAAGACCTTAGAAGATGGAAAGATCTACCTTGCTCATGGATAGGCAGAATTGATATTATTAAAATGACCATATTACCAAAAGTACTATACAGGTTCAATGCAATTCCGATCAAGATCCCAATTCCTCATAAAAATAGAAAAAGCATTCATCTGGAAAAATAAGAGACCCAGAATAGCTAAAGAAATTCTAAGCAGGAAGAGTGAAACGGGTGGTATCGCTATGCCAGATCTTAAACTATACTACAGACCCATGTCTCTTCTTTAAGTCAGGAAAATAAATAAGTTAAATTGCAGTCTCCTCCCTCCTTGGGTAAAATACTCAACAAAGAACCTCAGATTCAAACAGAATTGAAGGTTCATACAATTCAAAGCCCATTGGACACATGAGTTTTATGTTACTTATAATCTTATCCTAAATTTTACAAGATAGGCAGACATCCAAAGACATCTATTTTTAGAAAACTAAATTTTTATCAGTGTTAATTCAAGTAATATTAATAGAATGTCTACCACATGTTGGTGACAATAAATAGTTCTGGACACTCAGTTGTCCATGTTACACAGTCCTGAGCACCAAGAGTATGATCACATAACAGGGATGATTGAAAATAAAGCAAGTATAAAGCAATGGTGTGTTACAGAGTAAGCCTTCAGATTGATCGCAGAAATAAAAGCACCAGAAGAGGTTCATGTGGTGACCAGAAAAGTGACAACAGCAACCTTAGCAAAGGAAAAATATGTGACAAATTGCAGTGGTGGAAGAGAGTATATTTGGAAGCTGTAATTTTACAATATAAATGAATGAAAAAGTAGATAGCAGATCCTAGGGGTCAGATCATGGAACGCATTGAATGCCAACTTTTTTTTTTTGTGAGATCTATCTTAACAGCAGTGTGGAGCCAGTAAAGAGTTTTAGGCAGGATGGTGGTTAGACAAAAAGTAAATTTCTTTTTAATCACCCTGCAAAAGAGATAGAGAAAGAAAAGTTAAAAGCAACAAGTCTGTACAGTGGGCTGCTTCATTAATATCATTGAACTATTAAGGGATTCTGAACTAAGGTGTGACAATGGATTGGGACCTTTAGAGCTGGGGACACTAGGTCGGGTGAGCCTAGGATTATCTGCTCATGATAGTCCTTAAATGGAAATACATGGAAAACACTGGGTCTTGAAGTACAGGTTCAGATAAAGGGAGAGATTGCACCTGTATCATCAAAATAAAAATCGCAAGAAGAAGTACCCATGTATTAGGACTGGATGCACGGTTCATAGGTTAGCAGATTTGTTTTCTTATATGGTGTAATGTTGAGGATGTTGACCTGAAACTCTCACTGTGCGAGGATCACTGTCTGACAATAAATTCCTATAAAATGCAACCAGTCCACCATCTGCATTGCAATCTGTTCTCTGTATTACTTATTTCTTGAGTCAAGAGCAACCAAGTTAAAAGTGAACTGATTTGGAGAATGTGGATCAGATTCCATGGTCCAATTGTAGAGCCTGAAGACTACCTGTTGATGTTGGTTCTTCTCAGGAGACTCCCTGGATATCTTCTTGTAGATATTTTGACAGTAGGTTAAGAAATGTGATAGGTACTAAGATGGAGAAAACACTCCTCAGGCCCCAGGTCTTCTCAACTCTTGCCTGTGGAGGGAGCAGGATGGGGGTCACACAGCTCCCTAAGAGATGCACAAACATCAATGTAAGGACAGAGGGAGCATGAGAGAGAAGAAAACATGAAGCCACCAAAGGAACCCAATAATTATCTAGTAACTGACCACAAAGAAGGAAAAACTTATGAATTGTCTGAAAAACATTCAAAATAATGATTTAACAAAAGTTCCATTGAAAAATAAAAAGGACACAAAGAAGTTCTTAAATAAAATCAGAAAAGCAACTCATGATTTGAATGAGAAATTCAACAGAGACCGATGTAGTAAAGAAGAACCAAATAGAAATTTTAGAGCTGAAGAATTCCATTAATGAAATAAAGAAATGCAAATGAGAGCTTCAACGCAGACGAAGCCAAGCAGAAGAAAGAATCTGTGAACTTGAAGACTGGTCTTTTGAAATGACTCAAGGAACAAACAAACAAAAAAAGTCTAAGGAACTTATGGAAATCATCATTAAGTGAACAAATATTTGCGTCAGAAGGATAAGAAATGGGGAAAGAGAAAGAAAGCTTGTTTAATAAAATAGTTGTTCAAAATTACTCAAGCCATGAAAACAGATATGAGCACTCCTATCCATGAAGTTCAAAGGTGCCGTATAGATACAATCCAAAGAGATTCTCTCTAAGGCTTGTTATAATAAAACATTAAAACTCAAAGACAAAGAGAATTGTTAGAAGCAGCAGGAGAAAAAGGTCCATTTCCCTGTAGAAACTTTACACACAAAAAAGCTGGGGGGCTGGTATATTCAAAGTTCTGAAAGAAAAAAGGCTTCTAGCCATGCATAGTATGCCCAGCAAAGCTTTGAAAACCTTTGAAACTGAGGAAGAAATAATGCCTTTCACAGATAAGCAAAGGCTGAGCAAATTCATTACTAGCAGACCTGCCATACAAAGGAATTCTTAAAGGAGTTCTTTTAGTAGAAAGGAAAAGATCATAATTATTATCAATAATTCATATGAAAGTATAAAACTCACCGGTAGAGGTAAAAATACAGAATATGCCAGTGTTACACTTTAGTGTATATGAAACATAAATAAATTTTGTGTTGAGACCTAGGTTTCACTCTCAAAAATATTTCATATTATCTACATGCAAATATTCTGAAATCCAAACAATCTGAATTCCAAAATACTTCAGGTCACAAGCATTTCAGTTAAGGCTTATAACATCCATATTTTAAAAAACTAACCAGAAAACAAATAATAAAACACCAGTAGTAAGTCCTTACCTATCAACAATAGCCTGGAATATAAATGGATAAAATTCTCCAATCAAAAGCTATTAGAGAGGCTAAATGGATATAAAACAACATAATCCAATTATATGCTACTTACAAGAGACCTGCTTAAGCTTTAAGGACACACCTAGGCTAAAAATGAAAGGAATAGAAAGAGGAAAGATGTTCCTCACAAATGGTAACCAAAAGATAAAATAGACTTCATGTAACTGTCACAAGAGGCAAGGAAGGTCATTGTTTAATGACAAAGGAACAATTCATCAAGAGGACATAAAAATTGTAAATATAAATGCACTCAATCTGGAAGCACCTAATACATAAAGCAAATATTAGTAGGCAAAATCAGCTGTAGATAGCAATATGATAATAGTAGGGGACTTTAGTACCACACTTTAAATGATAGATAAATCGACAGATGAATAGTAATAAGAAAATACTATATTCAAATTGTTCTTTTTACTAAATTCCATCCAATAGCATCATCATATATATTTTTCTCTGGTGTATACAAAGTATATTCACACCATTCGTGTCTTCATACATGTACTTAGGGTAATGATGATCATCTCATTCCACTATCTTTTTTATCCCCATGCCCCCTCCTTTACCCTCCCACTCCTTTGCCCTATCTAGAGTTTGTATAATCTTCCCATGCTCCCCCTCCCAATCCCATTATGAATCAGTCTCCTTATATCAGAGAAAAGATTCGGCATTTGGTTTTTTTGGGGGGATTGGTTAACTTCACTTGGCATAATATTCTCCAACTCCATCCATTTACCTGCAAATGCCATGATTTTATTCTCTTTTATTGCTGAGTAATATTCCATTGTGTATATATACCACATTTTCTTTATCCATTCATCTACTAAAGGGCATCTAGGTCGATTCCACAATTTAGCTATCATGAATTGTGCTGCTATAAACACTGATGTGGCTGTGTCCCTGTAGTATGCTGTTTTTAAGTCGTTTGGGTATAGACTGGAAGTGGGATAGCTGGGTCAAATGGTGATTCCATTCCCAGTTTTCCAAGGAATCTCCATACTGCTTTCCACATTGGCTGCACCAATTTGCAGTCCCACCAGCAATGTGTGAGTGTGTCTTTTCCCCCACATCCTTGCCAACACTTATTGTTTATGTTCTTAATAATTGTCATTCTTACTGGAGTGAGATTAAACCTTAGAGTACTTTTGATTTGCATTTCTCTAATTGCTAGAGATGTTGAACTTTTTTTCATTTATTTGTTGATTAATTATATATTATCTTCTGAGAGGTGTCTGTGCAGTTCCTTGACCCATTTATTGATTGGGCTATTTGTTTTTTTTTTTTGCTGTTTATCTTTTTGAATTCTTTATATACCCTAGAGATTAATGCTCTATCTGATGTGTGAAGGGTAAAAATTTGCTCCCAAGATGTAGGCCTCTATTCACCTCACAGATTGTTTCTTTTTCTGAGAAGAAGCCCATTTATTGGTTCTTCATTTTAATTCTTGCACTATAGGAGTCTTGTTTAAGGAAGTTGGGGCCTAATGTGACATGATGGAATTTAGGGCCTACTTTTTCTTCTAATAGGCACAGTGTCTCTTATTTAATTCCTAGGTGCTTGATCTACTTTGAGTTGAGTTTTGTGCATGGTGAGAGATAGGGGTTTCATTTCAATTTGTGGCATATGGATTTCCAGTTTTCCCAGCACCATTTGTTGAAGAGGCTATCTTTTTTCCAATGCATGTTTTTGGTACCTTTTTCTAATATAAGATAACTGTAATTATGTGGGTTAGTCTCTGTGTTCTATATTCTGTACCACATTGGTCTACCAGTTTTGGTGCCAATACCATAATGTTTTTGTTATTATTGCTCTGAAGTATAGTTTGGGTCTGGTATAGTGATGCCACCTGCTTCACTCTTCTTGCTAAAGATTGCTTTAGCTATTCTGAGTCCTTATTTTTATAGATGAATTTCATAAATGATTTTTCTATTTCTATGAGGAATGTCATTGGGATTTTGATTGGAATTGCATTAAATCTGTATAGTGCTTTTGGTAGTCTGGTCATTTGACAATATTTAATTTTGCCTATCCAGGAACAAGGGAGATCTTTCCATCTTCTAAGATCTTCTTTAATTTCTTTCTTTAGCATTCTGTAGTTTTCATCGTAGAGGTCTTTCACCTCTTTTGTTAGGTTGATTCCCAAATATTTTATTCTATTTTTTTTGAGACTATTGTAAATGGGGTCATTTTCCTTGTTTCCCTCTCAGAGGATTTGTCATGATATACAGAAATGCCTTTGACTTATGGGTGTTGATTTTTGTATCCTGAATTCATTATTTATATTGCTGAATTCATTTACTAGTTCTAGAACTTTTCTCGTGGAATTTTTTTGGGTCTTCTAGGTATAGAATCATATCATTGGCAAATAGCACTAATTCGAGTTCTTCTTGTCCTATCCATATGCCTTTAATTTCTTTCATCTAATTGCTCTGGCCAGTGTTTAGAAAACTATGTTAAATAGAAGTGGTGAAAGAGGCCATCCTTATCTTGTGCCAGTGTTTAGAAGGAATTCTTTCAATTTTTCTCCATTTAGAAGACATTGGCCTGGGGCTTAGCATAGATAGCTTTTATGATGTTGAGATATGTTCCTGTTATCCCTAGTTTCTCTAGTTTTTGAACATGAATAGATGCTATATTTTGTCAAATGCATTTTCTGCATCTATTGAGATGATCATATGATTCTTAGCTTTAAGTCTAATGATGTGATAAATTATATTTTTTATTTCTGTATGTTGACCTTACATCCCTGGGATGAACCTCACTTCCTCATAGTGCACTATTTTTTTTTGATATGTTTTTGTATTCTATTTGCCTGAATTTTATTGAGAACTTTTGCATCTATGTTCATCGGAGATATTGATCTGAAGTTTTCTTACTTTGATGTGGCTTTGCTTGGTTTTGAAATCAGAGTGATATTGGTCTCATAGAATGAGTTTGGAAGTGCTGCCTCTTTTTCTATTTCATGAAATAATTTGAAGAGTATTGGTATTAGTTCTTTTTTATAGGTCTTGTAGAACTCTGCTGTGTATCCATCTGGTCCTGGCTTTTCTTGGTTGGTAGGCTTCTGGTGCCATTTTCCATTTCATTGCTTGAAATTGATCTGTTTAAATTGTGTATATCACCCTGATTCAATTCAGGCAAATAATATGACTTTAGAAATTTGTCAATACCTTCAATATTCTCTATTTTATTGGAGTACAAGTTTTCAAAATAATTTCTAATTATCTTCTGTATTTCTGTAGTATCTGTTGTGATATTTTCTTTTTCATCATGTATGTTAGAAATTTGAGTTCTCTCTTTCTTTCTCTTTGTTAGCATGGCTAAGCCTTTGTCAATTTTATTTATTTTTTTTTGAAGAACCAACTTTTGGTTTTGTCTTGAGTTTTTTTTTTTTTGAAAAAATAAGCAAAATTGCCATAGTTTCAGCTAGTGTAACTATGACAAAAAATACTAAATAAAATAAAATGTATGATAATTAAGAAATAATGATGCCACAGAAATTAGAAAGATCATACATGACTATTATGGACAATTAGGTACCATTGCATTGGATAAATTAAAGGAAATGAATACAGTTTTAGAAAAATGCAAACTACCAAAACTGAGTTAAGAATATATATAAAGCATGAACAGATGAGTAATTAATAAAGGAATTGAAGAAATAATAATAATAATTTTAAAAAATATCTGCCAACAACAACACAACAACAAAACCCAGGTCTCACAGCAAAATTCTATCAAACATTCAAGGAGGAATTACTACCAAAACTTTTTAAATTCTTCCAAAAGTAGGGACTGAAGGAATGCAAATAACAAAGCTAGGCAAAGACATCCAAAGGGGAAAACCAAAAAGCCAAAACTAAAACTACTACAAGCTATTCTTTGATGAACATTGATGCAAAAATCATCAATAAAATTTAAGCAAATTGAATCAAACAACAAATCAAATTTATATGTCAATACCTTGTGGAATTTATCCCTGATATACAATGCTGATTTATCACACACAAATAAACCAATATAATACATCACAGTAACAGAATGAAAGATAAAAACCACATGGTTATTTCAATTGATGGAGAAAAATTATTCAATGAAGTTCAATACACATTCTTAAAATTTTCAGTAAGCTTGTGTGCATAAGGGAAGATTTTTTTTTAACATAATAAAAACTACTTTTGGGAACCCACAACTAAAATTATAATCAATGTGTAAAAACTTTAATCTTGTCCACTAAGATCTAAGATCTGATACAAAGCAGACTCTCATTTTTGTCAGTTGTCTTCAATGTAGTATTGACAATACTAACAGGAGCAAACAGGGAAGAAAAAGGAATAATAAGCACACTAACTGGAAAGGAAGGTGTAAAATTATATTTAAGATGATATGATCGGGCTGGGATTGTGGCTCAGCGATAGAGCGCTCACCTAGCATGGATGAGATCCGGGTTGGATCCTCAGCACCACATTAAAAATAAATAAATAAATAAAGGCATTGTGTTGTGTCCATCTACACCTAAAAAAAATTTTTAAAAAGATGATATATGTTTATACATATAAGTTTATACAAAATGTATATAGAAACTACATATATACAAAACCAAATATTTCACAAAATTTTTTAGAATAAATGAGTTCATAAAGTTGCACGATACAATATCAATATGAAAAATCAATAACATTGTATACATTCGTAATGATTTAAATGCAAAAGAAATAGAAAAATCTAATTTATGATGGTGTCAAAATATTTTTAGGAATAAATTTAACTAGGGAGATGAAATATATGTGCAATGAAAACTATAAAACATTGATAAAAAATTAAAGACAAATAAATTGAAGGATATTCTGTGCTCATGTGTTGGAGGAAATCGTATTATTAAATGTTTATACCACCAAAGCAATATACAGATTCAGTGCAATCTCTATCAAAAATCTCATTTACATTCTTCACAGAAACAGAAAAAATACTAAATTTGTATGAAAACATGAAAGACCCCAAATAGTCAATGCATTCTGAGAAAAGAACAAAGTTGGAGGCATCAGTTTTCCTACTCAAGATTCTATAATAAAGCATTAATAATTGAAACAGTATGATACTGGCATAAACACACACACACACACACACACACACACACACACACGAGCACACCCATAGAACAGAGACAAGAAAATAAATCCACACATTTGTGGTCAAATGATTTTCAATAATGTGCCAAGAATGGGGAAAGGATCATCTCTTCCATCTCTTCAATAAATGGTTTTGGAAAATCTATATATATACAAGAAGAATGAATTTGGAGCTTTTTCTTGCACCATACACAAAAATCCACTCCAAATGGACTAAAGAGTTAATCACATGATCTGAAACAACTAAAGATAAATGATTTAAACCACGCTAACATTTGCCAGTTTTATACTTTCCTGTATTTTCATGTTAGTATTTAGCGTCCTTTTCTTGAATTCTTTAAATAGTTTCATAATTTTAGTTGGGATTTCTATATAGATAGTAGTGTCATCTGCAAATAGCAAAAGAATGATTTCTTCCTTTATCAGCTAATTGCACTTTATTTCTGCTGCCAGATCAAGCTGCCCAGGACCTGTAGTTTACTCTTAATAGGAATACTGAGAAGGGGATCTTTACCTTATAACTGATCTTAGCAGGAAAGGATTTAATTTTTCATAATTTTCATCTTTGCTTATAGATGCTATTTGTGGAAGTTCTCTTATCCTTAGTTTGCTGAGGATTTTTTTAACCACCAATAGAATTTTGTCACATATTTTTCTGCATTTATTAAGTGAATTATATGGTTTTACTTCTTCAGAATAATGAAATCATGAAATATATTGATTGACTTTTAAATAATGAATTAACTTGGCATTCCAATGCAAAACCCTTATGGTAATAACTTTTATCATTTGTAATATTTTTTGATTCAATTTATTTTGTTATAAATTTCTGTTTCTATCTTCATGCAAAAAAGAGCTTTGCAGATTTTTTTAAATAATCTTTTTTTTTGGTCAGATGCTACTCTCAAAGTTAAGACTATCCTCATAAAAGAATTACAAGATGTTTCCTCCTCTTCTGTTGTGTGAAATTGGTAATATTTTTCCTTAAATGTTTGGTATAATTTAGAAGTGAAGCCAGCTGGGATGGAAATTTTATTTGTTGAAAGTTTTCAATGAGTTTAATTTTAATAGACACATAATTATCAGGCTATTTAGTAGTAAAGTAAGCTTTGTGTGTGCTTAAAAGAATTTGTCCATTTTATCCAAGTTGACAAATTTCTGGGCATTATTAATGTTGAAAAATTCTCTTAGTTATCCTTTTCGGGTCTGTAGAATTTGTAGTGCTGTCCCCTTTTTCTCTCTGCTGTTGGTTAGTTGTATTCTCTCTCCCTCTTTTCCCACCTCTGACTCTCTCTCTGGCTTGGTCAATCAGGCTAAACTGATGAATTCCAACCTTTCATGAGCTGGATTCTGATTCCATTGACTTTCCCTTCTTGTTTTCCTTTAATTAATCTTATTTTATTTCTGCTTTTAAGTTACTGTGTCTTTCTTTCTTCTTACTTTGTTCTCAATTGTTCTCATTGATTATTTAAAGGCAGTATGAATTATTGGCATAGAACATCCCTTGTATACTCTCATAAACTTGTAAGTACATAATGTTCCACATTTTCTTCTCAGCACCATTTCAGCTATAGCTCACAAATTTTGATTTATTTTTCATTTTCAGATAATTAAGCTATTTTATAATCTCATTTGTAATTTTTACAACCTCTGATTTATTTAGAAGTAGTTTCCTTGATTTTTCCAATATTTGAAGTGTTGCATGACCCTTTTTGTTATTGATTTCTCCTTTGTTTTTATATGAGGACACATTATGCATTGTTTAGATATTTTAAAAGTACTTTGAGATTTTTAAAAAATAGCTCAAAATGTGGTTGATCTTAGTGAATATTAGGAGTGCCCTTCAAAACAACACTCATTCTGCTGTTGGGTGGAATGTTCTAGAAATGTCAATTAGATCTGGTTATTTGATAGTGTTGTAAAAGTCTTATATGCTACTATAGACTTTAGTTGTATTTATTGTATTGATTACTGAAAGACATGGTGAAATATTGAATTAAAATTGTGGATTTATTTGTTTTCTTTAATTTCCATCAGTTTTTGCTTTATTGATTTCCAAGACCTCTTTTTGTATGCTGCTAGGAGCCACAGCAAACGTATTGATACATGGCTCTTTTGGTTTAGGTGACTGCCAGCGAACCATTGAGGATATGATTATGTTAAGCTTTACATTTCATATGGAAATTGGACTCCTGCTGTTCACCTCGGCCTGTTACGGGACTCCGGTTACTCATGTCACTCATGTAATGGGAGAGTTCCCATTGGTTGGGGAAGGATAATAGGAGGGAACTTCTGAGGGGAGGTCCAAGCTCCCGGTTCCGGTGACACACGTGGGTCTACCGGCTTGCTAGGAAGACACACAGGGATCGCTGGCGGCCTTTTTAAATAAAGCTTTGTTTCCGCTTGAGCGGTTCGTGTTTCTGTGTCTAGCCGGGTTGCTGGCGGCTCCTGCAGCCGGATTGCGGCAGTATGCATATACATTTAGGATTGTTTTGGCCTCTTGATTATTAACACTTTTATTAAGCATTGTATATCTTCATTACTATGATATTTTATTTTTTAAAAAAATTTTGGTACCAGGGATTGAACCCCACGCCGGGTGCTTTACCACTGAGCCACATCCCAAGCCTCCTTTTTAAAATTAAGTTCTTTTTTTACATAACGGCAGAGCATATTTTGAAATATTATCCATGTATAGAATAAGTATAACTCGTTCCAATTAGGATCCCATTATTATGGTTGTACATGATGTGGAATTACAGTGGCTGTGTATTCATATACGCAGAGAGAAAAAGATATGTCCACTTAATTCTACTGTCTTTCCTATTACCATCTCCCTCCCTTCCCTTCATTCCCCTTTGTCTAGTCCAATGAACTTCTAATCTTTCTCTCCCTTGTTGTATGTTAGCACCCACATATCAGAGAGAACATTCTGCCTTTGGTGTTTTGGCTTATTTCAGTTAGCATAATGTTCTCTAGTTCCATCCTTTTACTAGAAAATGCCATAATTTCTTTTTTCTTTATGGCTGAATAATATTACATTGTGTATATATAACACATTTTTTATACATTCATCTGTTGTAGGGCACTAGGTTGGTTCCATATTTTTGCTCTTGTGAATTGAGATGCTATAAACATTGATGTGGCTGCATCACTGTAGTATTATGATTTTAAGAACGTTGGGGTATAAACAGGGGAGTAGGATAGCTGTCAAATGATGGTCCCATTTCCAAGTTTTCTGAGGAATCTCCATCCTGCTTTCCAGAGTGATTGCACCAATTTGCAGTGCCACCAACAATATATGAGCGTACCTTTTCCCCCACATCCATGCCGGCAGTTATTGTTGCTTATATAATTGACGCCCCACCACATGAGTAAAACCCAGGGGTTTTTCCTGAGGAAAAGTTTCCCAGTGTGGCCCAGTATCTGCCCAGCCAGGGAGGTACAATTTAAAATCTTCAAACCAATGTAAGGAAGAGCTTGAAAGTTAACAAAGCCTACACCTGGCCCTAAATCCTGCCTGCAGGATCTCCCTTCTCTCTAGCAAACCGAACTATCAAACCTGAGAAGAATATTTGAAAATCCAATGGAAAAATTTCCTTTATTTTTTCAGCAAGATCCTCTACATTATTGTATCATTTATCGTTTTTTTAAAATTTTTTTCTATTCAGTGTTCAATTGTGACCTGAATGGTTCATAGACACTTAAACATATTCAGACATATTGTTTGGTTTTTTGGTTGTTTTTGTTTCCATTTGTTTTGTTTGGTTGGGTTGGTTTTTTTTCCTCATTCCTAACATTTTTTAAAGGTAGTTTTTTTAAAATTATTTTTTAAATAAATGACAATAGTGGAATGCATTACACTCATTACTACCCATATCAGCACAATTTTTCGTAACTCTGTATATAAAGGTAGTTATTTCTTGTAGATCAACAGTTTGAGGACTAAGATGTTTAATTAGAATACAGCAGTTTTGTTCTTGTAGTCTTTTTAAAATTTTTGAGACAGGGTCTCACTAAGTTAGTGAGGCTGCCCTCGGACTTGTGGTCCTCCTGTCTCAGTCTCTTGAGTCACTGGGATCATAGATGTGCTCCACCATGTCCAGCTTGTTCTTAAGTCTACTTTGGTGTAGCTACTTCAGCTACACTCAGGGGTTGTTTTCCAGTTCTATTGATTCTACTCATAACCTTGTCAAAACATTCTTCACCTTTGTTATTTTAGTATTCATGTCTATTATTTGCATTCGATACATCAGTATAACTTTCATTTCTCTACTGAAAGTCCTCATGCACTTTTGCAAGCTATTTACCATTTTCATTAGATATTTATATTTATTAATGAGTTATTTAAATATCCTGTATGACAGTTTATATATAAAAATCATATATAATTAATTTTTATATAATAGGCTCTTAAACAAGTAGTATTATGCTTTATAATAGGCGTTTTTTTTTCCTGTTCTTCCAATAGTATTGTGTCAGAGAGGGAATCTATGCAATTAGAATCTATGCAATTAGAAGTTGAATTGGATTTGGGTTTTGTTGTCTCACTGTGGTTGTCTTCATAGCGCCAAAAACTTTAAATTAGTTTGTTACTTTTTCTTACTGAGGAATGTTAAATTGTTGCAGGCTATTTCCCAGTGGTGCTCTTCTTGCAAACCCAAGCCTATGAAGTGATAATACATATTTTTGTGTTGGTCACAAATGCTTATTGGAAGAATGGATTCAATTTCTAGGTAGACATCTATGAGTTAACCTTTCTTTGCAGAAGAGAGAATGTTTCCTGTTTGGGGAGCAGCAAGAATTGTAGGATAAGTGTGGTTTATATGGAGGAAGAAATAAAGAGAAACTTAGATTGCAGTGGACTTTGAAGCATTTAACTCCATTGAGTTAAGATTTGGTGATAGAGTTATTGATGACTTTACTTTTGAACTGGTTAGTGTTAGAATAAAGTATCACATGGAAAAATCAATAGGAAAGTAGTCTACAGAATGAATTTTCCAGGATTTCTCACATTTTATTTTATCAAAAACATTGAAAGGCTCCCTATAACACAGTTTGCTGGGTCCTATCTAGAGAGAAAGAGAGAAGACTAGTTGTCCTCCCAGAATACAAAATATGCACGAGGCAAAGAGGAATACCACAGAATTGTAATGTGATTTCATTCTTAAAACTTATATTGAACCTCTTCACAAATATTAAACATGTAAAGGGGTACAGAAAGTCAACAATTTTGTGTTAAGGATTTTTTTTTTTTTTCCTTTTGGTACCAGGAATTGAACTCCGAAGCACTCGACCACTGAGCCACATCCCCAGGTTGTTCTTTTTTTTTTTTTTTTTTTTTTTTGCTGAGTCTGGCTTTGAACTTTCGACCCTCTTGTCTTAGCCTCCTAGCCTCTGGGATTATAGGCATGCACCACCAAGCCTGGCAAGGATTTTTGATGACCCTTTTCTTTCCGTCTTCTCCCCTATAGACTCTAAAACTCTCTTTACATACATATTATTTGGAGTCTTAAAGCTTAATCATATTTTTGGAACTTTAACAGCATGATGTCAATATAGGTGTTCTTTAACTCTTGCAAATGCCTAGAAGTATTTTTTTGCACATAACTTTGGGGTTTGAAGCAAAACCCTTTGGTCTGAAGAAGAGATGTAATGGCATTCTAGAACCAAATGCTTCATCTGGCAAGGATTCAGGATAACTGCTCATTGGAGTAGGAATACAACTCCAGGAGAACATCCTAAGTTATCAAAGCAGAAAGCGGGCTTTGGTGACTTTTAAGAATATTTTAGGCTTCAGTGGCCTTTTGGAAGGAGGATGGAGAGCAGCCTTCCTCAGGGAGAAGAAGGGCAACATAGAAACCCTGGAGAATTGGGAAGGTGACAGCAATTAACACATGAATTGCATGAAGCCCCTGAGGGGAATTTGGCAGCCCCGCCTTGCCAGTGCAGCCACCACACTTCCTTGGGTCTTTGTGGGAGCTAATTTGAGGGCACTTATGAACTTCCTTTCAGTAGCTTCCCTTGCAAACTAAACTAGTCTCAGGTGATCTCTGAGCCCTGGAGCCAAAAGTGTTGAGGACTCTTAACCTCTATCAGAAATCATTTTGTTGGAAGGGAGGGCTCTTTAGAAAACAACTGCAACCTAAACTAAAGTAGAAATGTTCGGGGTTTTTTTTTTTTTTTTGAAGAAGCTGATTAATATTTGAGAGCCTTTAATAGAAGGGTCAATTGAAGGCATAATGCAAAGTAAATAGGCTTTGGAGGGACAGAAACTGCACTCATCTGATTTGTTAGGGACTCTGAATCAGAAATATGAACATGAATATTGAAATCTTCTCATTCTAAGTATTACAACAAATGTAGTAAATTCTGCTTTCAAAAGCTGGAGAGTTTGGTGTGTGTGTGTGTGTGTGTGTGTGTGTGTGTGTGTGTTTTATGGGTTTCTTGATTCCAAACTTTATAACCAACAGGGGAAATAAGAAAGATTAAAACAGATGGGGAAAATAATAATTTAAAATATTAGAAATGTCATGGATAAATTTCACATTATTTTTGAAGAAAGAGATTTAGAAGGGGAACCCAGACCCATAAAACTTTTCTTTAGATATTGATTAATATTCACAAATTTGTGGTAGGAATATATTACATTTTCAGAAAAGATAAACTGTCTATTGTTTTAAAGTATCATTTCTCAGTTATTTTCTTAAGAGTGTAAGTGAAAAGTATTTTGATTTTTCTTTACATGAAATTTGAGTTCAAAATGTAGACTGAGATTTCAATTGAGGTTTGCCAGTCCTCATTTCAGTGCTAGTACCTTGAAAATGTATTTTAAGGACTTTGCTACAGAAGCTTCATTAAGAGAATTATCTTGCAAAAGAATACCCTGGTCTTAGTATAGGGAACAAGAGACAGGGACAGTGATAATTTGCACAAGATAACTATAATAATAAATGATACCACAAGTTAATTTCATGATTGCACTTCTTTGAGAAACTGGGTCTCCATAATTGGGCTCAAATTATGTAAAAAATTGAGGCAACCAAATCTAGAGAGAAAGAGAGAAGACTAGTTGTCCTCCCAGAATACAAAATTATTTTATATGTCACCCTCCTAAGTGGCCCTGGGGTTCTCTATGTCCAATTGTGGAGGCTCTCCTGTCCATTATGGATGCAGTCTGTTTATACAATCAAGAGTTCAGCACAGTGAGATGGCTCTCTCTCTAAATGAAAGTGTCATTTCCATTGACAGCCCAACTGTTTCAAGGTAAGGTTCAGATTTATTTTGACCATCAGGAAAGAAACATATTTGTAGGTTGTGTGTCTTAACCTTCAGGTACTGGGCTTCTGAATTTACCGGTGCTAACACTGTAGACTCTACTAAGGAAGCCAAAAGTGATAAAGAATCAAAGATGTGTTACAAAATGGATATGCAAATTTTCCAAGGAGAAATTTTTTCTTTTGTTTTCTCTTACTTAGCTGTAGGAGATCATCACTATAATGAATGGGAGATTATATTGGTAATATGCCTATCTCTAAGCCCCATTATGTCTCAGATCGGATTTTTGAGGCAGATACAATTTTTTTTTTTGCCCAACTGTGCACTCTTTGAATATCCATGAATAGTGGAAATGATTATTATTATGAAGTATATTTTTCATATGAGTATGAGACACTAGATAATCCTTTTGTACTCTGTATGCCTCCTAAGTCTTTCAAATCAATACTCACATAGAGAGGGAAACGAAGAAAAGAATTTTTCATGTGGCTAGGTAATAGAAATAGAAGATGTTGTCAGATAGAGTTAAATGTGAAATGCACTCACTGGGGTAGAGTGAAATGTGACACTGACTGTTGGGAAGAGAAATGACATCTCAGTGCCAGGTTCTGGTGATTTCCTTCCTTGCAAAAGCACACTGAGTTATTTTTGAGCGTTGGGCCATAGAGCAGCAAGGAAACCAAATGTAATTAAAAACTGTACAAGAACAATGGGAATAGCAGCATGGAAGCCATCTCCATGGATGACACGTGACGATTCTGACTGCTTGTGACCCACGTAGTGGACAGATCTGGTGATGTTTGCTTGTGGGTCAAGTCTTGCATCTTTTCCTTGATGAACAGTTTCTCATATTTCCTTCAAGTTCTTACCACTTCTATTAGGGCAGGAACATGGAGAGGGGTGACAGGTGCAAAGCTAATGGGTACTTTATTTAGAGAAGTCATTTTCATACTTGGAAGGATGTTCTTTCTTCCCAGGCTTTCTGCATAGACATTGAGTTTGGCATAAATGGGACCTCCACAAACTGTTTAAATTAAAGGAAACGGTAGCAGACCAGTTGAATGATGCCTGATTCTATGATTCTGAAATACCAGATGTTACCAGCAAACATACCCACAATCACTGCCTGAGAATTTACCAGTAGAAATATATTGAACTTAAGATCTTGACATCCTTGGCATTGCTTTTAAGAGAAGAGGAAGGACAATTTTGAGTAGGGCCATGATACTGGAAGGCAGGACCTGTGCAGAGAATAGCATGAAGTCATCAGGTTCATAGATGCAGGGTTAGAAGACAGACTCAGAAAAAGGGAGGCGGGGATGACTAAAGTCAAATGTATCTTCCCCATCCAGGCAAAAGGTAATCCAGGCTCTAACATCATCCCAGGCTGTTGCGTTAATTCCTCACTCATCTTGTTGAGCGGATGCATATTTTCAGCTAAAGATGTTATAATGTAATAAATTGTTGAAAAAATAGGGAAAAGAATAGTGGGTGAATTTATCAGGTGGAATAGGAATAAAAACAATATTGGATTTGTTAAAACTTAGACTAACTTTTTACATTAATTAAAATGGTAAGAGTTTCCATGGAATCAACAAAAAGATTTTCTTTATTTAAAAAGGCTGATTGATTGAAATTTAACTTTTAAATTAGGCATATTATGTCATGGAAAAAAAAGGTTTGTGTGAAGAATCTGAACACCTATTTTTGGTCTTTGTTTCTTTGTCATAGAGAGAACATTTGTGTCTTGATATTTTCCCCAACAGGTACTTACTGAATGATGGTACAAGGTACAAGGAGATACTTTTAACTAGGGCCAAAAAAAAAATAGGTAATTTTTTAAAAATTTTATAATTTGACAAATAAAAATTATATGAATTTATTTTGTAGACTTCAAGTACTTCACCAGATAAAAAGCAATCAATGTAAGTATGTAAATTAATACATAGCTTGATTTAGCCATTTCCATAACAATAATATTTTGACTGAGAAGTTTTAATATTTGCTCTCCACACCTCTTCTCTGAGTTTTGCTGGAGTTTCGGTGTTATTCACATTTAAAGTTCCCATTTTCTATTCGTATGTGACTATTTTACAGGGCCAGTTGTTACACTGATTCATAAAGGCGTCGAAGGGGACGATTTTTTAGCAGAATATTCCTATGGCACTTTTATTTTCTTTTTGTGCTGGGGATTGAACTCAGGGCTTCCCTCCTGCTGAGTATGACCTCTGAGCCATGCCCAGAGTCCCATACCTTTGTCATTCTATCACATGGTGTTGATTTGTGATGCCACAGTAATAACTCTACATTCACCATGATTCAAAGATATAGGCAAAGGGAAATCTTCCCTCCCAGTGCTCATGTCTAAGAGGTATATTGTTCTCCAGTGCCGTGTTCTGAGCAGGCAGTGTGGATTGTTTTTGAGGACACAAGAGACATTTCACAACATGAGGGGAGGTATGCTTTGAGGTTTGTTGAGCATGAGGATGATATGACCCAAAAAATGAAAATTAGGATTTTATTGTTTATTAAAGGAGTTTAAGATGAGTAGTTAACATGAAAAAAAAAAACACTAAGGAAGAATTACAAAGTAGACTTGTTTATGCATTTTCCCAGTATGGGTTTAGTTGCCATACTGCAGATAATTCTTTAACCTGCCAACTGTATTCTTCTTTGTTGCTACCTATTTTACCTGTGGTCCTCATGTGCCAGTCTCTCTTTGGCATTCTGATGCCAAATCATATCCTCATGGAGACACTCCACTGCCCTTGTGATTCAAAGTGCATCTATAAAGTGTATGGCGACCCAGCGTGTCTTCCTGGATGATTTGGGATTTGAAGTACTTGACTAAAAATGGATGGTCTATATAAATGCAATAAAATTTGTTTATGTTTCTTGATAAATATCTCTTGTGATTTGTGAATTTTACTACAGATTAACATTTTTTAATGGGAACGTATAATCGGACATGGGAGAGTGAATTTATTCTCCTCGGACTGACCCGTGACCGGGACACTCAAGTCTCCCTCTTTGTCCTCTTCTTGGCCATGTACCTGGTGACAGTGCTGGGGAACTTCCTCATTGTCCTTCTGATCAGACTGGACAGCCGGCTGCACACACCCATGTATTTCTTTCTCACCAACCTCTCCCTCGTGGACGTGTCTTATGCCACCAGCATTGTCCCTCAGCTGCTGGTGCATTTCCTGGCAGAACACAAAGGGATCCCATTCCTGAGCTGTGCTGCACAGTTGTTTTCTCCCTGGGTTTGGGTGGGATAGAGTTTGTTCTCCTGGCAGTGATGGCCTATGACCGCTATGTGGCAGTGTGTGACCCCCTGCGCTACTCAGTCATCATGCATGGAGGCCTGTGCACTCGGTTGGCCATCACATCCTGGCTCAGTGGCTCCATCAACTCGCTCATGCAGACCACCATCACTTTCCAGCTGCCCATGTGCACAAACAGGTACATTGATCACATATCCTGTGAACTCCTGGCTGTGGTCAGGCTGGCCTGTGTGGACACCTCCTCCAATGAAGTTGCCATCATGGTTTCTAGCATCATCCTTCTGATGACACCCTTCCTGCTGGTGCTCCTGTCCTACATCCAGATCATCTCCACCATCCTGAAGATCCAGTCCCCAGAGGGGAGGAGGAAAGCCTTCCACACCTGTGCCTCTCACCTCACTGTGGTGGCCCTCTGCTATGGCATGGCCATTTTCACCTACATCCAGCCCCACTCCAGCCCCTCTGTCCTTCAGGAGAAGCTGATCTCTCTCTTCTATGCCATTTTGACTCCGATGCTGAACCCCATGATTTACAGTCTAAGGAACAAAGATGTGAAGGGCGCCTGGCAGAAACTATTAGGACAGTTTTCGGGGATAATGTCAAAACTGGCAACATGATAACTCAGGGAAATCACTAGAAAGGAGAGCTGTGCCTCGGTGCTCCCCACCCCACTCATATCACAGGCTTCAGCTGCATTGCTGTGGCATTCAGGAAGCAGATGTCGTAACAAGTGCTGGTGTGTTATGTAGGTGGCTGTTCTGTAAGTGTGCTGGGTGTGGGATGTGGGAGTGTTTTATGTCACAGCAGTGTGTTCAGTGGAGTTAAGCACTGCTGATATTGAACTCACCTCCCGTTCTCAATCTCCATTCCCAAGGCCTGAGATAAGACACACTTTTTTGATTCGTCATATTGTTTCTAATTGTGACCCTTATTCAGGGATCTTCCCTTGGACCCCTTGTTCTTAGCAGACATGCTTTGGCAAAGGTTTAGGTGTTTCCATTTGAAGAAATGCATTTTCCCATTTGAAGTCTCACATAAGATAATGGGTGGTATTGTAGCATGTGCAGTAACTGCATGAATCAACCCTCTGAGGAGGGTGTTGCTGTCAAGGCTGATGGAAGGGTCTTCGTGCAGCAGCACGCCTGGATGTGGATGCAATGCCATTCTCTGAGTGCTGCAGGTAATGATGGATCAAGTGAAGAAAGATCAAGTGAAGGTCATGTTTACCCCAGTACGGATAAAACTAAAAGTTGTTTTCACCCAAGACCATTAATATCCAAGGGAGAATTTTAGTTTCAGGCAGTAATTGACAGTTTTCAAGCAGTTTGAGAATGATTTTATTGCACCTAAATGGGTATCTTTAAAAATGTTAAAGTTATCTGATCTTTGGAAAATCCATTAACTTTACTCTGAATCTTTAAGAACAAAATAAAAATACGAAGTTTGAGAAAATGTATAAAATGTCAAAAGCATAGTTTATCTAAGCAAGGGAATCCTCTTCAGCCAGATCCCATGAGAGTTAAGGAGATCCTTTATTGTGGATTTTGGGGAATTCCAGGTCAGTTAGCTGTGAGAATTGTATCATCAGTTCTCTCCCACTCACTCTCCCACATATAACAGGCTCTTGTTAGCCTTTATAAACCTAATCTGGGTTTCAGAGTGTTTCTCGTCTTTCATGAAGAAAACCAAAAATGCAAAAGAAAGTCAAAGAAATAAGTGAAAGGGGAAAAGAAAATGGAAACAAAAAAGTTAAAGCATAAGAAAATAACTGGTCTTCTCACTTCCTTGGAGCCTAAGTATTTTCTTCTCTGTGACACTTCTTTAAGTCAGTTAACTAGAGGTACTTACTTACATTTGTCCACCCATTGTCTCAGAAACTAGGAGTTATCAGATTTGCAGACTCAGATAATCTGAAGCTCAACTGATGTTTGAATTTTGCTTTCATAGTAAATGCAATCCTTACTGCAATGCTTTGAAGATAGGCAGGCATCACCAAAGATGGCATGCTTACTAAGCTTCTATCAGTGTTAAAACAAGCAATATCAGGGGATATCTACTATGAGCCGGTGCCCATGAGTGGTCTTGAAGACATTGGTCTATATTGCACATTCCTAACAGGAGCATATTCTCACATAGTAGGGATGGCATTTGACTAAGCAATTATAGCAAATGTTTAAATGACAGTATGCCCAGTGGGAATGATTGCAGAAGGCTTTCTATCAAAGCACCCTCAAGTTGAGACCAGAACTGTGAGAATCAGTCATTCAGATGACAAGACACCTGAATGAGGAAAGTCTGGTACAAAGAGCTGTAGGGATGGGGAAAGCATGCTAATTCAAAGATGTCATCAAGTCAATCGCTACACCAGGAAGAGCGGGCAAGTAGGGAGGATAGGACAGGTGTGTAGACATGGACAGGTCCTTGTCCTTTAAAGTATCTGTAGTAGTGCATTGCAGTTATGTATGATAGTGGGATTCGTTTTGACACAATCATACATGCATGGAATATAATTGGCTCCATCTCAGTTCCCACTGCTTCCTGTTTCCCTCCATTTCTCTCCTGCCTAGGTCCCTTTTTTAGTTCTACTCAGCTTCCTCTATTTATTTATTGTTAATTTTTATGTTGGTGTTTTAGACACATTCAAAGGTGAAATTCACTGTGGTACATTTAAATATCTACATTTAATTTTATTCTGCAATTTCTTCCTTTGTCCTTCTTTCTTCCTTCCCAATCAATCCTCTTCTTCCACTTCACTGACCTCGCTTCTGTTTTCATGGAGTCCTCTCTTCGTTTTTTCTTCCTTACTTTCCTCTAATGTTTTCCTAATATGAGGGAAAACATTTGATTCTTGACTTTCTGAGTCTGGCTTATTTCACTTGGCATGATGTTCTCCAGTTCCATACATTTATCAGAAAATGCCATAATTTCATTCTTCTTTACAGCTGAGTAAAACTCCATTCTGTATATATACCACATTTTCTTTATCCATTTATCTGTCGATGATATCTGTAAAACCAGGGCTGGTTCCACAACTTGAATATTGTGAATTATGCTGCTATAAACATTAACTATAGTATGAAGATTTTAGTTCCTTTGGAAAATACTAAGTATTAGAGTAGCTGGGTCATATGGTGGTTACATTCCTAGTCTTTCAAGTAGTCTTTATACTGCTTTCCAAGCTGGTTATAATAATTTCCAATCTAACCTACAAAGTGTGAGTGGACTTTCCCCCCACATCCTCACCAGCATTTATTATTATTTTAATTCTTGATGGCTGCCATTCTAACTAAATAGAGTGAGATGAAATCTCAATGTAGATTTGCATTTTCCTGATTGATAGAGATGTTAAACATTTTCCATCTATTTGTTGGCCATTTGTATTTCTTCTTTTGAGAACTATCTGTTTAGTTCTTTTGTCCATTTATTGATGGATTTTTGATTTGTTTTGTGGGTATTATGTTTCTTGAGTTCTTTATATATTCTGGATTCTAATCCCTTGTTGTAAGAGTAGCTGGTAAAGATTTTCTCCTACTCTGTAACTCTCTGTTCAGGCTCTTGTTTCCTTCGCTGTGCATAATCTTTTAAATTTTATTCCATCTCACCTACTTGTGGTTTTATTTTATTCGTTCAATTTGGTCATATGTGTCTAGATATCTACTAGGTTCTAGTAATTTTGTTAGGGAAGTCAGTGCTTGCCAATATGTCAGAGTGTTGACCATATGTTTTCTTTGAGCTGTTGCAAAATTATTATCTAATTCCTAGGTCCATAATCCACACTGAGTAACTTTTCTGCAGGGTGAAAGACAGGGATTTACTTTCGCTCTTCTATATAGGGCTACCCAGTTTTCACAGCACCATTTGTTAAAAAGGTTCTTTTCTCCAATGCATGTTTTAGGCACCTTTGTCAAATATCAGATGACTATATTGTATGTGGGCTTGTCTTTTATTCTATTCCATGGGTCTTCATGTCTGTTCAATGCCAATATCATGCTGTTTTTGTTACCATATCTCTGTAGTATAATTTGATCAGGTGTTATGATGCCTCCAGCATCATTTTTCTTGTTTATCTTGCTTTGGCTATTAGGATGGTACTTTATCGTTCAATGAAGAATATCATTTGTATTTTGATGGGGATTGCCTTGAATCTGTATACGGTAATTTACAGATTGGTAATATGGCCACTTTTACAATATTCTTTCTTTCTAACATCATGGGAGGTCTTTCCATCCTCTAAGGTTGTACTCAATTTTTTTTATTCAGTGTTTTATAGATTTCATTGTAGGGATTTTTAACTTTCTTGTTTAGATTTATTCCTAAGTTGTTTTTTTTTAAAAGATATTGTGAACAGAATAGTTTTCTTGATTTCTTTCTCCGTAGATTTATTATTGGATTATAGAAAAACTATTGATTTTTTGTATGCTTATCTTGTATTTTGATACTTTTTAAAATTTATCAGCTCTAGTAGTCTTCTGGTGGATATTTTTGGTTCTTCTCTGTATAGAATTACATCATCAGCAAACAGATAATTTGACTTCTTTTTTTCCTTTGATTTTCTTCTCTTGCCTGATTGCTCTGGCAAGAGTTTCAAGAACTATATTTCATAGGAGTGGTGTGATTTGACATCGTTGTCTTGTTCCAGATTTTATAAAAAATGTATTTATTTTTTTCCATACAGTGTGAAGTTGATTTTGAGTTTGTCAGTTTATAAGCTTTAAAATTTTGAGGTAATTTTCTTCCATCTCTTTTCTTTGCAATTTTAAAATGAATGCATGCTCGATTTTGTCTAATCTTTTTGTGCAACTATTGAGATGATCATGTGATTCATGTCCATAATTCTATTAATGTGATGAATTGCATTTATTTATTTGCCTCTGTTGAACAAAATTTGCATCAATGGGATAAAACCAACTTATTTATGGTATACAATCTTCTTAACGTATTTTAGATTACAGTTTGCTAATATTTTAATTAAGAATTTTTGAGTATATGTTCATCAGTTATTAGTCTGTAGTTTTCTTTTCTTGATGTGTCTTCATTTGGTTTTGGTTTCAGGATGTTACTGGATTTATAGGATGAATTTGGGGATATCCACTCTCTTTTTATTTTGTGGAACAATTTGAGGAAGATTGGCATAATTTGTTCTTGAAAGGTCTGGTAGAACTCATCTGGTCCTGGGAATTGTTGCTGTTGTTGGAAAGCTTTTGATTCCTGATTATATTTTATTACTTGATATTGGTCTTTTTAGGTTTTCTACATTCTCTTGGTTCAATTTGTGTAGGTCATATGTGTCTAGATATTTTTCCATATCTTCTAAATTTTCTAGTTTATTGGAGCATCAGTTTTCAATATGCTTCCTAAAGATCCTTTGTGTTGGTATCTCATTTTCATCTCTAATTTTGTTGAATTTGATCTCTCTCATTCTTTTCAATAGCTTATCTAGTCTTGTTTATCTTTTCAAAGAACCAACTGTTGCATTGATCTTCTGTATTGTTTTTTATTTTCAATTTCATTAATTTTGGCTCTGAACTTAATTATTTTCAGTCTTTCTGCTAATTTTGGAATTAACTTGTTCTTACATTTAAGGTGTAACATCAGATTGTTTATTTGGAATCTTTCTGTTGTTTTTGTAAAGTGAATACTCGACTCTTCACACTTTCATCGTACAACTGCCTTTATACAATAATAAAGATCTTGATGTTCCTTATCTGTTTTCATTTGTTTCTAAGATTTTTTTATTTCTCCCCCAATTTGTTTTGTGACAAATTCCTTGTTCAAAAGTGTGACTTTTCAACTCCATATGATAAAATGTTCTCTGGTTTTTATCTTGTAATTGATTGTTAATTGCATTCTATTATGATCTGATTGGATGAAAAAAATTTTTGGGTAGCGTTTGTTTTACGTATGTAGGTACACCAATGTTTGGAGCACAATATTTACATTCATCATATTTTCTTGTTGGATGTTTCCCTTTTAACCTTTTTGAACTGACCTTATTTGTTTCTTCTGATTGATTTTGGACTAAAGTTCTACTTTGTCAAATATGAAAGTAGCTAATCCTGCTTATTTACAGGCTCAATTTGCATGGTGTATCTTTTTTCATCTTTTTACTTTCAATTTATGGGTGTCTTTATCTATAAGGTGAGTCTCTTGTACACACCATATGGTTAGGTTTTGTTATTTAATCCACTCTGCCAATCTATACCTTTTGATTGGAAAGTTTAGATCATTTATATTCATTGTTATTTGGAGAGATGATTTTTTATTTCCTGCCATTTTGATTTATTTCTAGAGTACAATTGAGACTTGATTCTCCTTTACTTGACTATTCTAGTATAATTCATTAATTCAGTCATCCTCATGTTTTTCATTTCTTCTGTGTGTAAAATTTCATTGATTACTTTTTGTAGCCCTGCCTTAGCAGTCATAAAATCTTTTAGTTTCTACTTATTTTGGAACATTTGATTTTATCTTTACTTCTAAAAGACGGCAATCTAGGTTGACACCATTATCTTCCAGGGCTTGGTGTACAGGATTCCAAGTTCTTCTGGATTATTTCTCTGGGCTGAGAAATAATTTGAATATCTAATTGGCTTACCTCTAAATGTGACATGTTGTCCTTATCTTGCAACTTTAAAAATTATGTGCTTATTCTGTATATTAGGCATTTTAATTATAATGAGCCTTAGGATCTGTTTTGATCTTGTCCTTTGCAGTTCTAATTCGTTTTGTGCTTTGTTTTCTATCTCGCTTTTAAGGTGTAGAAAATTTTTTAAATTTACTTTATTGAGAAGGACATTAAAGTTTTGTATCTCAGTGCCTTCTTCTCTATCAATGTTTCTCATATTTGTTCTCTTAATGTTATCCCAGTTTTCTTGAATATTCTGTTCATAGTCTTTGGCATCTTTTCTTTATTGTCAATTTTATTTTCAAGATTATATTGCTATGGGCCAGGCTCTATGGGCAATGACCAAACAGACTCCATTTTACTCTGAGACTCCATACCATGTAAGAAATGCTTCTCCCATGGGAAAGCCCCGCCTCTGTACCCATTAATATTTACCTAGCATAACATATTTGGCAACACAAAATAGCAATTCTTATACAACGTAAAATTATCCTCTTTGGCTTCCATTTTTCTTGGGTACTGTACCTTGTCAGAGATTGATTGTCTAGACATTAGTAACCATTTTCTAACTTATACTCAGCTAGGGTCATTTTGACCCACTTCCCTTCTGCTTGCTTACTGCTATGCCAACCTGGAAAGTCCCGTGGGAAATACCAATGTCCTCATTGCATTGTCTCACTAGCTGCCCAATTCAGTTTCTGTACCTGTTTGCTTGCAGCGATGTGGTTTTTGCCTTTAAATATCCTAAAATGCTCAGGCTCAGGGCTGTTCCTTGCAGAGACAGTTATGGGTCCCGTGGGGGGGCAGTCACCAGCTGGCTGGCTAAATAAAGACTGCAATTTGGACAAAACTGGGACTTGGTGTGTTTTCTGAGTTACCTGCCCCACAACAATATACTTGTCTTTGAAGCCTGAAGAGCTGTCTTCTATGTGGTCTAATGTACTGGAGATGCTTTCAACTGAACTTTTCATTTGGTTTAGAGTCTTTTATTTCCAGGATTTCTGTTTGGTTCTTTTTCAGAATCTCTTTGTTGATATGTCTTCCCTATGTGTATTTCAGAGTATGTGTAGTGTGGTGATTTATGGTAAAGATACTGTAGCTTGGTTGAAGTGGTCCTGGGTGATCTATGATAGATTTAGGACCGCTGGCCTTCTGGAGTGCACAGGTCAAAAGTTAGTGGGCTTCTATCTTAGTACACTGGGCAGTGGCTGAAGTCTGTTGGATGCTTCTCTGTAAGCTTCACTGTGTGTTGTACTACACTGCATATGTACAGGGTTTTCTGCAGGCTGCTTGAGTTATGCTAAGAAACACCTTCTGAGGTCTGTGCATCTGAATGAGAACTGAATTATCTGGTATCTGGGACTTATACTGTGAACCATCTGAGAAGTATTGGAGCACAAGAACCACTTCCCTGGTTGCTAAGGTTCTCACAACAGCCAGTGCTTGTTAATCAGTTCAAGAGCCCGAATCTGCAGGTTTGGAGGGTGCTGCATCTCCTGGCACTTTGTGTTGGATGCCAGGGTATAGGATGTAGGTATGTGACTGGGTCCTGTGCATGAGTGAATGACCACTCCCTTCTGCTTGGGCCTGTTCATAGTGTCCCTATCTAAGTGCTTCATGGCTATCTGTAATTGTAAGGCCTATGAGTGCAGGCTGTCTGTGGACAGTCTGGCAAAGAAACCACAATCCTCATTGCAGCTGATATCTCAGGCTTTGCAGGGTTTTACAGGGGTAGTGAGCCACTTGATCTGTGTTTCCTGAGCTCCAGCAGAAACTGGGGAGTGGTTAGCACTCCCAAGGAGTGACATGCTCTGGGGTGAGCTACATTCCCCTCCCCTTGTCCATGGTGTTGTGAATGGGTTTGGGGTAACTTTCAACTTGCAAGGATCCCTCTATACTTTTTTTCCTAGATGGAGTATTGAGAAAACCAATTCCAGAGGCATTCCTTATGGTTTTATTTGTTCCTTTCTGTCGATGGGGAGAAACTGTCTTGACTTGATTTCTTCTGGGGACACTACGTGTGAACTCTTCAAAATGGTGCCCCACCTGGCACAGCTTTCCGCAATTTGGGCTGAATTTTGTGATCATCTTCATGGTCTTTGTTGCTCCTGTCCCATTGTAACTTGGTCTACCATTCTTTATAATTGTTGTTAAGGAGATCAACTTTAGGTGTTTCCTCTCCCTCTTTCTCTCTTAATTACCCTTCCCTCCCCCCAGTCCCACCCTGATTGGGTTCAAGGAATTCTTTCCTCATTTTTCTGCTCCAAGAACCAATTTATCAGCCTCTTCAAGCCTAAAACTGTCCCATATTAATCTTTTGAGTGTTTACTCTATCATTCACCTCTCTAGTTGGCTGTTCTGTCACTACTTCTGGGCTGTGGAGGAGCCAAAGAATGTTGCCTGTATCTACTCCACCATTTTGAGTCAGTCCCACAAAGGGTTCTTGAAGAAACAAACTCAATTTCTGGATAGATATCAATGAGATGACCTTCTTGTGCTAAAGACAGAAAATTTCCCATGTGGAGAACAGCAAGGATTTGGGCGGTTTGTGGGGGCTCATATAGGAGTGAAACAGTCCAAAACTTGACTATGATGACTCTTTAGTCAGTTGGAAAGAGCTTTGATATGGGGGCAATTGAAGACTTTAGATCTACTATTTGTGAACTGGGTAAATAATTAGAATAAAGTATTGTACTAAAATATGGATTTCAGTGTGTTCTACAGAATGGATTGTTTAAAGAGTTCTCACATTTTGTTCCATCAGAAACCCTGGAAAGATTACTCAGAACACAGGTTGCTGGACTCTATCTACATAGTTTCTGTTTCAGTCTGGGTTGAATGAAACCTAGAACTCTTTGAAATACACTGAATTCTTTGGTCCCTAAGAACAAAATGCTAAAATAATAGAGGTAATTAGTATTTATAATGGGCAGGGAAGGACATATCTCAGAGATGTTTCAATGCAGGGGTTGAATGGTAGAAACTGAAGGAGAAGGAAGATTTCCCCAAGGTTTTGAGTAAAAATGACAGAAAAAGCTGTAGGGCTCTTATTAAAAGCTTGAAACTTGGGAGTTGACTTTTTTTTTCTGAATCTGAAGATGAGTGAAGAAAAAATATAGCAAATGGATGAAGCTGGAAAATATCTTGCTAAGCAAAATAAGCCAATCCAAAAAAAAAAAAAAAGAACAAAGGCTGAATGTTTTCTCTGATATGAGGATGCTAATTCACAATAAGGGAGGGCGAGTAGGGAAAAACAGAAGTGCTTTGTATTAGGTAGAGGGGAGTGAAGGGAGGGAAGGGGGATGGGGTAAGAAGGATAAGGAATGAATTGGACATTATTACTCTATGTACATATATGATTAGACAACTGGTGTGATTCTACAATATGTTTAACAAGAAGAATGAGAAGTTATACTCCATTTGTGTGTGACATGTCAAAATGCATTCCTTTGTCATGTATAACTAATTAGAACAAATAGAAAATGAAAATAAATTTAGATTAAAAAAAAGTAGTAATGCAAACATGAATATTATGACTCAGTCTGTACTATTACAGAATTCTTTCAGCATGCTCCAGGGAAAATATCCAACCAAGTCTTTCAATTCTCTAATAGTTTGAGAAGATCCTCTATTTTCCCATTTTATTATCTAGAATATTCCAGAAACTTCATCAAGACACTGGGTTCTGTAATATCTGAAGCCATAGGTAACATGACTGAATAAGTTAGTGGAGAAATGATACCTTGGTTTTGTACAGATGATGTGGCAGAGAATTAAGGAACATGAGAAAAATAGATGAGTTGGCATGTGGGCGATGGAAAGCAAGAATGGGGAGATGGATAGATGAGCATATGGATGAGTGAGTATTGGAGTGGTGGATGGACAGTTGGATACAGGAGAAGATAGAGGTAATGGTGCTTTGACTGGATTGATAGTGAACAAGTAAATGGACAAATGATTCACATTTGAGTGTGAGGGGCATAAAAATATGCCAGAAAATGGGAATGGGAATGTTCTTTTAAAATTGCATTGAGTTCCTTTATACATATTCAAACATTGAAAAGGTACAAAGAGTTAATCTGTTTTGTATTATTACTATTATTATTATTTTACAATCTGATATTCCTTTTATTTATTAAGTAACTTAGAAATGGGTGTTGTTCTGTATATTGATTAAATGTGAAGTAATGATCTTGATAGCACATTTCTGTTATAGTGCTCACACCCTCTTGCTAATACTCTCAAGACTCTAGGGGGTCAAAGAACCAATTCTTAAACACTTTTGTATCCTTAGTATCCTGCTTTGGTGGATACTTGATATCTACCAAAGGATTGATTCACTGGGAATAAAGCAGATGGGTTCAGACTTGAGCTCATCCCATTTTCCTCCTCCCCACCTTTTAAATCCTGGGGCTATGCACTAGCCACACCTGGTCACTGAAATTGAAAAACTGGAAAACCACTGACTTCATCTCAGTGTCTAATGAAGGCAGGTTGTAAAGAGACTGACATCCTACCAGGCATCTCACCCTACAGTTTCTTTTTGATGAGATGACCAAGGTGTCTTCAAACTCTGCCTTAAATAACGCCTGATTTCTGTCATGGACCAAGATTTCTAGCCCCACAAATCCCAGATCTCTTTGCTAAACTATTCAACTTATTATTTCAACAATTCTTCCAGAAAACCTCTCTATTCTGAAAAGCATTTGCTGTAATTTTGTTTCTTTTTTTGAATTATTCTTACTAAAAAAGTCTCAAAGAAATAGGAAGCAAACCCCTTCCTTATCTCTGAGGTGTCTGGGGGAATGGGCTTTTACTGAAGTTCATGCCTAGGGTCACCAAAGAACTAGATATAAGTAGCAGAGGAGAGTGCCACAGTTCTCCCAGTTTTTCCTGAGCTAAGCAATCCTACCACAGTGGACAGCTTTCAGGGTGTGTGCTTACACTACCTCCCAACTCCTGGAACCCCAGATTCCCACATCCCCAAAATCGATTTCATCTTAGCACAAATGAAAAATCCCACAAAAACCTCTGACATAGAAAAAATCTTGTGCAAGGTCATTTTTCATTATAAAGTAAGAAAACCACAAAAAGCAAAATAGAAAATACCCACCCAATTGTAACTTCATTTTGCAGCGTGGACAACAATACAAAACTCGCTTTTACATTATTTTGAATGACCATCTTCTTTTTCTCCATTTTTGCCCTGTAGATACTAAGACTCTCCTTTTGTGCATCTAATTAGGAGTCTACAAGCTTTCTACACGATGCCAAATTTTGGAGCTTATATAGTAACATGAAATATGTAGTGATTACACATCCCACTGCAAAGCCCCCAGCAGTCCACTGCACTCGTTGCCCATGTCTCAGCAGAATAGAGCATAATACTGTGTCCCCAGGAGGAAAAGAAAGGGTGTCCTGGAAATAGATGAAGACAGAATTTTTTTCCCAACTTTTATGGATTCAGTTCTTTTTGCTGCTCACTAGAATAGAGACATTGAAGGATAGAGTGGAGTATCCCCAGATGTCTCAAAGCTGGCTTCTGTGATTTCAGAATGACCTAAAGTGCAGTGGAGTTTTGGAGTGCAGAGAGGTGAAGAACCACCTTCCAGGGGGAGAGGAAGGGTAGCATGTTGGCCATGCCCCTGAGATTTGGGAATTGTGAGAGCAATTAACACTTCAATGCCAAAGGGATACCTGAGCTCCACGTTGCCAGTGCAGCCACTTCCATGCACTGTGGGTGCCCTGTCTGAGCCCATTTGGGAGCAGCTATGAACCTACTCCCAGGAGTTTTTTGAAAATAGTCTCAGGAGACTTTTGAGCCATGGAACCCAGGAGGACTGGGACACTATGTCTCAATGGTCCACCATTTCATTAGAGAGGAGACTGTATGGAAAACAATCCTAGACTGAAGGAGAAACATCCATTGCCAGGCACCAATTAATAATGGAAAATTCTTACTGGAGGTATCAAAGAGGGCAGATGTAGGAGTAGTTTATAGAAGGTCAGAAACTTGGACCGATTTGATTAGGAATTTTGGATTACAGATTCAAATCATGAATGCTGGAATCTTATTACTCCATAGGGTAATTATTTTACAGCAAGTGCAGTAAGAATAATTCTGCTTTTCAGCGTCTAGAGGTTTAGGTACATTTTCATTGTCTGAGTGTGTCAATTCTACACTGAAATACTGGCAGATAAAAAGGGTGAAATAGAGGTTTGGGAAAGAGAATAGTCATTAATTAAAAATTGGAGATATGATAAATGAATTCTGCATCACTATCAGAGAGTGAATAAATCATTTAGTGAGGGATTGATATTTATGAACAAGTAGTAGGAAGATAAATTGTCAATTGCTTTGAAGTCTCTTATCAATTATTTTTCTGAGAGTGTATATATAAGTATTTTCCCTTTGTATCAAGAGAAATAATTTAAAAGCAAAATGACTAAGTGCATTGTGAAAGTCATACAGCATTACAG
Organism: Urocitellus parryii; assembly: GCF_045843805.1. Classification (NCBI taxonomy): domain Eukaryota; kingdom Metazoa; phylum Chordata; class Mammalia; order Rodentia; family Sciuridae; genus Urocitellus; species Urocitellus parryii. Next base: position 10,994,722 of record NC_135533.1, on the reverse strand, counting down.
ATATGGATTGAGATTAGAATTGACTCTTCATCAGGGTTGGTTCCCTGACATTCCCTTATTCTTCTTTAAATAAGTTTAGTAATGCAGTATGTAACCTTTCTAGAGCAAATGGATTGTACAGAAAAAAAATTACCTTAGATACAGGAAGCAAGAGATTTAAAGAATATGAGAATTTGCAGACTAAAACCATGATAAAATGGACCACAATTGTGAATTTGACATTGAACCTGTTTGAGAATCTTGTTCTCAGTAATGGGACGTGAATTATGTGAAAAGTCAGGTAACCTCATCCAGAGAGAAAGTTAGACAATGAGACTTAAAGAACAAGTATAGTTGTCTGAGATTAGAGAGGCATGTTTATGTCTCTCCCTCTTATGTGGCCCTGGGGTCCTTGGGGTCCACATGTTGGGATGGTGGAGACTCTCCTGTCTGCCATGGATGCAGTCTGTGTAACAACCACAGGTTCAGCACAGGGCCAGGAATCTTCCCCTAAATGGAAGTGCCATCGACAGCTCTGCTGTGTGAAGGTAAGGTTCTATTTATTCTGACCAACATCAAAGAAAAATAAGTGTAGGCTGTGTATCATAGCTTCATGTGCTGTGCTTCTGTATTTAAGACTCTTTTATTCCTACAAAGATTGTGGAGGTCTCCAATAAGGAGGCTGAATATGATTAAGACTCAATAGTGTGTTATAAAAGATGGTGCACACACAAAATGCTGTCTCCCCAAAAAAGCTTTTGATATTTCTTCCTTTTTTATAGGACTTTGTCTCTGCAACATGGGTCATGTACTCTTAAGCCTTAGCACATTAGAGTTTGGGTTTTCAAGCCTGATCCAAGTGTCCAATCATGCACTATTTGAATTGTCATGCAGAGTGGAAAGGATGATTTTTTTCTGAAATATTTCAGGGGGATAGACACTGAGAAAAATTTTTATACTGTGCATACCTCATGTTTTTCAAAAATTCAAACCTACCTTTTTTTTATCAGTGGAGACAAAGAGAGAGCATAACTTATGGAAGAGGCTAGCCAAAGAAATAAGAGATGTTGTCAAATAGTTTTAAATGTGTTATGTGCTCTCTGGGGTAGGTAATGAAAAGTGGAACTGAGTATTGTGAAGGGAAAGGACATTTAGGGGCCAAGTCCTGGTGACTTCCTCCCCTGCAAAGGTAATTGAGTATTTTTGAGGGAGAGCTATAGAACCTATAAGTTAATTACAGCTGAAAGATTAACTAACCTCTGGCTTCCAATAGTGGGGATTAGAGCTGAAGCACACCATGTGGTCCCTAGTCCATTCACTATATGTAAGAACAGATAGCCATGTGCTGAACAGGATGGTGAGCCCAGTGTCACATGAAGATGGCATTTACTTAAGATGTGTCAAAATTATCCAGACAGACTACATTTTCTCCTTCGTTTCGCTTGAAAATGCACATGATATTTCTGTCTTACTTATTTACTATGAGTCCTGAAAGGAACTCTATGTGTGCAGAAAAAGGCTTATGTAAATATCAACTTTGTGAAATCAAGACAATAGCCCTGTAAACAAACAGAAATTCCAATTGGTTAAAAGTAATCAACTAATATATCAGTGAAAAATACTTAAGTATGAGCAGTCTAATGTGTAATATATTTTAGTGTAAAACACAGTATGATCATTACTACAATTTGTAAAATTCAATTATTGATAGAACAGGATTATACAGTGGGTCATAGGGAAAATCTTCTTTCACACTACATTTAACTTTGTAAACTCTTAGATATATACATTTTGTCTGTGCATGAAAATGATTTAAGTAAAACTGTATTTTCATGGCATCAGGTTTGAGGGAGACCTGAGAGAAGCATTTCTCATGGTGGCACACAGCTCTGTGAACCCTGAATGAGATGGTGTTTCTGGGAATACTGCTTTGGTTTGCTCTTCTTCAGGCAGGAGAGTGGCAGTGTTGACACTGCCAGAGACTCTAGTCTGGCCTCCATCCTCTGTCTCTGCCCTCTCTCCCCTGCCTCAGTTCTCTGTTCTTTCTTATTTTTTATACTTTCGTAAAAGGAATATTACATTAAAATGAAGGAAACTAAATAAGACGTAGAATTGCTGTAACTCCACCACATTACCGCCAGGCTTTAACAAACCTCCAAGACCAGATGTGTCCTTCTCAATGCATTGACCTCTGTCTCTGAAACAGAGTAGATACCCAGCACATTGGGATCAAGCCTTTTATCTGGACCTAATGAATGACCTACAGACTGACACAGCACTGGCAGCTCATACGTTGATGTGCTCAATTGTTTCTCTTTTTTCTGCCTCTCTCTGCAGATTAAAAATATTTAAATTTTTAAATGGAACGAGATAACCAGACATGGGTGAGTGAATTTATTCTCCTCGGACTGACCAGTGACCGGGACACTCAAGTCTCCCTCTTTGTCCTCTTCTTGGCCATGTACCTGGTGACAGTGCTGGGGAACTTCCTCATTGTCCTTCTGATCAGACTGGACAGCCAGCTGCACACGCCCATGTATTTCTTTCTCACCAACCTCTCCCTCGTGGACGTGTCTTATGCCACCAGCATCGTCCCTCAGCTGCTGGTGCATCTCCTGGCAGAACACAAAGGGATCCCATTCCTGAGCTGTGCTGCACAGTTGTTTTTCTCCCTGGGTTTGGGTGGGATAGAGTTTGTTCTCCTGGCAGTGATGGCCTATGACCGCTATGTGGCAGTGTGTGACCCCCTGCGCTACTCAGTCATCATGCATGGAGACCTGTGCACTGGCCATCACATCCTGGCTCAGTGGCTCCATCAACTCCCTCCTGCACACGGCTATCACTTTCCAGCTGCCCATGTGCACAAACAGGTACATTGATCACATATCCTGTAAAACACTGGCTGTGGTCAGGCTGGCCTGTGTGGACATCTCCTCCAATGAGATTGTAATCATGGTTTCTAGCATCATCCTTCTGATGACACCCTTCCTTCTGGTGCTCCTGTCCTACATCCAGATCACCTCCACCATCCTGAAGATCCAGTCCCCAGAGGGGAGGAGGAAAGCCTTCCACACCTGTGCCTCTCACCTCACTGTGGTCGCCCTCTGCTATGGGACCACCATTTTTACCTACATTCAGCCCCACTCCAGCCCGTCTGTCCTTCAGGAGAAGCTGATCTCTCTCTTCTATGCCACTGTGATGCCCATGCTGAACCCCATGATTTACAGTCTACGGAATAAGGAGGTGAAGGGCCCCTGGCAGAAACTATTAGGACAATTCTCTGGGTTAACTTCAAAACTGGCAACACAATGACTCAGGAGCGTCACTGGAGAAGAGAGCTGTGCCTGAGTGCTCCCCACCCAACTTTATGGGACAGGCTTCAGCTGCATTGTCCTGGCAACCAGGAAGCAGATGACATAATGTGCTGGTGTGTTATGTAGGTGCCTGTTATGGAGGTGTGTTGGGTATGGGATGTGGGAGTATTTTATGTCACAACAGTGTGTTAGGTGGAGTTAAGCACTGCTGATACTGATCTCACCTCCCTCTCTCAATCTCCATTCCCGAGGCCCAAGACAGGACAGACTTTTTTGATCCATCATATTGTTTCTAATTGTGACCCTATTCACAGTTCTTCCCTTGGACCCCTTGTCCTTAGCAGACACATTTTGGGAAAGGTTTAAGTGTTTCCAGTGGAAACAAAATGCATTTTCACATTTGAAGTCTCACCTAAAATAACAGGTGGTATTGTAGCATGTGCAGTAACCGCATGAATCAACCCTCTGAGGAGGGTGTTGCTGTCAAGGCAGATGGAAGTGTCTTTGCAGCACCCATTGATTGTGGATGCAATGCCATTCACCAAGTGATGCAGGAAGACTGGAGAAAGTTTAAGGTCTTTTGCAGTAATTGGTTTTAAAAGAAAGGTAGTTTGCACACAGGACATTTGGTGGCCAAGGGAATACCATGCACAGTGGTGCATGCCTGTAGTCCTTGCACCTCAGGAGCCTGATTGAGGAGGATCACAATTCAGCAATTTAGTGAGGCACTAAATTAGCAAGACCTTGATAAAATATAAAAAGGGCTGGGGATGTGTCTCCGTGGTTAAGCACTCCTGGGCTCAATCCCTGGGGCGGGGGGGGGGGAGAGAAAGAAAGAAAACAAAAAAGAAAAATAAAAACACTAAATCCGCTTTATAACTACATTGGTACACATCTGTTCATAGATATTTATCTCTACTTTTGCCAAGATATGAAAGCTTACTTTCCTGTTTAAGTAGAAAATTGTAATTAAATTAAATATTGTGTGTTATTGTCACCAAAAAATTTACTCCAGTAGAATTCTAAACTCATACTTCAAAAAATATTTTTATGTATGTGTTTTCATTTATGATTTTTGATGTCTGCAGGAATTATTAGAAGCAAGAATTATGGGAAACTTAAGAAAATACCATGAATCAAATTCAATAGTTTATCTAGCTCATTGTCCCAAGCTCCCCATAACACAGGACTTTTTAAAACAACAAACCTACAGATAAAGACTAAAGATCTTACAGAAATTTTATGAACCCAGAATTACTGTCCAACTATAGTGTAAATAATGCATGAGAGCAAAAATAAAAAGTTTTCTAGACATGCTGACTCCTATGTGCCTTTTCTGAGGCTATAACTTTAATTGAAGGAACTGAAATTCAAGAATGGGCAATATAACTGCATACAAAGTGGTCTGAGAAATCACAGAGAAAACACTAGAAAAAAACTGAATAAGTCCAAGTTAGACTAGCAAGCCAGTTGGTCTCAAGAATATCTTAAAAAAAAATAACATTGGAGTAAATACCAATTAACACACTTTCTAAGAAGTTAGATATCAAATAACATGATAAATAAAGTGCAGTATGTCAACTCTCAATAAAGAAAAAATGAAAATGATGAGATCTGTCAGGAAAAAATAGAATGAAGGGCTCATAAGTTCTTAGTATGAAACAGCAAAATATGGCATGATTAAGAAATTGATAATGAGCAAAGAAGATGGGATTTTTTTTCTGGAAGACCTAATCTCATGAAAAAAAAGTATCATTCTAGTTCCACAATGAAAAGTTCTTTTCTTATTGCAACATTATAATTATGTGTATTTGGGTTCATTTTGACAAAATAATACATGCAAAGAATTTTATTTCAATTCCCATTATCCTCACTCTCCCTCCTCTCCTCCCTCCCCCTATTCTTCTTCCTCTTCTCTCCTGATCTTTCTTGCTCCTTTATTTATTTTTTGACTGGCGTTTTCTACACATACATACAGGTGAAATTCTTTTGGATACATTTATGTGTGTATGTAACATGATATTGTTAAATTCATTCTATATTCTTCCCCTTTCCCTTCTTTTCTCCCTCTTCTCCTCACTCTTCTAATCCACTGATTTATCCTCTATCTTTGTGACATCCTCTACCCTCCCCAGTCAACTTCTTTCCCTTATTTTGCTCTCACTTCCACATATGAGAGAAAACATTTGGTTCTTGATTTTCTGGGTCTGGCCTATTTCACTGAGGGTGACCTTCTCCAATTCTATTCATTTTCCAACTAATGCCATGATTTCATTCTTCTCCACGGCTGAGTAAAACTTCATTGTGTATATACGACACATTTTCTGGATCCATTCATCTGCTGTTGGCTTCTGGGCTGGGTTCCTTAACTTAGCTACTGTGAACAGGCTGTATCACTAGAACATGCTAATTTTAGTTCTTTTGGATAAGAACTAAGTCATGTCAGTTAAAGAGATTTCAGACATGAAACTTCTCCCAGGTTGGAATTACCATGTGGATCTCATTCCTCTTCCAAAATGTTATGGTCCTGCCTCAATATACACAGAGCATAAATAGGAAGAAAACGTAGGCAGATGCTTTACCCTGATTACTGTGAAGGGTCATATGGTCCACGTGTTCCTGACTTTGCTCCAACAATGGTCCCATGATCCCTTTGCTCTCAGGGAGCAACTCAGGCTGTTTGGGGTCTTCACATGGAGAGTTATTCAAATCTTCATTTTTCAGGAAGCAGAAATGCTGAGAAGTAGGAACTAGATATGAACTAGCAGACTAATATATAGGCATATTTCATCAAATTCTATTTTCATTTTTTTATTATGTAGGCTTTATTTTTTTTTAAAGGACTGTAGTTCTTCAGCAAACTAAATTCTTCCAAAATTAAGGAAGAATTTAGTTTGCTGAAGAACTACGGTTCTTCAGAATATAGGCATTCCTGATTTGTACCAGCTTTTGAAAGACATTTCCAACAGAGAGGAAAGTATTGTTTGTGCAGGGACAAATTATGATAACATTTTAAACAATAAATCATTAAATAGAGCATTCCAAAAAGTTAGATACTGAACAGTATTTGAAAATGAAATCTTGCTCAGAAATTAATGACACAAACATCATTGGAAATTTTTCTTTAAAAAAGTCATAGAACAGAATGTCATAGTCTTTTCAAATAAATATCCCAAGAAGACCCATATATGGCATTGTGTACTAGGCCACTGAAAGTCATTTTATGCTATAATTTTACCCTCAAGTTGCTTTCACTAATTTTTTTTTTAATAGAACTGAGTTGTTTGTCCCACTTGGATTTCCTGTGCAACCTGGATTTTTTGGTGATGTCCTGGGATATAGTTTTTCCTTCTTTGACCATACATATGTTACATCTAGAAGTTTGATGAGATTTAAGTTTACTTTTTTTCTGACACTAGAACTTCATAGATCATCACAATACTTCTAGCAGGACTTTTGTTTTTCTAGGGTTTATTGAAGTTATTATATTACCTAGTACAGAGTTTCTTAATAGGGACAAATGTCTATGGATATTTGTGGCTGAATAATTTGTTGTTATGAGGACTATACCATGCATTTTTAGGATATTTAGAAAAATTCCTGACTTCTAGATAATAGATAGCAATAGCACCCCCACTTGCAAGCAAACATTTCAAAGATTGCTTGTAGGAGTGAGATCAAACTTAGCTTCATTGATTTGTTTTGTGCTGTAAGAGGGTAAAATGTACCATCTCTTATTCCTTATTATCTAAAATACATTAATAAAATAGAAATTTTACTCTCACAACTACTTCAGCTTCCTGGGGCATAGTTAGTACAGGAAAGGAAGAGTAAAATTTTAGTTCCCCTCTTTTCTTTACTATTTTTAATACAGCAACTGAAAAAGTACTTTTCATTATCATTAAGAAAATATCAGTAAAAATTTATTTGATCTATCTTCATCTATTGCAATTTAATTCTTTTTGATGTTCAAATTTCCCATTTTGAATGAATGAGAGCCTCAGTTTCCTATTGCTGTCATAAGAAAATACTATAAAATGTGTGACTTGAAATAACACAAGATTATTAACTTACATTTTGGAGGTTAGAGTTTGAAATAGATTTCATTGGGCCAAAATAAAAATATCAACTGGGCTGCATTCCTCTTTGGAAACTCTAGGGGTCAGTCTGTTTCTTATTTTCCTTTCCTTCCCAGATGCCACCATTCCTTGGATAATGGCCATGGCTTTCATCTCCAAGGTTCACAGTACAACACAGCTCTAGGAGACAATGGCATTAAAAGATCACAATCTGAGTGTCTCATTTGACTAGATGTTTAGAGTTGGCACAGCCACTGGTGAGATTGAAACTCAGCAGAGGTAGTAACGGAAGGAGTCCTGGCTAATTGGAATCCAACTTGCTGAACCAATACGTAGTCTCCATCTTTGCTGCCATGACCACTGGCGTGCTCAGGGAAAGTGGTTGTTTGACACCTAAGGCAGTGAGTGAGCTTGTCCACTTAGGAACTAACAATCTTTTCTTGTGGAGATTTTGTCTTAAACAGTCACCCAGGATGTACATGAATTTACTCCTCTTTTTCTCCAATCCTCTGTGTCACCAAATCCTCTAAATACTATCCTCTTCTGTCCAGTCAAACCGTGAGAAATTTCAGTGCATTTCTCGATTGCGGAAAGTTTTCTTCACTGTATTTCAGGCCTGTACCTTCTCGGTTTTGTAGTGATAGGGACTTCATTGGTCGCCATAATCCATGGGCTTCAGGCATAGTTTTGGGGTGACAGGAATAGACAGGATGGGAGTATTAGGTACCTGTTTATGTCACTTGCTGGGGTTTTTAGAGTCTGGTCAGCCCTAGTCTCAGATGTTTTGGCTCCTGAAATCACTCTTGGTTAGACAGTTCCAAGTACTTGTGACCTGGTTTCCCATGGTCAGTTATTCAGTTACTCCTTAGGCTCAATAGGAAGACAAGGGCTAATTCTGAAAAGCACAGCTACCTTCCTGAAGATTTGGTTTCTCCCCCAAACCCCGCACACTACCATGTCCATGTTCTAATCATGGCTTCCCACAGACTCTATCTAGGATTCCAATTTGCCATATAACCTTTCAGTACCAATAGATGTGGAGTCTTAAGAGGCAACTGACAGAACTCTTGGTACTGCAGATGGACCATCTGGAGACCACAGTCCTACTTTGGGCCCCTGTGGATACTGGCATCCATCTGTAACATGGTGTATTCATGATAAACTCCAAAGTGTACAAGCAGGGAAAACACTGAGACTTGAAGCACAGGTGCAAGTAAAGGGGGAGATTGAATCTACATCGTCAAAATAAAAATTTCAAAGATGAATACCCAGATTGTCAGGCCCTGATTATTAGGTCACCAATTAGAAAAGGTATTCCTTTACATAGTATAATGTTGAGGATATCAACATCTCTCTCTGCGTAGGCTGCCAGGATCGCCATGTCATAGTGAGTTCCTATGAAGTACAGCTTGTCCTCCTCTTACATTTCAACCTATTCTTTATGCTATTTATTTCTTGGATCAAGAGCAAACCAACGAGAAGCAAAATGGATCTACATTCTAGATCCGATTCTTTGGTGCCAAGATGGAGTAGACACCCTCCAGGGCCCAGGCCTCACCCTTGCTTATGGAGGGATCAGCTGGGTGCCACATTTTTCTGAGACGGGGCTGGAGACTGCATGGCTGGGTGGGGTAGATACCGTCTGCTTCCGTGTTCTTGTCCACTCAGTCATGAAATGAATGAAGATGAAATCTCATAGCATTCAAGGAGGGAGTGATTTCCTCCTGTCCCAGGGATCAAGGACTTACAGGATCCAGGCCCATGGAGTTGAGGTTGCTGACTGAGAGGCCTGAGTCCTGAGTTACTGACTGGACAAAAACTATTGAGAAAAGCCACTCCACTTTCGTTATCTGTATAGGAATTTGGGGTAAAGGAGATAATAAATTTTGCAAGCCACAGATGTTTTTTGGATAATTTGTTTCAGCAATTAGCCCATTTTGAATAACATAATGAGATTTTTTTTTAATTTTAAAATTCTCTTTTTACAAATATCCTTTGTCTATCTAATTAATATCGTGCTTCTTAAAAAAATCGAATAATCTTTCCCTTCAAGCAATTCACAATGTAATTGATTATTGGATTTTTGTAATTATGGTGAAAGAATGTAACATTGTTTTAGCTTTTCACATTTTAAAGTAGGGAACAAGTGCTCAGAATATGATAATTGAAAGATTTTATGTATTTGTCATACAATATAAAGTAATGTTAAGTCAATACTCCAAATCCCTTATTGTATATTTTATGTTTTGAACCTAAATATTATGCTAATATTAATAAATAATACTATTCTTCTTTTAACTGTATGCTTTTCATAATGTATAACTTGCAAATAGCAAAATTCATGCTGTTTTTGCATAATTATGTGTTTCAAAAAATGCATACAATGAAGTAAGCATCACTAATATCAAGATATGGAAAAGATCTTTTATCCCGGACTCTCATGCTGCTTTGAATTCAATCCACTCATTTGGACACCAACAATGTCAGTCATTGATCAGATATAATTTAAATATAATCTCATATACATATAGTATAAATGTAATCATAAAACGTGCATCCTTTTGAGTTTGACATCTTTCTTTTAGCATAATGCACTAAAGACGCAGTCATGTTGTTACCTGTTGTTAGTCTACTCTTTTTTTTTTTTTTTTTTTTTACTTCCATGTGATATTCTATTGTAGGGACACATTGTGATTTGTTCATTTACTATTTTACAGTCCATTTGGATAGTATTTGACAATTATGAATGAAACAATTGAAAGTTCATGTTTTTATTTTATTTATCTGAAATCAACTCTTATGTAATAGTTGTACAGCAGGTGGTATGGTGGAGGCATGTTTAGGTTCATAAGAACATGACTAATTGTTTTTAAACCATTTGAATTTGCATCAGCCACATATGAGAGTTCCAGTGATTCCACCTCACTGACAACACTTAATGTTATCATTCTTTTAAGGGTTGGCATAGATGGGAAGTAGCTTCTCACTATAGTTTGAATTTGCTTGTATTGAAGAACTAATGACATTGAGTACTTTTCCCCTGTGCATTTCAGCCACCTGCAAACCTTTGATGGCATGTATGCTCAAATCTTCTACCCAGTTTTCACTGTACTTACTCTCCATTGGTTTATGAGGATTTGTTGATATTATATTTATCATATAATAACATAGTATTGTGTCCTGGGTACAGGTATTTTAGGAGATATGTGTTTTGGAAACATCTTTACTTGGTCTTTGGTTTGTCTGTTTATTCTCTTAGCAGTGACTTTCAGAAAGTAGAATGCTTCAATTTTGAGAAAATTAAATTTACCCATTTCTTTCATTCACCAATCATGATTTTGGTGTGTTACCTGGGAAATTGCTGCCTAATTCAAGATCACAAAGATTTCCAACAGCATTTAAGTCTCTATCACTGTACATTTAATCCTCTCATCCATCATATTTAAGTCTCTGATCCATGTTGAGTTAATTTTTACATATGATTCAAGGTCTGAATCCAGGGTCCTTGTTTGAAGATGGAAGTTCAATTGTCCATTCATATTTATTCAAAAGTCAGTCTTTTCCCCTATTCATTTTTTGTGTGCCTATTCTGGAATCAATTGACCTCATGTGTGTAAACAAATTTCTGGACTCTTCTGTTTATTTGTCTACATGTAGATCCTTTCTCCAGTACCATACTGTCTTGATTACTATAGTTTTATAATAGCTTTAGAAATCAGGTGGTATCAGTTGTCCAACTTTAGTCTTCAAAACTCTTTCTGTTATTCATCATCTTTTGCTTTTCTATAAACTTTTGTTGATTCCTACAAAAATTCCTTCTAGGGTATTGATTGGTCTTGAATTATATCTATGGATCAGTGTGTGTTAGAGTCTGTAAACAAGTCAAAATAACACCTGGTATTTTGCCAGGGGAATGTTAGAGTTCGTAAACAAGTCTGGATGGTACCTGGCAAAATGCCAGAGGGAGTGGTTTGAGAAGTAACAAAAGCGAGCCATTAAGTGTGGAGATTTCTTATTGGTTGACTGATGTATCTAGTTTATGCTAATTAAGATAAGCTGTGTAAAATGTATAAACACCTCTGTTGTCCTACAATAAATGGCTCCTACTCCTGCTGTATCAACGTACACAAGTTATTAGTCACCCCCGGTTATTTTGCTGCAGCCGGACTGTGGCAAGTGTGAAAAAGAATTGATCTTTTAAAAATATTGTTTTCTACTCTCTGAATGAAGTTAATAATTCTTCATTTATTAAGGGCTTTGATTTCTTTTATCTGTTTTATTGTTTTCAGAATACAGATCTACCACATAGTCCATCAGATTTATACCTATCTTTTTATGTGTTTCTGTGTTTTTATGATTAAAACTACTTTTTGAATTTCAGTCCCTTCTACCTTGTTTGGTTTTGGGTGGTTCTCGGGATTGGATTGAACCCAGGACTCTCCTGCATGTGTAGCATGTACTCTACCACTTGCTAAACTTAAAGGTAAAAGTGAGTTTTGTGAATTGACATCACAGCTAGTGACCTTACTAAATTCATAAGAAGTTTTAGTAATTCTACGCAACTCAATATTTCTAAAACCTCAACTTTCTCCTTAGTTTAAGAATAGTTACAATATTGTAGATTTTCAACTGTTTTCTTCTTTTACAATGAAAGCAATGTCTTTTCCAGCATTCTACAACTAAGTGAGAGCTAGAAAAAGTTCAATTGCTTTTATTTCCTTTTAAGCAGATTTTATTTTTTTAGAGCAGTTTTATGTTCCTAGCAAAACTGAAGATAGTACAGAGAGTTCTCATATATCCTAATTCACTCACCACCATGCACAGTCTCCCTATTATCAACAGCCACCAAATGGTGTATTTTATAATTGCTTTCTATGACCTTTGTTAAAAAAAAAGTGGGGGATGTGTACTAATTTTCTCCTAAGTAAACATTAGCAGTGAGAATGCTATTCATGCCAAGGAATTATAAACAAATCAAGCTACATTTCTGGAAGAATCTCAAATTATATGCATAATTCCTAGGATGAAGTTATTTGTTACATTTATGCTACCTTTTGCAATATCAAGGGTATAAGTTGATAGTACATATTGGTGAGTCTGTCATAAATGGTTCCTCTTTATCAGTTAAATATAGTCATACATACTGGAATTCATTTTGGCATATGTATATGTGCATGTAATACAACTGGCTCCATTTCAATCCTCAGTATTTCCAGTTTTCTTCTCCTCTATCCTTCCCCTCTTCCCTTTCCTCTACCCTATTGTTATTTATTCTTCTTTTTATTTATTAATTATTATTTTAACTTGGTGTTTTATAGACATACATAAAGTGGATACACTATGATATGTTCGTATATTTACATAACATTATTGGATCAATTTCATTCCTCAGTGCCTCCATTTTTCATCCCTCCTCTACCGCTCAACCCCTTTCTCTGCTCCACCCATCTTCCTCCTATTTTCATGGGTTTCCCTCTGCTCTTTTATTTTCCTGTTTTGTTCTGTGTTCCATATATGAGAGAAAATATTCAACCTTTAACTTTCTTAGTCTGGCTTATTTAATTTAGCATGATCCGCAGCTCTAAACATTTATTAGAAAATACCAAAATTTTCTTATTTTCATGACTAAGTAAAATTCCAATGTGTATACATACCACATTTTCTTTAACCATTCATCTGTTCATGAGTGCCTGGGTTAGTTCCATAATTTGGCTATTGTGAACTGTCTGCTATAAACATCTCTATGCATGTATCATGATAGTACTCTGATTTTGGTTTTGGGGGGATAAATACCAAAGAGTGGGACATCTGGTTCTTATGATGATTCATTTTTAGTCTTCTGAGGAATCTATTGCTTTTCAAGTTGATTGTACTAATTTGCAGTCCCACCAAGTGTACATTTCCCCCCACATCTTTGCCAGCATGTATTTTTATCTGTATTCTTCATTGCCATGTTAACTGCAGTGAGATGAAATCTCTATGTAGTTTAGATTTGCAGTTCCCTGATTGCTAGAGATGTTGAACATTTTTCATGTATTTTTTTGGCCATTTGTATTTTCCCTTTTGAGAAATATCTGTTTTGTTTTTTAACCCATTTGTCAATTAGGTTATTTGTGTGTGTGTGTGTGTGTGTGTGTGTGTGTGTGTGTGAGTGTGTGTGTGTTTTGTATATTCTAAAAATTGATGCCAGCTATTTCTCTTGTCAGAGAAATAGCTGGCAGCAATTTTTTCCCATTCTGTAGGCTCTGTCTTCACTCCCCTAATTATTTCTTTTGCTATGCAGAAGTTTTAAATTTTGATGCTTTTCCACTTATTGATTCTTGGTTTTATTTCTTGTGCTGTAGAGGTGTTGTTAAAGAAGTCAGTGCCTGCATCAATATGTTGAAGTGTTGACTTTATTTTCTGCTAGCATTTGCTACATTTCTAGTATAATTCTTAGGTCTTTGATTAATTTTGAGTTAACTCTTATGCAGGCTGAAACTTAGGAATCTTGTCTCATTCTTCTACATATAGATATTCATTTTTTCATAGCACTAGTTTTTAAAAAGGTTATATTTTTCCTAACACATGTTTTTGACACCTTTGTCAAGAATCAGATGACTCTATCTATGTGGGTTTGTGTCTGCGTCTTCTATATATTCCATTGTTGTTCATGTCTATTTTGGTGCCAATCCCATGTTGTTTTGGTTATCCTAGTTCTGTAGTGTATTTCAAGATCAGGCATTGTAATGCCTCCAGAGTCACTTTTCTTGCTCAATATGCCTATTTTAGCTCTTTTACTCTTCCATGTGAATTTTAGGATCATTTTCTTTTTCTAGTTCTAAGATGAATATCATTGGTATTTTGATGAGGATTGCATTGAATCTGTATAATGCTTTTGATAGTATGGCCATTTTGATAATTTTAATTCTGCCTTTCTCAATATGAGAATTCTTTCCAATTTCCGAGGTCTCTTTCAGTTTCTTTCCTCAGTGTTCTGTATTTCATTGTCAAGGTCTTAGATTTATTCTCATATATTTTTGTTGCTGTTTTTGAGAGGATTGTACACAGAAAAGTTTTCCTGATTTCTTTCTCAGAAAATTCATTACTGGAGAATAGAAAAGCTATTGATTTTCAAGTGATGATATTGTATAATGCTACTTTGCTAAATTCCTTTATTGTTCTAGAAGACTTCTGATGACGTTTTGGGGTCTTTAAATATATAATCCTGTCACCAGCAGAGATAATTTCACTGTTTCTATTTGCATCCTTTTACTTTATAATGCTGAGATAAATTCCTTATTTTCCTAGATTCTTCAGCATTTTTTATATGAATGGCTGATGAATTTTGTCAAAGGTCTTTTCTTCATTCATTGAGATGATCATGTAATTCATGTTCTTAATTCTATTTATGTGGTGGATTACATTTATTATTTTCATATATGGAAGCAACCTTGCATCCCTGAGGTGAAACTCACTTGATCATGGTATATATTGTCTGCTTGATTTGTTGTTAATGTGGTTTATTAATATTTTATAAGAATTTCTGTGTTTGTGTTCATTAGGGCTATTGGTCTTTACTTTATTTACTTGATGCGTCCTGGTTGTTGTTTTTTTTTTTAATCAGGGTGATACTGATTTCATAGGATGAATTTGGAAATATTCCATTCTTTTTTCTTTCATAGAATAATTTGAGGAAGACTGGTATAAGACTTAGCTGAAAATACATCTAGTCATGGGATTTTCTTTGTTGGGAGGCTTTTTAATTGTTGTTTCAATCTCTTTGCTTGATATTTGTCTAAGTTTTATTTTTTAAAAAATATCCTATTAGTTCTATTCAGGTAGATCATTTGTGTCTAAAAATTTGTCCATGTCTTCTGTATTTTCTAACATATTAGAATAAAAGTTCTCAAAATATTTCCTAATGATCCTCTGGATTTCAGAAATGTCTTTTGAAATGTATATTTCTCATCTCTAATTTTGATTTGGGTTTTTTTCTCTCTATTAGTTTGACTAATGGTTTATCAATCTTGTGTATCTTTTCAAAGAACCAACTCTGTTACCTTGATTTTTTATAATTTTATTCTCAATCTCATTCATTTAATCTCTTTCTTAATCATTTCTTATCTTCTGTTGATTTTGGAATAAAGTAATTCTTGCCTTTTTTGAGGCCTGGATCTGTATCTTTGATAATTTATTTGGGATATTTCTTATTTTTCTTGTTATTGTTGTTGTTGTTGTTTTAGTGTAGATGCTCAATGCTACAACTTTCCTCTTAGAACTGCCTTAATATTGTCCCAGAGATTTTGATGTATTACATCTCTATTTTCATTTGTTTCTAACAATTACTTTGCTTCTGCTCTGATTTCTTCTATGGCCTGTTTCTTGTTCTGAAGTGTAGTAATCAATCTCCATGTGTAAAATGCTTCCCATTTAATTTTGTTATTGATTCCTAATTTTATTCCATTATGATCCAATAGGATACAAAGAATAATCTTCTTTATTATTATTGGTTTTTGTATTTGCTAAGGCTTGCTTTTTGTCCTAAAGTATGGTCCTAAAATTTGATTTATGTCCCCCCAAAAATGTACAGCTGCAAAGAAAGTGAATTTGGTTGTTGATGGATGAATATCATCTAGATATCAGTTAGATTAATTAATAATTAATAGTATTTTTTAGTTCTGAAGCATCTTTACTTAGTTTATGTCTAAATGAACTATATATGGATGGGAGAGGTGTGTTGAAATAACCTAGTATTATCATATTGGGGACTAATTGAGTCTTTATATTGAGTACAGTTTATTTTATGGGCATAGGTATACCATTATTTAAGAAATAAATATTTGAAATCATTATATGTTATATTTAGATGATTCATTTAGCCAGTATGAAGTGACTCTTGTGATTGATTTTAGCTTGAATTCTACCTTGTCAGATATGAGAACAGCTACTCCTGCTTATTTTCAATCTCAATTTACATGTTGTATCTTTTTCTGTCTTTTATCTTCAGCCTATGTATGTTTTTGCCTGTAAATTGAGTCTCATGTAAACAACATATAGTAAGGTCTTGTTGTTTATCTTTCATTTGGAGAGTTTAGACCATTTACATTCACTGTTTTTGTAGAGATGATTTTTATTTCCTGCCATTTTGATTTATTTATGATGTTTAATTCAGACTTGATTCTCCTTTACTTGACTATTCTTCTAGTGAGGTTCATAAAATCACTGGTCCTTATGTTTGTTTTGCCTTTCTTCTGTGTATAATATTTCATTAATTATTTTCTGTAGAGTTGACTAAGAGGTCATGAATTCTTTTATTTTTTGCTTATCTTGAATAGTTTTTATTTGATCTTAAACTCTGAAAGATAACTTCGCTGGATAGGAATCTTTGTTACCTAATATCTTTTGGAACTTGGTACATGTTATTCTAAGCCCTGCCAACTTTCAATGTGTGGCCTGAGAGATCAGTACAAAGCGTAATTGGCTTACCTCTGAATGTGAACTGTCATTTTTATCTTACAACTTTTAGAATTCTATCCTTGTTCTATATGTTAGGCATTTTAGTTACAATGTGTCTTAAAGAGACTCTTTTTTCGTTATCTTATTTGGGGTGGTAAATGAATGTCTCTTGCATTTCAATTTCTTTCTTACTATTAAGGTTTGGGAGTTTTTCTGATGTCTAATTGAAAAGGTTGAGTACTTCTTTAGTTTGTACCTCAGTACCTTTTTCTATGCAAGTGATTCATATTTTTTTTTCTCTCTTAATGTTATCTTATATTTCTTGAATATTCTGGTCATGATATCTTAACATCTTTTCTTTATTTTTCACTTTATTCTTAATATTATAGTTTTTTGAGGCCTGAAAATCTCTTCTTTGTGTTTTAATGTATCTGTAATGCTTTCAAGTGAATTTTTGATTTACAGTCTTTTATTTCTAGAATTTCTGTTTCTTCCTTTGTTTGTTTCTTTTTTTTTTTTTTACAGAATCTCTATCTCTGTTGAAATATTATTTCACTTTCTGTACTTTTTATCTTAGTTCATTTCTTAATCTTCTTTTAGTTCATTGAACACTTTAATTCTGAACTTCATAAATTATTTATTTGATGTTTGCCAATGGGATCAGTAGTTGAAGTTATGTTGGATGTTTGGGGTGACTTGTTGTCTTGATTTTCATAGTTTGTATTTTTACCCATCTGTTGTGATGAGCACCTCTTCTAGTTTTATTAAAGGCACTACTTAGGGAGCTTCTCTCTCTCTTAAGTGTCCCAGTCTGGGAAAATACATAAATATTGATATGAATATTGATACTTCCACTCAATGTGTATCTTCTGCTATGCCCAGTATCCTTCAACACTTTGAAAGAAAATACTGAACCCTATTAATTGCAACCATTTCATACAAAGCAATGAACTAATAAAACTATAGGAAAAACTTATCAAAAATGTTCTTTATGATTCCTATAATCCAAGTATATAATTCTTGTTTGAGAAATTGGTTTTAAAGGTAGTAAAATTAATATTAAAGTATAAAAGAGTTGAAAAGGTAAAAAGGGATAAACTGGGAAGACAAAAAATAAAGAGTAAAGAAAAGAGAGAAAATAATATAAGCCAAGATAAAAAGAAGAAGGTTGAGTACTTCTTTAGTGAAAAGGGCAGATATTGCAAGAGGGAAAAGAGAGACTACTAGGAACAGGATAAACCTGAGCTAGGAAAGTAAATATAGAAGGTATGATTCCAGTCACTGCTTTCTTTAAAACATTAGAAGAAATACAGTCAATTGAGTTGAGGGTTGCTATGGAATAATAAGGAATATCTATTGATTCCATATCCAAAATTATATCTCCAAGCACGAAAATGACATTAGAGCTTTTTATGATACTTCTTTCTGAGCTACTTGAGATAGAAATGTTTCTCATGAAGTCTTCCTGAGTTGGATTTCATCAGTCTTGGGACTTTAGGAGATACCACCTGCTGCTTGGCTTTACCTCTCTGTTTCCCCAGATGTGGAGGTACTGATCACACCAACTCACTCTGATACATTTCTAAAAGGCCTCCTCTGATCTTTGGTGTATCTAGGTACCTACTAAGCTTCTGCTGGGTGAGAGGAGACTGTCTCTAAATGTCTGACTTAGCACCCAGGTTACTCTATTTGAGGACTGCAGTTGTGTGAGCCCTCTTGAAGAGAATCATGATGAATACAGTGCTGTAAAACCTGACATGGCTTCACCCATGTATATTTCAGAGTATGTGGGTGTTGATAGTCTAAGTAGAGGTACTGTGTTCTGATTAAAATGGTGCTTCATGGCCTGTGAAGGTGTGTGTCACCTCACCCTCCTGGAAAGTGCAGGTCACAGGTAACTGAGCTTGTGTCTGAGCACACTGAACAATGTCTGGTGTCTGTGGGACACTCTTCTGTAAGCCACTTTGTGGGCTATGATGCATTGCATATTCATCAGGTTTTTACTGATTGGGGTTATCCTTAGGAAATGCCTTCTGTGTCTGAATGATAAGTGAGTTAACTGGCAGCTCTGGGACCTTGAAGCTGTTTCCCTTGAGAGGTT
Source organism: Urocitellus parryii (assembly GCF_045843805.1). Taxonomy (NCBI): domain Eukaryota; kingdom Metazoa; phylum Chordata; class Mammalia; order Rodentia; family Sciuridae; genus Urocitellus; species Urocitellus parryii. Next base: position 10,975,811 of record NC_135533.1, on the reverse strand, counting down.
TCTGGCACATGAACCATTTTGCCAGTTGCTAAGGTTCTCTCTGCAGGCAGCACTTGCTAGTTAGACCAGAGACCCAACACTGTGTGTTTGGAGGGTTAGCTTCTGTTCTTTCTGTTGCATATAGGGGTGCAGGACTCAAGGATGCTGGTGTCTACTCCAGATTGCACCCTTGTGCTGGGGCTTTGTTTCTAGTGGCCCTATTGAAGAGCCTGATGAATGTCTGCAACTGGGAGCTTCAATATTATAGGCTTTATGGGGGTGGTCTGTGGCTCTGCCATCTTGAGTCAGATCTTCAAATGGTTCTTAAAGGGAATAACTCAGTTTTGGGATAGATACCTATGAAATGACTTTCCTGTGCAAAAGACAGATCATTTCCTGAAGAATAGCAAGAATTATGAGTGGGTAGAGACTCAGGCAGAGGAGATAAAACTATAAAATTTAGATGATTATTGAATTTTATGCTATTTCTTCAGTAGAACTGGGGTTTGATATTAGGGTAATTGAAGGTTTTAGATCAAATATTTGCAAACTGGGTAATTTTAGAAAAAAAGTATTGTACCAAAAATGGATTTCACTGTGTTCTGCAGAATGAATTGTTCAAGGGTTCTCATGTTTTATCCCATCAGAATCTCTTGAAAGTCACTTTAAAATACAGTTTGCTGGACTCTACTTGCATCCTTCCTGTTTAAGTAAGTCTGGGTTGAATAAGGCCTATAACACTTTGAAAATCACTGAATTACTTTACCCTTAAGAACAAAATACTAAAATATAGAGAAAATTAGTATTAATAATGGAAATGGAGAATATATCTGAGCAATATTTAAATGTGGGAGTAGAATTATAGAGGTTGAATGAGAAGGGAGATTTCCCCAAGGTTTTGGGTAAGAGTTACAGAGAAGGCTATGGAACCCCTATGATAGACTTGGAATTTTGAAGTTTACCTTTGTTGTCTGCAGATGAGTGGAGAACAATGATAATGATATAAACATCTGAATGCTATGAGCCTGCCCTCACTTTTGTGGAATTTTACCAGCTTCCTCCAGAGAAAAGAGCCAACCAGCTCTTTCAGTTCTATAAAAGATAAGAAATTGAGAGGAAGATTGGGAAGAACCTCTTCTTTCCTTTTTAATTATCTATATTATGCCAGAACTTTTATCAAAGACATTGGGCATTGTAATGTTAGAAGGCAAAGATAACATTTTTTAATAAATTAGTAGGCCAGTGATATATGCTTCTTGTTTGAGTAGAGTTGACTTGGTATGTAATTAAAGGCCATTAGGGAAATAGATGAATTGGCATGTGGATGACAGAATGCAGCTATGGATAGATAAAATGAGAATATGAATGTTGATGATAGCTGAATAGATGAGTATATATATATATATATATATATATATATATATATAGTCAATGAGCATTTGACTTGGTAGATGAATAAATTAATGGTTAAAATGATTCATTTAAGGGTTTGTGAGGCATATGCCAGAGAGTGGTAATTCAACCCTGTTCTTTCAAAATTACGTTGAATCTCTTATATGTGCTTTAAACATTGAAGAGTTACACAAAGTCCATCTTTTTCTTCATTCTTTTGCATGACCTTCTCTCGTTCTCCATTTTTTCCCTGGAAATAATGCAACTCTCCTTTTGTTGATCTTGTTGGGAGTCTTCGATTTTTCTATGCAAAGTCCCTATTTTTGGAATTTAAATAGTACCAGTGGACATGGACTGGCTATTCCTCACACTTATAAAGCTCACAGCAGTCCTTTGTATTCTTTGTATATGTCTCAGCAGAATACAGCAGGACACTCATGTCTCCAGAAGGAGAGTGGAATCCTGGAGGTAGATGAAAAGCACATTTTTTTTTTTTTTTTTTTTTTTTTTTACCATTTGTGGATTCATTCCCATTTGCTGTGATATTAGAATGACCTAAGGCTTCAGTGGAGTTTGGAGTGCAGAGGGGTAAAGAATTACCTTCCACAGGGAGAGGAAGGGCAGCATTCTAGCCATGCCCCTGAGATTTGGGAGTTGTGACAGCAATTAACACTCTAACACCAGAGGGGATCTGAGCTCCACGTTGCGAGTGCAGCCACCACCAGGCTTTATTAGTTCCTGTCTGAGCCCATTTGGGAGAAGCTATGAACCTCCTCCCAGGAATTTTATAAATTAGTCTTAGGTAACTTTTGAGCCATGGAACCCAGGAGGATGAGGTTGCTTAATCTCTATGGTCCACCACTTCTTTAGAGGGGGGCACTTCATGGAAAACAATCCTAGACTGAAGGAGACACATTCATATTGCCAGGCAATGATTAACATTTGAAAATTCCAGCAAGGGTATCAAAAAAAGGTGGTGTATACAGCAATTTTTACAGGGGCAAAATTTGTACCCATTTGATTAGTTAGGCATTCTGGATTAGAGGTATGAATTACAAATTCTGGAATCTTATTACAGTATAAGGTAATTATCATGCAGCAAATGGAGTGAGAATATTCTGCTTTCCAAAGAATGGAGGCTTGGGTTCATTTCCACTACTTGAGTTTCCAAACTGCAATACTGGCAGTGAGTAAGAGAAAGACTGAAACGGAGGTTTCGGAAAGAGAATTAATTAAAAATTAAAGATACAATAGATGATTCTGCATCACTTTTAGAGAGAGAATCCTAGGCTAATAAATCATTTAGTGAGAGATTGTTATTTATGAACATGTAGTAAGAATACACTACATTTCCAGTAAAAATAAATTGTCAATTGCTTTAAAGTTTCTTATCAATTATTTCTCTGAGAATGTGTCTAGCCTATTTTTATACCAAGAGAATTAATTAAAAGGAAAAATGATTAAATGGACTATCAAAGCCATACCGCATTATAAATATGAACTGAAACTAGAATTGAATTCTCTTGATTCTCCTGTCAGGGTCAGTTCCTTTTGAATGAGTTGTGGTAATACAGTGTATAATCCTGGTACAGCAAGAGAATTGCACTGAAAAAAAAAATATTAGCTTAAATACAGGGAGCAAGAGATGTAAAGAATGTGAGAATTTGCAGAATAAAACCATGATAAGATGGACCATAATTGTGAATTTGATATTGTTCCTGTTTGAGAATCTGGTTCTCAGCAATGGGACTTGAATTATGTGAAAAGTCAGGCAACCTCATCCAGACAGAAAGTTAGACAATGAGACTTAAAGAACAAGTATAGTTGTCTGAGATTAGAGAGGCATGTTTATATCTCTCCTTCCTATGTGGCCCTGGGGTCTTTGGGGTCCACATGTTGGGATGGTGGAGACTCTCCTGCCTGCCATGGATGCAGTCTGTGTAACAACCACAGGTTCAGCACAGGGCCCAGGAATCTTCCCCTAAATGGAAGTGCCGTTTCCATTGACATCTCTGCTGTGTGAGGGTAAGGTTCTGTTTATTCTGACCAACATCAAAGAAAACTAAGCATAGGTGGCGTGGTATAGCTTCATGTGCTGTGCTTTTGTATTTAGGACTCTTTTATTCCTGCTAAGATTGTGGAGGTCACCCATACAGAGATTGAATATGATTAAGACTCAGTGGAGTGTTGCAGAAACTGGTGCACAAACAAATCCCCCCTAAAGCTTCCTTCCTTATTTAAAGGCATCATCTACATAATGATGTATTAAATCATCTCTATAATATGGGTAATATGATCATCATTAAGCTTTACCATGTTTAAGTTTGGATTTTGAGCCTGATCCATGGTGTCTAACCATGTACTGTTTGAACTGACATGGAGAGTGGAAAGAATGATTTTTCCGAAGCGTTTCTGGAGGATGAGACACTGAGAAATCTTTTTATACTGCGCATACTTCATACATTTTTTCAAAATCAAAACCTTTCACAATTCCCTTAGTTATTTGACTTCAGTGTAAAACAGAGGCTCAGGAAGAGCTATGGACCTACAAGTTAATTATAGCTGAAAAGAATAAGCTCTGGCTTTTTGATAGGAGGGATTAGACAGGAAGCACACCATTGGGCCCCTAGTCCTTTCATCAGCGATAAGAAGAGATCCTCAACGCATTTAGCTGGATGGTGAGCCCAGTGCCATATGGAGATGGCTTTTATTGAAGGTGTGTTAAAATGATCCCAACAACCTACATTTTTCCTTCATTTGGCTTTCAAATGTACATGACATTTCTATTTTACTTATTATCCTGAGTCCTTGAAGGAACTCCTATGTGTGAGGAAAATGCTTATATAAATATTATTTTTTTGAAAACAAAGCAATTGCCTCGTAAATAAATCGCAAGCTCAATGGGTTAAAAGTAATCAGCTAATAATCAGTAAAACATATTAAAGGATATTTTTGTAATGTACTTTACTGAAAAACACAGCATGATAATTGCTACAGTTAGTAAAATTAAATTTATTAATAGAATGTAACTAGAATGTGGATCATATGGAAACTCTTCCTTCCACTATGTAAACTCTTAGACAGATTTTTGTTTGTTCACGAAAATGATGTAAGTAAAACTGTATTTTCCAAGGCACTGAGTTTGAGGGAGACCTGAGAGGCATTTCTAAAGATGGCACACAGCTCTGTGAACCATAAATGAGGTGCTTCTGGGAGTACTGCTTTGGTTTGCTCTTCATCAGGCAGGAGAGTGGCATTGTTGACAGTTTCTCCTTCAGCTCAGAGTCTCTAGTCTGGTCTCCACCCTCTGTCTCTGCCCTCTCTCCCTCCTGCCTCGGTTCTCTGCTCTTCTCCTGTATTTGGTAGATAGCGTTCAATAAAAGGAATGCAAATAAATAGGCAGACATGGAATAATGATGAGTCTTATTTTTTTTTAAAAAAATTAACCTGCTTCTGTTTGATGGCTGTAATTGGTGTCAGAGCAAGGATTCATGCCTATTCTCTGTGTTGGTTGATGAAAGCGAGTCTTTAAATGTCTGCTTCCCTTTATCACCTTTCCCTGGGATGTTTAATATCAAGATTCCTATTTGCTTTCATTTGAACTCAAATCCAAAGAATAGATTATGAACAGCAGCAGGTTGAAAAGAGCTAAGTACCTAAAAAAGGATCCATTATGATGTCCTCTCCATCCAACTAAAGACAGAAAGAACTGAAGCCTATCAATAGTCCCATGGTTTCCCTTAGAGGTTGCCTACTTTTTCATGTCTACTTTTGTGGAGGAGAAGCAAATCACATTTTTTTTTAATGCAGCTGAGGCACAAGTGGTTATTACAAACACCCACAGTACACAGTAGTACTTCCACAAAAAATATACAAATACCTTTCCAAAAGCTATCTGCATTTGAATTTAAGTAGATGTGAGTTATTAAATATGCATCTATTTTATAGAGGAAAGCTTATCATTAACTAGAAATCGCATACTTGCTAAATAAAATCAGGTTTCAAATCTAGTTTATCTGATTCTAAACCTTTCCACAAACACCTAACACTTCATAATGATTCTTCATGAAATTGATTCATGCATTTCATCAAGATGGTTGTGGGTGACATATTTGAGGTAGTTTTCAAACATTCCAACTCCGTCTTCACCATTTAATCACTTTACCTACCATTGACAACTGTTGTGTGTTTGTTGTAGAAGAATGAATACAAGTGGAAAGGATGCAAAATTGCTAAAATTGCACCATATTACCTCCAGGGTTTAACTGATGCCTGAAATGAGACGTGTTCTTCTTAAGGGCACTGGTTTATCTCTCTGAAACAGAGGAGATATCAAGCATACTGGGATCAAACCTTTTATTAGGGCATAATGAATGACCTACAGACTGACACAGCACTGGCAGCTCATACACAGGATGCATTTTAAGAAATTAGTCTATTTTATTCAGTTGCTTCTGTGTTTTTCTGCCCTCTCTGCAGAATCATAATGGAACGAGATAACCAGACATGGGGGAGTGAGTTTATTCTCCTCGGACTGACCAGTGACCGGGACACTCAAGTCTCCCTCTTTGTCCTCTTCTTGGCCATGTACCTGGTGACAGTGCTGGGGAACTTCCTCATTGTCCTTCTGATCAGACTGGACAGCCGGCTGCACACACCCATGTATTTCTTTCTCACCAACCTCTCCCTCGTGGACGTGTCTTATGCCACCAGCATAGTCCCTCAGCTGCTGGTGCATCTCCTGGCAGAACACAAAGGGATCCCATTCCTGAGCTGTGCTGCACAGTTGTTTTTCTCCCTGGGTTTGGGTGGGATAGAGTTTGTTCTCCTGGCAGTGATGGCCTATGACCGCTATGTGGCAGTGTGTGACCCCCTGCGCTACTCAGTCATCATGCATGGAGGCCTGTGCACTCGGTTGGCCATCACATCCTGGCTCAGAGGCTCCATCAACTCACTCCTGCACACGGCTCTCACTTTCCAGCTGCCCATGTGCACAAACAGGTACATTGATCACATATCCTGTGAAACTCTGGCTGTGGTCAGGCTGGCCTGTGTGGACACCTCCTCCAATGAAGTTGCCATCATGGTTTCTAGCATCATCCTTCTGATGACACCCTTCCTGCTGGTGCTCCTGTCCTACATCCAGATCATCTCCACCATCCTGAAGATCCAGTCCCCAGAGGGGAGGAGGAAAGCCTTCCACACCTGTGCCTCTCACCTCACTGTGGTGGCCCTCTGCTATGGCATGGCCATTTTCACCTACATCCAGCCCCACTCCAGCCCCTCTGTCCTTCAGGAGAAGCTGATCTCTCTCTTCTATGCCATTTTGACTCCGATGCTGAACCCCATGATTTACAGTCTAAGGAATAAGGAGGTGAAAGGGGCTTGGAGGAAATTATTAGGACATTTCTCTGGCTTCATATCAAAACTAGCACCTAGGTGATTCAAAACCATCACTGGAGAAAAAAGCTTTGCCTCAGCGCTCCCCACCCAACTCCGTGTAACAGGCGTCAGCTGCATTGCCCTGGTAACCAGGAAGCAGATGACGCAACGTGTGCTGGTGTGTTGTGTAGGAGGCTGAGCCGTGAGTTGGGTGTGGGATGTGGGAGGATTTTATGGCACAGCTCGTGTTCAGTGGCTCATGTTCCTTACTCCATCTTCATTACTATGACTTTAAAGTACAGATGGTTCCTGATTTGTGATGATTCAACCTACAATTTTTCAATGTCATCAAGTTTCAAAAACAATATAACACACATTATGTTGAATTTACTTCCGGTTTTGAATGTTGATATCTTCCACAACTAGAGATACATAGTGTGATGTTCCGTGAGGATGCTCTGAGCTCTGTTAGGAAGCTTCAGCTCCCAGGCTGTCATTTGATCTCAAGCATAATAAGCCAACGCTCTACAGTAAACAGTATTGCGAGTCTGTGACATCCAGTTGGTCATATGTATTAAATGCATTTTTGACTTATGATATTTCCAACTTAAGATGGATGTACTCGGATGTAATCTTATAGTGAATTGACAGGTGCCTGTAATGGTTATTTTACTGGTTTCAGATTTAGTGCATTCTTTATGTTCATGGATTTATTGATGGACTTTGCATTGGGCAACTGGTTTATATTTATTTCTATTTTGGAAAAGGTTATGGTTGGTGTTCCATTTGGAACCAAGACTATTTTTACATTTGATGATTTGTTCACAGTAATGCGTGCTATACTTAGCCACACCTAGCATTTTTGTAGTACATTAATGTAAAATAATATAAGGAGAAGGTTTCTACACAAACTTTTTATGTATTATTTTGTGTAGGATCTACTGTGATCGTTTCTGAGTGTTGGATTTGAGTGAGTAACGTCACCTAAACTTATCACTTTACTCTGATCTCAACATGGCTTTTTTTGTACACAATAGTGTTATTAGCTAAGGATTCTGTTATTTTTAAATAGCAAAAGAACAATTTGACAAGAAAATTATTGTGCATGCACAATAGTCTCATAGTCTAAAAGGCTGGAACAGTCTAATTTCTGAATTTATGGACACTCTGAAATCTTGGTAAGAAAATGAGAATCAATGAGATAAATATATAAAATATGAAAGATATGGTTAACCTCAGAAAAGCAGATTCCTTGGACAAGGAAATGAAAGATAGTGTAGCTTCAGTGTGGATCTTAGGAAAACAAGACAGGTCAGCCCACTGTGCAGAAGTTACCCTCAAGTCCATGTCAAGAGCCCTGTCCTTCCCCACCTCTCCTCCTTGAGCAGGGAGGCTCTGCCCAACCTTCGTAATTCTAATGAGTCAAGATCTGCTGAGAGCATGCCTGCCTTCAGTGATAGGTGTGATAAAAAAGAGGGAATGACTGAACGGAGAGGTTAGGGGTTGGAGGAGACATAACACAGCAGCAGGTCTTCTCACCCCTTCAATCAGTCCCTAAGGGAACCCTTCTTTCCTGTCTCTGTGTCTTCCTTAGCTCAGTTGATCTGCAGTGCCTCTATTTGAGAACAAAAGACTCATATTCTACAGCCTTGACTTTTTATATTAAAATTGTTCTAATTCTAAATGTTGTGACATAGGCAGATGTCCCCAAAAGTGTCCATGATATTGGACTGTGGTTGTGTTGGCCTTGATTGTCTAAATATTGGTGGGATGTTTGTACATGTTAGTGACAATGCATGGTTGATGTGACACTACAGGTGACAAGCCAGAGTCATGTCAGACAGCCATGTAGGGAGGTAATTTTAGATTACAGAAAATTTATGATATAACACAAAAAGTTTCCCCTCGTATTAACACCTTAAATAGCCATAGGGCAAATACCAAAATAGGTAATTAACATTGGTGCAACTGATGATACTCCCTTGTTAGCTAAATTTTAATCTGTCTATTTAATTTTATCTGTTTCTACACATTTGTTTCTTTTTTTTTGTAGTTTCATATATTACCCAGGAGTCCATGTTGTATTTGAGTGTTATTTTTCTTTGTAACTGTTCCAGTTTTTCCATGTCTATACTTTTGAAGAGTATATATCAGTTGAATGTGGTGATAACTTTGCATTTCTGGGATAAATCAACTTGGATGTAATCTATTTTTTTATCTAGCTGAATTTACCGACATAACTATTTTTTTGCATCTATGTTTATGAGTGATTTTTATCTGTAGTTTTCTTTTTGTAACCCTTTTATCTGGATTTAATATTAAGGTAATGCTTATATGAAGAGGAATTGTTAATTCTGATTCAAAGTTTGGGAAAATTTGCGATACCTCTTTCTTATGTCAATAAAACTAACCAGTGAATCTATCTGATCTGTTATTTAATTTATAATTTATTTCTGATGAAGGAAGATTTTAAGTGACAAATCCAGTTTCTTCTGTAGGTATCAGGTTATTCTGGTTATCTGCTCATTTTTGAGTGAGCTTTGGTGATATATTTCTTTCAAAATATTTTCCTTTTCCTCTACCACCTCGAGGATGTGAGGCTCATTAATAATGGCTTTTATTATGCCTCTCTTTGCTATGGCACGAGAACAGTCCTGCTTCTTTGCATTCCTGGAAATTCCAAATTTTGTATTTTGTATTCCAGGGCTCCATTTTAAGGGCTGTTTGGCTGTGTCCACAGCAGGCAGAAAATGACAGCTGGCACCAAGACTAAGGCTTGACCTTTCTGAGGACTCCACTCGGTGTGTTGTGTGGCTCTCTTCTCCTGCTAGCTGATGAGAATGTGAGCCACTGTGGGCCCTGTGGTAGCTTCCCAGGTTACTCAGCCGGATGGTTATTTCTGGTGGTCCTTTCCTGGCCCCTGGTAGGCTGCTCACATTGACGCACATGTCAATAGTCACATTCGTCTTCCAACACTGAACCATCTCCCTTTGCAGCTCTCCATGCTTCCCCAGCTGTGAACTTGCTCCGCTCAATCAGGATGATGTCAGGATCCTTTGGGTTCTCTCTTCTGTGCCATGTCTTGGAAACTTTCTCCAGGTAGCATGCAGGGGTGCTTGCAGATCCCTTCATGTGCTTCCTTCTGTCAGGGGTTACTTCCTGCACTGTTTTCCCACGTCTGAGAACTATTGATGAACATGTTTTGTCAGTTTTCTAGCTGTTTAAGGAAAGCAGAATAAATACCATCCCAGCTATTCCATCATGGCCAGAAGCTGAATTCACAATTGACTTCTGGTATCGATTTATTTAATCCCACAACTATGATTAATTTTGGCATGAATTATAATTTACATATGAATTATTTTAGATTATGTGTGGAGAAAATTATATATTTTAAATTATATAATTTAAAGTAAAATAACAGTATTGACTTTTCTTTCTAACCCTCATTTTATTGTTTGCCCCTGTCTTCTTGTTCTGGCTATCTATCAGGTTATTGAAGAGAAAGAAGTACAACAAAAATTATTATTTAGTTTCCTAGCTTACAGGGATGACTTTTGAAATAACTTAAGAATATTAAAATAAGTATATTTGAAATAACTTAAGTAACATATGATGTTTGCTCTATATTCATCTTATATCATCAGGTCTTTTTAAAATATGAATTTATCTTAAATTTAAAATAATTTTTGGTATCTATTAATAAAATCTGACTTTTTAATGTGATGAATAACATCAATTATTTTCTAATATTAAACTAACATTTCAGTCTTGAAGCAAACCAAGTTTGTAGTGGTGCGTTAAATATTTTTAGACATGGATGTATGTGATTTTCTTGTTGATGTTTATTGGTTTTGGAGATTTCCATCTGTTTTCCTTCCAGTCAGATCAAAGGATAATTTTCCTTTGTTTCACTTTCCCCATGGAGTGTCTGGGTATGATGGCAATGCTGACCTTATGCAATGAGTTAAGACGTCCTTCATTTCTGTTCTCTAGAGAGCCTTGGGCAATTTTGAAAGTGTTTGTTCTTTTACTATTTGACAGACTTCTACACTAAACAAGAGGAGCTGCTGTTCTCCTCTTCTCTCAACATATCTTTGGGGATAATTTAAAATGTTGTTTGATTCATTTGGTAATATTTTGAATTCTCTTTTTCAAGAAATAATTGTCTTTTCTCTCTTATTGAATTAAATGGTATTTTTTCAAAGATGGGGTTTCTGCCTCCTTTATCTTCCTTTTTTTTACATATTTAACTGATGAATAAAGATTGCATATATGGAAGGCAAAACTGATGATTTGATATTTGCATTTGTGGTGCAATGATCAGCACAATCAAATCAACATCGCCTCACCACCCCTCTGCACATCTGATACCCAGAACTCATGTGTCTTGCAGCTGAAAGTTTGCATCTGCTGAGCCATGTTTGCACATTTTCATTGCTTCCAGCCCCATTTTCTCCCTTACCATAGGACGCTTTTTCATTGTGTTGATTGTTTCCTTTGCTGTACAGAAACATTTTAATTTGATGTGGTCACACTATTTATTTTCACTTTAGCTGCCTGTAATTGTAATTTGGTTTTGTATTCTCTTTGGTATTCTCCTGTATCAATGATATCAAAACATTTTCAAGCATAACTTAAAATCTATTTCCAAGACCCATCAATAAAAGGGGGAAGAGAAGAAATAAATGAAAAGGAAAGAGTATCAAAAAATTTCATCAGCATTGAAAGATACAAATGAATTTAGACCTCTAAATTTGAAAGCTAAATGAGGTAGGACAATTCCAGGGGAGAGGGGGAGGAATGAACTTATTGAAACAGACAGAAAGAAAGAGTTGAATCTTACATATTGGGAAATTTGAATCCATGCATGAGTTTTCCATGGAAGAATATTTTAGACCTGGTATATTCACCAGTGAATTCTACCAAATATATGAGAAATGAATTTAGGCATCCACAAAGACATTTTTGTGTGTGTGCATATGCAATATCCAAAACCAGTTATATTTGGGTTTGTATATGTGTATACATCCCCTTCCTCTACTCTATAGGTATTCTTTCTACTTATTTATTTGCTTTTAATTCGTACATTATAGTATGCATAACATTGGAATGCATTGGGGTATATTCAGACATGCACTTGTCATAATTTTATCAACTTCATTCCCTAGTTGTTCCCCTTCTCCCTCCCCTCTTCCCTCACACTTGGTCGCCCACTTTACCTATTCTGAAAATACCACAGAAATTTACTACTCCCTTTAATCACCTCAAATTATACATCCATTTGATTGCTTTACATTTGGGTTGTTTCCAATTTGTGGCTGTTCTGTTATTAGAAGCAGTATTGTTTTTAACAGCCACACACTAGAAAAAAACCCAAATGTAAATCAATCAAGTGGATGTGTAATTTGAGATGATTAAAAGGAGTAGCAAATTTCTGTAGTATTTTCAGACATATAAATACAAAAGTAGTTAAATAATTAAACAGCGACTAGTTAAGGAGACTTTAGTGGTGATTCAAGATGGGGGAAAATCCCACAAAATACTTGTATGAGGTATAATAACTATAGGAGCTATTGCTCCAAGATCTCGTAGATGGTTCAAGAACAGTTGGACACCCTGAGTCAAATCATTTAATTCATGGCTACCTGGACAAAAAAGCCATACACAAGTTCAAAGTAAAAATTCAACAAATACTTAGGAGGCTTCTGGGGAACCCGTACTTTGGATTCTCGTCTCACGTGTCTGCATTAATAAAGACTGAATTCTCATTTGTAAAGTCTCTTAAATGTAGGTAAGTATTTAAAGAGAGGGAATGACCATATAAAATTTCCAAATGAAGCAAAAAATAAATAAATAAATAAATAAAAGTAACCAAAACTTCCTAACAAGCACCCCATAATTGGCCTGTAGAGATTTAACCTCTGAGGGAAAAGTAAGTTACTTCTTCCATATCCCTCATCTTGTCCAATCCCCATCTCTTCCTGGGGCAATGAGGGCCTCCTGTCCTGGGGAGGCTCAGGCACTTAGAGGCTCTCCAAGGCTTACGGGACAGGACATGAGACCAGTGTCTTTACACATAGCCTCCTCCTAGACCCTTTGGTCTTGTGCACATTTGAACCGAATTTGGTTACGGAAGAGCTAAAGGTCCCATTTTGGTATTCCATTCTAAGAAAGTAGCTGCACTGAGGAGGAAGGTCTTTCTGATAACTCCAGGAAGAAAAGCACCAGCCCTGCAGCTTTGACTGCTTCAGTGGAAATCACCAAGCTTAGCTGCCATAGGGTGCGTTTCTGGATCTGACTAAAGGGAACATAAATTCTGGTCTGTCCTGTGTCATTGGAAGATAAGAAGAAGGGCTGATGACATTGGGGAAGGAAGAAGAGATTACATTTTTTTCTGTCAAGTCCTTAACCAAAGACTGGAAGAAGGAAGTATCAACAAGGGACCAAGGATATAATGGCCCCGGTGAACTCCTGGCAATATGGACCACAGACAGGTTGGGGCTGCCCAGCTGTTCCCAAATGATACTGGCCAGAATGCAACTTCATCGGAATGCTGGGCTCTGAATGCTCTGTTGCCACAGCAGAGAGTATCTACAGGGGTGAGTATGCACAAGGAGGTAGGGATGGGTGGAGAGGGTAATGGTCAGCTTCAGGTCACTCAAAGCTTTTATGTGGCCTTGTTAGTTGAGGAGGACGCTTGTGATGCATGACTTTAGGAAGCCTGAGTCTCAGCTCCAGGAAGAAAAGGCGGTTCAGGAATGTTCATCAAGCTTATTAGTGTTTTCAGTTAAGGTATTGCCATCTTGCTTTTGAATATTTGTTTTTGAGTTTTATTTACATAACAAATGTTTTTTTGTGTTATTTCACTTTTTATCCTTTTTTACCTTAAAAAAATCAGTTTTCCTACTAAACAAAGTCAACGAATTGTGCCATTATCCTGTCTAATTCCCTTCCCCAATGGATTAGGACAGACTTGAATGTCTATTCCCTTCACACAGATCAAGAAACTAAGTCATGAATGTGAACCAGGAAATGCAAGTTGATCAGCAAAGCAGTTCACTGATTCCCAGGGAGACGCACTTAGAAAGGCATGAAGCTGATACAAGGATATGACCAGCTAACCACAGGATTTTTTATTCTCTCTCTAATCAGTAACATTCTGTGCCTTCAAGGGAAGTTATGGGCTAAAGATCATAACAATCTTTTCTTTGTCAAGTCCTTAGAGGAGAATTTATTATTATTATCATTGGTACCAGGAATTGAACTCAAGGGCACTGAACCACTGAGCAACAACCCCAACCCTGTTTTGTATTTTATTTAGAGAGAGAGTCTCACTGAGTTGCTTAGTGCCTAACTTTTTGCTGAGGTTGGCTTTGAATTTGTGATCCTCCTGCCTCAGCTTCCCAAGCTGCTGGGATTATATAGGTGTCCACCACGAGGCCCGGGGAGAATTATTATTATTTTGGAAGAAGTGTAAGTCTTAAAACTCCAAGAGATTGCTATTAGTCACTTTTTTCAATGAAGTCTCCTTTTTGCACCTGACACATACTCAGCAACTGTCATATTTAACTATCACCACACTATTATTTTCAGTCCTCTGCTAGCAGAATCTCTTTACATGAATTGTTTCCATGTAATGGCAGAACTAGGGACTACTCCATTATTTCTCAAAGCTGGTTTCTGAATAGTGTCTGTTTGTGGTCAAGCTCCACTGACAGTCCTGGGCACTGAATTTTCCCTGTGAGACCACTGTGGATGCTGGTGATTCTTTCATATTTCAACTTTTCCTTTTTCTTTAGGAATAAAAAGGGAAGTTTCCTCTTTATGATAGAAATATTCCAATGTGACTTTCTTACCTTTTGGATTCTAGGGTAAATAATAAAGAATTAAAGAACATTTAGCACTACTCTATAGTCTCCTGCTGGTATCTCTTACATAATTAACAGACAGGAATGAATGATCAAGCTTAATTCATTCGCAGATAAAGGAAGGACTTTTATCTGCTGGTCAGTCCAAATGTCCCAGCACCCTATTGATCTGATGCTAGCTGCTCTTACTGTCACACACATATTCATTGCAAAGTGGGATTCTCATCGTGTGTTCAGTGGTCCCACCTGATCATGGACGACAAGCAGAATCTGTCCAGTTGGGATAGCCGTGGATGAGTTTCATGTTTTCCTCCTAAAAGGTAGAGCAATTAGAGGGACAGAGTATGTGACAAATTGAGAGTGGACTTTGTCTCACCCATGAGATTTGTGGAAATCACTTGGGATTGAAGTCCAGTATGAATACAAGGTTACTAAGAACTCCTAGGGTGTTTCTGAACACAGAGCCCTTGACATTCCTGAAGTTCTATTACCCATCATTGTTGCAAAGTCTGGGCACAATATCCAGGAGGCAGAAGTATTATTCTCCGGTTACGTAAGCTAGGAAAACAGCACAAAGATGAAAGAAGACCATTTCCAGCCAGTGAAACAATCCATTTTTGAGATGAGAATAAAGGGGAAGAATGTTCATTCCAATGAGTTAATTCTTTTAATTAACTTACTTCCCATCACATCCTCGTTTCCAGAATTGAACTGTTACTATTCAGGATATATACCAATAAAATCAGTGAGGTTGTGTAGACCGATGCCCATTACCTCTTAGTCAATAGGCTAAGATTTGTGCCAAGTATTTAATTTTATATCATCTAAAAGAAATCCATTGTTGACTTGGTTCTTTTTCTTTACAGGTGCTAACCAATTTCATGACATTCTTCTAAAAGAGAAAGACATACCATCTGGGATTATTTCCTCTTATACTCTAACTCACATGGAGAAAATTACGGGAAGATTTTTTAAGATTAAGCATTTTTTTTTTTTTTACTGATTCTAAAATGTGATTTTAGACCTGGTTGCCTCTTAAAATCTATTTAGGTTTGTTATTTCCTAAGTTGAACTCTCAAATTTCTGATTATAAAAGGATGAAAATTGAGCATAATATTTTCATAGTTAGAGAATTCAGAGGTTAAAAGGTTATTTCACTGTGGATTCTGAGGCAGTCGGTAGTGACAAACAGGTATCCAACAAAGACATGAACCAAACCCATGATTAGGAATTAGATGTCAAGAACAGGAATTAGATGTCAAGTTTCACAGGTTAATCTTTTAGATTTAAATGTCCAAGCATTTTAATAAAATCTTCCTCACTTAAGGATGGGACATCTGGTCTTTATTGGTTTGTAAATTGAGGTTGGTCCTCAGAGGCTCATGGGCAGGGAAAACCAGACATGGGTGAGTGAGTTCATCCTGCTGGGACTGTCCAGTGACTGGGAGACCCAGGTCTCCCTCTTCGTCCTGTTCCTGGCCATGTATCTGGTGACTGTGCTTGGGAACTTCCTCATCATCCTCCTTATCAGGCTGGACAGCAGGCTCCATACCCCCATGTACTTTTTCCTTAGTGTCCTGTCTTTTGTGGACATCTGTTACACCAACAGCACTGTCCCACAGATGCTCCTTCACTTCCTGTCTGCCCGGAAGTCCATCCCATTTCATAGCTGTGTGTTCCAGCTGTATGTCTCCCTAGCAATGGGCAGCACAGAGTTCTTCCTGCTGGGAGCCATGGCCTATGACCGCTATGTGGCCGTGTACCACCCCCTGCACAACACAGCCATCATGCATGGAGGGCTGTGCCTGGGGCTGGCGGCCGGCTGCTTGGTGGCTGGTCTTTCAAATTCACTGATGCAGGCGATCATCATCTTCCAGTTACCCCTGTGTCGTAATGTCATTAATCACTTTGCCTGTGAGATGCTGGCTGTGCTGAGGCTGGCCTGTGTGGACATCTCCTTCAACAAGGTCATGGTGGCCATCTCGGGATTCCTGGTGATCATGCTTCCCTGCTTTCTGGTACTCTTCTCCTATGCTCGCATAGTGGCTGCCATTCTGCACATCCGCTCTGCCCAGGGACGTCGCAAAGCCTTTGGGACCTGCACCTCCCACCTCACTGTGGTTTCCATGTGCTTTGGAACGGCCATCTTCAGGTACATGAGACCTGTGGGCGGCTCCACAGCAGAACAGGAGAAGATGGTTGCCCTCTTCTATGCTGTAGTGACCCCGATGCTTAATCCCTTAATCTACAGCTTAAGGAACAAGGATGTGATTGGTGCTTTAGGAAGAGTGGTGGGAAAATCTAGTGAAAAAAGGTAAAGATTCAAGGATTCCTCCTTCCCTCCAATTGTCCAGAGGCGATGCAGATGGGGGAAATGATGACTATGTGTGGGTTAGTTTCGTAGCCTGGCTCTCCACATGACAGTCTTAACTATGTATCACTGCACTGTTAAACACGTGGCAGGTATCAAAACAAAAAGGCTCTTCAGTTGTTCAAGTGGAGTCTGCTTCTGTTCTCCAGCTAGGCCGTCAGCTTCTAGACAGCAAGGGTCTGGATGTTATCATATTTGTTTCTTGGTGCCTTGGCAATGCTGTTAAATTCCTGCTGATTGGATAATTGGTTGATTGATGCATCCTTTATTATTTTAGTTGTCTTTATTAAAATCTATAAAGAATAAGAGAATAGGAGAATAAACTTTAAAAAGTTTTAAAAATCTCCCCGAACATGGACATGACCACTTACACAGGCCCTCATTACTTTTGAAAAATAAATTAATTATTTTATCTCATTTTCTGTTTCTTTCTTGCCTTTTGGACAAGTATTCTAATGTGTTTAATGAAATAATTATGTTTGAGAGTACACACTCAGACATACACATATGAATATTTATATAAATTACATATATAATGTGTTACTTTCTTATCTTATACTACATATTAGTTTTTCCCACTAGACATAATATTTTAAAAATCCATACATATTGTTTGTTTGCTATTCTGCTGTTCACCCTGATCTAGCTATTAATCTTGATAGTGGCTCCCAACTCCCCAGTATCCTATGATTATTCACTTGAGGTCCTGAGTACACACAAAGGAACTGAGTTGCTAGCTCATAGATAATGTTTTGCATACTGGCTTTAAAATCTGCCCTCCTACTTCAATACACAAGTGTTCCTTATACATCTGCAACCTCACCAATATTTGGCATATTTTGAATAATTTTTAGTTTAAAATATATACAATTCTTTTATTTTGCATTGCACTAATAAGTACTCAGTGCAAGTGTGTTTTCATGTGCTCAGTTCCTGATTCTCACTTGCTCTCACCCCAAACTGTTCTGTGCATGCTTTTCCAATCACCATTCATGGACAGGACATCCATGAATGCCCATCAATTCTTCATCCATCTAACTCCTTTTACTGAGGCTGACCTGACTGCCCTATTTGTTACTGCAAGCTTATATTCTGCCCTCCACTTCTATTCCCTCTCACCCTGCTACTTATCTTTCCTACTAACTCATTTTTTAAATGTCTGCCTCCCACCTTTACTACAGAGGGCAGGACTCTGTTTTGTTCACTACTGTGTGACAAGCATATGAATTAGTGCCTTTACAATAGTAGGCACAAATACATATTAACTGAATGAATCAAATTGTTAGCCATTTGGGTTTACACTGCTATACACAGCATGTCCCTTTTCTTTGCCAAATTTTACATTAGCTTTTATGTCATTTTTGTTGATATATATAATAGATATTAGTTTGTTCCTGTTATAGCTATTGAAAATATACACCTCCAATCTGCCATCTCTCCATTAAATTAGTCCATGGAATTTTTTGTTGAACAGAAAGATTTCATCTTCATTTAATCAAACTTATCACTTTTTGGGTTTTGCCTGTGATTTGTGCTTTGAAGTTTTGTTTTACTAAAACAAATTCTGCAGCTAGGCCACAGATGTTGTATTTTTAATTTAATTAAATTTTCAGCTTTATCTTTCATAGTTATTTCTTTGGCATATCTGATATGCACTATGCATATGTTGTTAAATCAGGTCCAGTGATATTTTTTCCATGAGGTCATTCTTTTATTAACTAGTCAATTATTTATTCACTCATTTGTAGTATTTTTAATATATACCATTAGGTTTACCTACTTAAGAATCTGTCGTGAGAGCTTTATTCTCTTCGGTTTGTTATTTTGTCTACCCTTGCACAATGTGATATTTTGTTCATTTTCAAAAATATTTTGGTTTTGTGGTAAGTATTCACACATAGTATGCAATATATCAAATAAGATGGGGGAATTAATTTATTTTCCAAGATAATTCAGCTATTAGCAGAGAGATCTATCCCATATACATTTTTGTGTAATTTTGTTAGTTCCCCCAAAAGTCCATCTAAGGTTTTGATTGGGTTTGCATGGAACTTGAATATTACTTTTGGAGTAACATCTTTATAATATTACATCATCAAATCTAAAGTATAAAATGTCTTTTCAGTCATTAAAAGTTTTTAATGTTTTATTTAGAGAATTAACACTTTCTCCATATGTGTTCACAAGCATTTATGGAATGCTTATTACAGGTCAGGCACTATTCCAGGTGTTGGAGATATAATAGTGAAAGGTAAAAATTGTGAAAAGCTCCCTTGGAGAGCTTTCATGCTGCTTGAGGGAAGCATATAGTAAATACAAGAAATAATTAAGGTATACTTGGATGTTATTTATTGCTATGAAGAAAATAAAATAGAAAAAGGTAAAGAATACTGGAAGGAATGAAAGTTTTGTCAAGGTGCTTCATAGAAGTCATGTACATTTTCTGTTAAGCAGTTCCAAAATACTTCATAAATACTTGCTGTTATAAATGTCACTCAATTTCATTTTTAAGTTGGTTATTGCTGGTGTACAGAAATGCTACTGTTGGTCTTATATCTAATTCTCTCATTAAAGCTAATAGATTGTTGAACAATTTTCTGAGACAAATAATTGTTTCATCTATAAATATTGATAGTTTTCATTACAATCTTTGTGTACATATTATATTCTTATCTTATTGCACCAACCAGCTATTCTCAAACTGCAGTTATGAGACTGGGTATTTTTACTTTTTCCTGATCCTAAAGAATGCATGTATAGAATCTTTACTATGTGTAATTTGTAATCCCCATTCTTATTGCTTTTTGGAATATCTGTTCATAGAATGTGATTAGCCCAAATGTCAGGCAGTATAGGCATAGTTCTGAGTAAAACTAACCCCCAAAACACATCACTTGCAACAATAAATGTTTTTCTTTTCAAGAATCTTCTGCCTGTCAGCTGTCTGACCAAACCAATATTTTCACTTGGGCTATAAAGGAGACAATGAAATATCATGTAGGATATTGTTGGACAGTGAATAGTCTCTGTCATAGAGAATAATTCCTATGAATTTATGCTTTAAAATCCTTAAGACATTCAATAAACAAATTATTGATAATAATGAGAAATTATCAAGGTGACTGGGTGCAATTAAATCAGTAGTATTTCTACACTATCGTGAATATAGACTATAGAAAGTAATAGAAAAAATTCCATTTGCAATAGCAGCATGAACTGTATAAACATAGAAGTAAATACATTAATAGATATGAAAGACTTTAATGAGAAAGTCTAGTTGAGAAAAGACATAAAAGAAGACCTAACATAAGTATAATGATATCTGCTTCTGGATGAAGAATAATTAATATTTGAAAAATCAGATTTGCTCAAATGAATAGTTGAATTCAAGGCAATAATGATCCATTTCTAACACCCATTTTGAACATAATACTTAGGTTGATTTGAAACTTCACGTGAAAGAAACAAATATCAAACAAGAATGATCAAAAAGTTTTTTAAAGAAAAATTGAAACAAAATGAGAGGACAACTGCCCTAATACATCAGAGCATATTATAAAGTAATGACAATTAAAACCCTGGTATTGGAATTGACAAAGAAAAATGCACCAATGAATCGAAATGAATCCACAAGTGAAAAGTCCTGTATAGGAGAATCTAGTATGGCAAAAGTTTCCAATTATAAATAAATTTTGGAAAATGTGTAGTACAGAATAAATGAGCTTGGGACAACTATACTAACAGGAAAATTAAATCCATTCTTTTTTCTGTTCTATACTCTAAGGGAAAATTAACTTCTAAGACCTAAAGGTGAGAAAGCACATTTTACAAGGACATTTTCATCTGTTCCCTCCTATAGCCATGTAAAAAATGTTAAAAGAATAAAAATAAGATAATAAATCCACACAGTAAATAAGAGGGGGGAAAAACGTGGTTATGACAGATTTCAGCAAAATTTTGAAAGCTTGAACATAATTTCTTCTCTCCCCTCCCCTCCCCATTCATCTTGCCTCTTTTTCCTTTTCTTTTTAAGGTCCAGGACTGACGGACGGGGTGCCTTTGCCTCTCTCTGCAGGCCCAGAGCTCATGCAGGGACCCTTCTCCACACAGAGGAATTGTTCTTAGAAAGTGGTTCTAGACCCTTAGTGGGGAGAGGATGCCATTGCCATAGGGTTCAGCCCAAGCCAGGGAGAAGGCAGGAGGAGTCAGGTTTCCCAGGGCACTGCCAGCTAGCCCAGCAGGGGAGCAGAGCAGCCTTCTGCAGTCACGAAAGCAGAACAGACCCATGGAAATCTCCACTCTCCTTCTCAGGGAAGGGGAGAGAGAGGTGCCTTGTATTTCTGCAGACTTCCCTGCACAAGCCTTACCATCCTCACTAAGTGTTTTTGTTTTTTCACACGAGATGATTGTACTTTAATAAAAAATTCTGAGAATTAAAATTTCTAAGATTTGACCCAGGACAAAGTGTCTTTCTTGAAAGGAAGGGAAAGGTGAAAGTCCTGCGAAGTTTGTAGGATGTGGTGGTAGAACTGCAAACACAGAGAGCAGGCCAGGGGTAAGTATCACCTGGCTAGGAACTGGAGGGAGCACATCCCCTGACCACACTCAGATCATGCCCACAGAGCATCCCAGTGGTCTTCGGATTGCCTGGACCAGGAGCTCGGCTGGGGACGTGTTGTGAATTGGAGAAGTAGCGTGCTCACCAAGCGGGAGAAATCATTCACTTTGCAAAGTGGAACCCCTGAAAACAGACCTCATTCCCTGAAGAAATTAAAGTTTGGTGTGCTCCTTGCTGTGCCCCAGGGACAAGGAAGCCAAACTTCTATTTTCAAAGTTGAAATGTAGGTTAGAATGTTAGGAGCAGAAGTGACCAGACAGAGGGGGAGGGGAAAGAAAAGGAATCTGGTAAACAGCATAATTGGCCCCTCGAGACCCCCTTCCTAAAGTTTGAGAAACTTACTCTTCCAACTGCACTGTCTTCAAATTCCAAACATCCCCAGCCTTGCCACCCTTAGAAGGCACAGATGGCCTTCGCTCTCCAAAGGTGAGTTGAGAATTCTTTTGCCTCTTTGACACTTATTCAACAACATGAGTCACGAAACTAGTTTCCTGAAATCCATCACTGTCCTGTATTCTTCAAGACTCAGGGTTTGATGGCTTGATGTAATTGTTCTCTAGTGGAAATACATCCACAGAAACTATGTTCTAGATATTTTGATTAGGGAGCCAGAACCCTCTAAGCAATTTAAGGGTTTCTTCCCTGTGATGGGCTTGAGTCTTCTAACGACTCAATTCCAGATTCAAAGCATTGGTCCCTATTAGCATGGCCTGGAGGCCTTGGCTTTGCTGAAGTCAGTAGAAGAAAAAACTCTCTCTGAGATCAACTATTTTATGTCCTGCAGAATTTCTGTTTGGAAAACATGCTTTGTCTAATATGCTTCCCACAACTGCCCATCTGGAGCTGGTTAGAATATAAAGTACTTTTCTAGCTTATAGGATAGATTGCTTAGTTGGTGCATTTTTTAAAAAGATATTTATAAATTTTAAGGTTATTTCCACTTGTGTACTCACTACTTTTTCTTTTTATTATGACTGCATAACTATATGCTTAAACCTCTGAGAAACTGATATATTAGGCCACTCTCCAGATTTAATACATGTGAAAGTTGATAGACTACAGTTTTAGGAGAATGCCTGTTTCTCCGTGCAATATCAGCCTGATGGAAAGGATCTTTTAAAATAGAATCTTTGAGCTGCAGGAAAATGACCCAGTGACACAGATCTTTTATGCTAACGACTTGAAATGAAAATGCGGCTCAGGCACTGTAACTGGGTCCACTTGGTGTTCATGGTCTAAGCATTCTGGGATAAAGAAGAGATGAGAGGGCAATGCAAAGATGACAAGGAACCAGACAGGAGCTGAGCTGAGGAAGCAAGATCAACGCCCAGCAGGGTTCCTCACTTATCCCCAGGTGCACATCTGCCTTTTCTTCCTAAACCTTTGTGCTATCCTTTACAGAAAGGAAAAAAAAAAAAAAGCTCAAGAAGCTCAAGAAGAGAAATCAAGCTTGTGTTGAAATAATCCAATAATTCCATAGTTGCACCTGAGCTAAATTGTTTTGAGTCTTCTATATTTCGGTTGGGAATTTGGGGTTTTCAGTAATATAGGTGAAGAAAAAGGAAATTTGACTATGGGGATGTTCTGAAATTCTTACTCTTCAAGATTCTGAGACCCCTTTGCCTCTCTACTCACTATTTTGAGCAGGAATTGCACTACAATAGACCCAAATTCTAGAAAACCTTCCTTAATAAGTATTATTAAGTAGAAAGCTGGTATGAGGAAACACCTCAATTAATTCACCTGTGGGACCTGAGATTTATTTCAGCAGTTATATGTACTTTCCTTCATGTGATACCTGATTCTTGAAGTTCACCATTTTGAGTTGATTGGTTCAAGCAGGCCATGGTATGAGGCAGGAGGGGACGAAGCTCTCCACTTGATACTCTAAAGTAAAAGGGAAAGCCACATAAATAAACTCAGACTTCCTTAATAACAGAAAGTACAAGATTATTTAAATAGTCAGGGTATTATGAATGTATTCCACCATGGAGGGGTGGGTAGGATTGTGTCTGAGATCCCTAGAGGGGAAACCCAGTGAACTATAGAGGTTAAATGGCACTGGACATCATTTAGAACTGAGAAAAATATTCATGTGGACCCCAAACTTTCTCACTGCAAAGATAGAAACCGTTCCCTATAATAACTACTAAATTGAACAGAGTCTTAAGTTTAAAACACTTCATTAATTTCCTTCTCCCATTTAAGAGCATATTTGGGGAATAAGCTATGCTGCAATAAATTGATTTTAAGGATGTGACTTTTTTTTCTCCCTGAGTTTTAGCTTTACAGTCGGGTTCTACCATGCTCCTCAGCATGAAAGTGTTCAAGCAGAGTTTGGATCAGCTCTAAGTTCAGAAGGGCAGGCACTCAGTGTGGTCTGCCAACCATTTTCCAGTCCTGAAACTAATGGGCCGGAGCATCAACAACCAGACATGGGTCACTGAGTTCATCCTGCTGGGGCTGTCCAGTGATTGGGGCACCCAAGTTTTTCTCTTTGTACTGATCCTGGCCATGTACTTGGTGACCACCGTGGGGAATTCCCTCATTATTCTTCTGATCAGACTGGATAGCAGGCTTCAGACTCCCATGTACTTCTTCCTCAGTGTTCTGTCCCTGGTGGACCTTTGTTATGGAAATAGTGTTGCCCCTCAAATGCTGGCCCACTTGCTCTCAGCCCACAAGTGCATCCCGTTCCACAGCTGTGTGCTCCAGCTTTACACCTCCCTGGCATTGGGTGGTTCTGAGTTCTTCCTGCTGGGAGCCATGGCCTATGACCGCTACGTGGCCGTGTGCCACCCCCTGCACTACACAGTCATCATGCATGGAGGACTGTGCCTGGGGCTGGTGGCCGGCTGCCTGGTGGCTGGTTTCTCAAATTCACTAATGGAAACCATCATCACCTTCCGGCTGCCATTGTGTCGCAATGTTATCAACCACTTTGCCTGTGAGACCCTGGCGGTGCTTCGGCTGGCCTGTGTGGACATCTCCTTCAACCAGGTCATGGTGGCCATCTCGGGATTCCTGGTGATCATGCTTCCCTGCTCCTTGGTTCTCTTCTCCTACGCTCGCATAGTGGCTGCCATTCTGCACATTCGTTCTACCCAGGGACGTCGCAAAGCCTTTGGGACGTGCGCCTCCCACCTCACTGTGGTTTGCATGTGCTTTGGGGCCACCATCTTCACCTACCTGGGCCCGCGCTCTGCCTCCTCGGTGGAGAAGGAGAAGATGGTCGCTCTGTTCTATGCCCTGGTGGCACCCATGTTGAACCCCTTGATCTACAGCTTGAGGAATAAGGAAGTGATGGCTGTGCTCTGGAAACTTCTAGACAAATTCAGATAAAGGGTGGAGACCTGTGACCCCAATCAAACAAGAGATAAAGTAAACATAGACAGAACTCCCATGCTTACCCCCAAAAAGCCTATTATGGTCAGATGTCTGTGGTCAAAATGTTCACGTGCTGAATGAATTTTCTCACACACCAATTCCTGATTATTTATAGGTCAGTGATCCTTGAGGTGCCCCCTGTTTAGAATGTCTTCTCTTGGGTGTGCCGTCATTTTTGGATTTTTCCTGCCTACTTTTGTTTTTTTTGCATGTGTCCAAGTCTAAAGTCAGGGCTCCCAAATGTATCCAACGGTCCTGGGCTTTGATGCCTGTTCAGCCTCTCACTGCCTGTGCTGTCTGCACCTCATGGAAGCATTTTTATGGCTGAGTTTTTCTTTTATGTTAAATGGAAAAACAGTGTTTTGCTTCCAGAGTGGTTACCAATGTTAGAGGTAACTGGTCCAAAATGCCCGCCGTGCTGCCCGAGCTGCAAAAGGCACTCACTCCCTTTAGCTAGGCCAACCTCTGTCCTCCGTTATGAATTAGAAGGTCCTTTACTTTCCCCATTCCTCAGAAGGCTCTGAATTATCAGAAAATTGAAAAATGCAGTGATCTTCCTAATGGGTAGCAAATAAGTTTCCTTCTCCTTTGAAATGACTTCCAGAAATCACAGCAGGAATCAATTTGGATATTTTGAGATAGCTTCTGGGGTCTGACCATTCCTGCCAAAGAGGAAAGGAGAATTCTATACTAATTACAACTAAACCGTGTAAACTATGTGACATGTTTACTTTATTTTTTTAACAATCTTCTAAATGTATTTGTAAAAAATAAACTGCACTGTCCAGACTTCATACATAATACATTCTTTTTTTCTGGCCTTTAAACTGTGATGTAGGTTAAATAAATTTGTGGGGAAAATTACATTATCCAAAGGAATTTATGCTGACTTTAATTTCCATAAAATTGATGTGTGTGTGTGTGTGTGTGTGTGTGTGTGTGTGTGTGTGTGTGTGTTTAGGGTGAAGAAGTGATAATATGGACCATGAAACAAACAAAATTCTGTATCATTAACTTATCACTAATGTCATTTTAAATAACTTGAGAAAAATGAGAGAAGCTCCTAGAAGGATACTGTTCATTTTGCAGAAGATGAGGGGAAACTTTGATCTGGTCTCACCAACCTACATAACTATGCTTTCTTCTTCTTCCCTTCTTTCTCCTCCTCCTTCTTTATATTTCCATACTGAAGAGTAAACCCAGGGTCTCTCACATGCTGGGCAAGTGCTGTACTGAGCTACTCTACAGCCCTTTTTATTTTATTTTGTTTTTTGAGACAGGATTTTGTACATTTCCCAGGCTGATCTCGAATTTACCAACCCTTCTGCCTCAGCTTCCCAAGGAGTTGGGATTACAGCATGCACCACCATGCCCAGCTTCTTTTAATGCTTAATTTCTTCATGGGATAATTGTCAAGCTTCCTCATTTATTCTTTCTTTATGTGTTCATTTACTTTCATAACAATACAAAGTTCAGATAGGACGAGGGGATTTTATAAGTGCACTAATACATCCTGTAATTTGTCAAAGTTTGTGTATAATGTCTGAGCCAACAAGCTTTCTTATAAACCATCAATTGCTTCCATTTTAGGTAATTTGTTTAATTTACCACTTTCAATTTTTTCAGAGAAAATAAACATAATGCACACATTTAAAAAGTGTTCCTCATTTACCTTTGTATTAGCGCTTAGATACACATTTTTAGTTCAAGATGACATTAAAAATTATTCTAATATAACAACAACAAAATATAATTATGCAACTATAAAAGAGCTAATGTGGAGTCCATCATTATGTCATTCTCATGTTTGCAAGGGTGATTCTGAAATAAATTCTACTTCTATGCAGTTCTGTTGTAAGCTTTCCAGGTATGGTTTAAACTTTCTCTCTCTCTCTCTCTCTCTCTCTCTCTCTCTCTCTCTCTCTCTCTCAGTTGTGGGAAGATTTATAAGTTATACTTCATGAACTTTTGTGAAAGAGTTTTTTCAAGAGCCAACCAACACTAAAAAACTGAATTTCTTAAACCAGTTCATGAGGTAAGAAGGAAAAAAGTTAAATTAACTGGGTTAAATAGGATTCCTATCCAACATCCAAAGCATGTGTGTGATATTCTATAGCAAATTGGGAGTACTCAGTACTGGTTGCTATCTTCTTTAGAAGTAACTTCTGTCATAAGCATTAAGAAGGTGAATGTTGTAATGCTATCACCTGTATGTGGGTGACTTATTTCTTTTGTGTTAATTTGACTTCCCTGAATGACCTAGTGGGTGAATTACTCACAATTCATGGTGAATTCAGTCACTAGGCAAATCAAGCCTGCAAGGAAAAAAGCCATTATTGAAAATACCACTCAAATGATTTACTTTTGACATAAACATATCACCTCGATATGAGATATCTAACAAAAACAAGCACTTCCAACGAGACCACAACAGCATCTCTTCTTCCAAGGTTTAGGTTTTCCCCAGAATTCCTGATACATGGAATAGCCGATACGGAGAGTCATTGCTCCTACACCAAAGCCTTGGGCTGCCACAGGCATGTCCATCAGGTGAGTGGACATTTTTGTATCTCCCTGTTCTTCAATTTGTATATTCCACATGCAAAAACTGCAAGACCTGCCATTCCAACAGGTACAAATGGTGCCTATTTAGCTTTTCAGATAAGTTTAGATCCCTGTTCTTCATCGTATGAAGAAAGAGAAACATCTGTGTTGGTTGACATGGTGACTGCTTGAAGACACTTCTGAAAGCAATAAAACCATTTACCACTGGACCAGCTTCTTCTCATTTATTCTTTCTTTATTTCTTTTTTTTTTTTTTTGGTATCAGGGATTGAACTCAGGGGCACTTGACCACTGAGCCACATCCCCACCCCTATTTTGTATTTTATTTAGAGACAGGGTCTCACTGAGTTGCCTAGTGCCTCGCTTTTGAAGCTGGCTTTGAATGTTCCTGCCTCAGCCTCCCAAGCAGCTGGGATTACAGACATGCACCACCACCCCTGACTCATTTATTCTTAATAGTCTCCTACTTTTCAACATCAGTATCCTATAGAAATAAAGCTATTGTGAAAAGATATTTAAAAATTTAATTCCTACCTAAAATTATATATATATATATATACATATTTTTGGTTCACTATCTATGCCTCTCCAATAGGAAAAAAATCTCTAGAATTTGCTTTCAGATTTGTTGGAATATCTCTTGGCACATTAGACATGATCTTTGGAGGACAAAAATTTCATATTTTGTATCTTTTAATCCTGTTGCTTAACAAAGTACATTGTGTATAATAGTGAATCTGTAAACATTACTGAGTAAAAGAATAAATGAACTGATTTTTATTGGCCACTTTTCTTTCATATGATAATTACATGATATAAAATTATTCCAAATTTTAAAAGCTAGGTAAAATTTCTTTCTGCTTTCTTAATTAAATTTTTGTAGGTACTATGAAAATACATACTAAGATATTATTTGAGACACTATTATGCCATATAGAAATTGCTATTACTGTTGGATTTTAAAAATGCCATTGAAATCTAATCAAAAATGAAATGATAAAATTATTTTTTAAAAAATCTAAATTCTGTGCACCAGGATGAAAGAACTAACACTTGGAAGCAATGTTTTTGGAACAGTAGAATAAATCATTCTGGGTCTTCGTAGTTTTCTCTATTGTGCAATAATATATAAATAAATCACATGGTTTTTGTTTTCTAGCTCCACCATTTTATTTTACCATTAACAGCAAGATGAAGATTTGGAGCATGGGAAATTCTGATGCATCCCCACCTCCCACTGAAGGATTGCTTTACAACATCGCTCCCAATAGCTAGCCACCTCTTCTTCCACCGAAACTTCTAGGACTAAGGCATTGATTCCCTCAGGAGTTGAGGATTCTTAGTTGAAGTTCTTCAGTTGTTCAGTATTTCTGTCTTAGAGTACAATCTGTCTCTTTGTAAAATTCACTTATCTTCAATCTTAAACCATGTTAATGATTTATAAATTTACACTTCCATCCTGTACATATACATGTCTTATATTTTCCACAAGTTCAATGTGTCCCAAGGTCCCTCTTCATTTATCAACTGGAACCTCACCACTGAATGAATATGTCACCACTCATTAAATTGCTTGTGACTGAAAACTGACATTCTTGATTATCTTTCTTCTTTACTCTCCTTTCTCAGTCCAATTACCTAATCATCACTTACTTTTTCTTTTTCATATTTGTCTAACTTTCTCCCTCCCCTACTAGACATACCACAGTCCAATTCTCTACTGCTCTTTAATGAATTATTATTACAATAACATCCTTATTTTCCAACACCCTTCCTTCTTCATCGCCAATTTTTTTCTCCATATACCAGCTAGAATACATTTCTTTTTCAAATGAAAAGTCTGAATATAACTGTTTCCTTTGACTTAAAAAGTTTTAATGGTGTCCTATTGCCTTTAGCATAAGATCCTAAATTCCTCCGGTGATCGTGATCTTAGGCTCCTACAAGTTGGGCCCTTGCCAGACTCTACAGCCTCATCTTGAACCCTCCATCCACCTGTCTCTTCCAGGCATGCGGGATTCATCTGCGGAACTCTTCAGTTTCCTTGAGTGTCTCGTGCAGCCCCTCCCTTCACAGGGCCCTCTGATCACACTTGCTTCCTCCCTCCACTTGCAAACTGGCAGGAGACAGTCTGTCTTGGCTTAGACACATTCCACAAGGAGGTTTGCTTCAGCCTTGACCCACTCCACTGCTATGCACGGGTCCTCCAATATGGTAACAAATGGTTTCTTCCACTCTTCCTTAAATGAGAGCAATTTTAGACCTTTAAACATGATGTATGCCCTAAATGAATGTGACATCCTGAATTAAATATATGAGTCAATATTAGTTCAGACCAGTAGATGGCATCTCACTTTTTTAAGAAGCAAGTTTCCTTTAAAATGCAGAATAATTGAGGCCCTCCTACAGTTTTTCATCATGGAAATTGTGTGTAACGTGGCTGGGGTTGTGGCTCAGAGGTACAGCACTTGCCTAGTGAGTGAGGCATTGGGTTCAATCCTCAGCACCACATAAAAGTAAAATAAAGGTATTGTATCCACCTATAACTAAAAAAATAAATATTTTAAAAAATGTATAACATGAAATTTGTCATTTTAGCCATTTTTAAGTGTATGATTCAGTGAATCAATTGTATTTGGAATGTTGCACGACAATCACTGC
Organism: Urocitellus parryii; assembly: GCF_045843805.1. Taxonomy (NCBI): domain Eukaryota; kingdom Metazoa; phylum Chordata; class Mammalia; order Rodentia; family Sciuridae; genus Urocitellus; species Urocitellus parryii. The sequence goes on along the minus strand of NC_135533.1, from coordinate 10,945,585 downwards.
TATTTCCAAAATTTTTATCACATAATTTTGTATTTAATTGATTTTTTAAGACTTGTATCTTGTACTCTTATACAAAAAGTCTTTACAACTAGACCACTGGACTCTGTCTGCTTTTTAAGGAAGGTATTTCCATTTAGCTCTTCTACATGTTTTACCAACCTGCAAAGATTATTTTGTCTTGATTCTTCAACTTACTGTATTAGTTTAATCTTTCCATTTCATAGGTATAATAAGCATGAGAAAGGAAAAGCAAATAATACGTGACTATTATATACCACTTTGCAGTGATATATAAACCTACCTCATGCTTGATTAAAAACCATTATTGAACAGATTTTGTATATTTTTTATGTACTTTATAATTCTCATTTTATTTAACTTATATTTTTGGTAACAGGGATTGCATCCGGGGTACTTAACCACTAAGCCATGTCCCCAGCCTGTTTTTTTTTTTAAATTTTTAAGATTTTGAGACAGAGCCTCACTAAGTTGCAGAGGCTGGCTTCAAACTTGCAATCCTCCTACCTCAATCTTCTGAGCAGCTGGAGTTACAGGCATGTGCCACTGAGCCCTGCTTACTGCACGTTAAAACAGATTATTCATATGTGTCAAATCATTTTATCTAGGAAAATATAATAAGACATTTTCAAATGTTGTTTCCTAGTCCTTGATGTTGTTACATTTAAGTGTGTGAAATTTACATAAGAACAATTCTTGAAACTCTAACATGTCCAGTAATGGAATTCTGACATGTCCAGAACTCCAGTCTATTCTTATATGGCCTATCCCCAAATCCTGAGAATCCTCTGGGATGTTGGTATAGAATTTGAATGTCTTTGGCTTGGATTAGTTCTAGATTCTCCAGAACTCCTGCAAGGATAGATGTTGGGTGAGATAAAAGAAAAATAATCTTATATATCATGACCAAGGTCCATGCCCAGTGAAATTCCTCCAGGCTCCCTTTTCAGTAACATCTGTTTCTAAAAACCATATTCATCAAAGCAGGGGAGCAAAATGTCCAAGTTGCATCTTTTACACTAGAAACTCCATATGTGCATTGAGAGGTAGGATTAAGGAGAGAGAGAAAAAGAAGGAGGGAAAGACTAGTAAATTGTCAAGTACATTAGTATAGACCACTTTAATTAGAGCAAAATCATTTACCAAAAAAAAAAAAAAAAGAAAGAAAGAAAAAGAAAGAAATGGTTTTCAGGAAAATCAAAAAGTAGGCCTGAGTATTTGTTTCTGTGGCTCTGAATGTCCAAGTCAAAGTCCCTCTGACATTCTCAAACCCTTAACGGCTGGTCTTCCCAGAGTTACTGAGAACTTCTAGGAAGCAACATATGCTGTTGCCACATTCTGAACTCTCAGCATATCTTTTTAGGCCTAGGGATTTTGAGTTCCCCCTTCCCATTAAAAGCCATGTGCATTATCAGTGTCTTCATAGTCTTTATCTATGCTTTCCTGGATTGCAACTCTCAGAACTCCAATAAAATTATTTTGCTTTTAGTTTCTGGGTTTGAATCAATGTCCTAATTAAAACCACCTGTAAATGTTTTTAGACCCCCAAAATCCTTTTAGTATCAACATGCTCACCTATCAATATAGGAAGTAAAGTCAATATGACATTAGTGAAATATATCTGGTTTCCAGTGAGTATTAATAGCAGGTTACTAATGTTCCCAAACAGTGCTTAATAATTCATGATAGAGTTTTGCCATGGTAAGTCTGTATTTGCAGATTCATGCTCTAGTTTTGGAAAATTTAAGGGAGAAAAACTACATTTTTTGGCCTTTATATTTATGGTACAAATTTTTCTTTCTATGATTCCAATAGATTTAAAATGGAGCTATAAAATTGCTTATGATAGTTTTTCCAGAATCCTCCAATAAAATTGAGGATCTGGGAGAAAAAAAATTTATAATAACTTTGTGTGTGTGTGTGTGTGTGTGTGTGTGTGTGTTAAAAAAGAAATTATTTTCTTGCATTTCTTTTTCTTTGCACTATATGAAATTCATTTCCTTTGAAGGATAGGTAAATTTTACATTTTGTCTCATGGCCATCCTTATATTAAGATGAGATTGTTTTCCAAAAAAAACAGTCAGTACTAATCTTTTCCTGTTCCTTTACTTCAGATATTATTATTTTACAAATTTTTCACCTTGTCGTATGTGAAGTCATCCTTGCTTGAATATTGAGGTCTGTCATGTTTGCAGCTCCATGTCTAACCTCTGTATCCATACAAGGTCACATGTCCATAAGCTTAAATAGATTTTCTCATAATCTTCAAGACTGGTTGAAAATGGGTAGGTATTGATCTTACTGGTTTCCTTCAAGGTTTTCTGTTTTTACTTCTCATTAACCTGTTTACAATGAAACAAGTAGAATTTTTTAACCATTCATATTTTGGAAAACAATTTCATGGAAAATACTTTAACTTCAGGAACAGATAGTGTCCTAAGAATAAGCAGTAAGCTACCCTTCCAGCCCTGTCTCAAGTAACCACTACTATATTCAAAGAGAAACCAAAGGAAGGAAATATTTTCACCAATATTAGACCTGGAAAATATTTCTAACCACAAAATTTGAAGAATTCATGCCAGAATTGGCAAATAATATCAAACTAAAGGACAATGTCAAGGCAGACACAAAATTTCTTTCTAAAATAGAAGTGTCATGATAAAACAAGTAGAAAGGATTCTGGAAAATCAACCCATTTTTCCCTAGTTTAGAGAAAAAACTGGAGGTTTGGGAAAGCCATGGTTGAAATGACATCTATGTCCCTGGGAATCATCTCTTTCCAGCACAGATCTTCAGTGTTTGAAAGCCAAGGAAAGGCTAGGAAATAAATGGTTACTTATTTTATTAGTATTGCCGCCTGCTTAAAGAAGAAGCTCATTTTGATGTGGGAAAATCCTTTCACGCTTGTTGAGGGTAAAATTCACAGTCACTGTGCACCATGGAAGAGCCTGGGATCAGTTGTGGCAGCAGACTTCATTTTTACTAGTGTGAGTGAAAAGCTGTGAACGTTCATCAACAGGGAAACACGAAGCAGTTCTCTTCAGAGGTGGGTGTTCTTGCCCTGAGGAATCACTTACATGCAGGTAACAGTACCAAAGTTGATCTTATCTCATCTCATGACATCAGCTTAACAACAATGACTCTCTCACCCAGTGCTGTTCCAGTATTCAATCACCTGCTTGACAACTTCACTTTCATTTCCACACATCCAAACACAAAATACCTTGAATCCCCCACCAAAATATTCTTCTGAAGTTCACTCAATATATGGTGTTGCTACTCTTCCATTCCCTTGTCTCTCGTTTTCTCACAGTGTGTATCCAGTCCACCGGCAATCCATCCTATTTAGCTCGATGAGAATTCAAAATACATATTGACTTTAGGACTTTGGATCTTGCTACAGTGGAGCATTTTATATCAGACAGTCATTCCCACCAAAGAAAATTTGAAAACCTAGCTAGAAATGTGAAAAGGAATACCTTAGAGCAGATTATGCTAAGTGAGGCTAGCCAATCCCTAAAAAACAAATGCCAAATGTCTTCTTTGATATAATGAGAGCAACTAAGAACAGAGCAGGGAGGAAGAGCAGGAGGAAAAGATTATCATTAAACAGAGACATGAGGTGGGAGGGAAAGGGAGAGAAAAGGGAAATTTCATGGAAATGGAAGGAGACCCTCATTGTTATACAAAATTACATATAAGAGGTTGTGAGGGGAATGGGAAAAAATAAGGAGAGAAATGAATTACAGTAGATGGGGTAGAGAGAGAAGATGGGAGGGAGGGGGAGGGGGGATAGTAGAGGATAGGAAAGGTAGCAGAATACAACAGTTACTAATAGGGCATTATGTAAAATTGTGGATGTGTAACCGATGTGATTCTACAATCTTTGTAATGTTTTGAATAACCAATAAAAAAAGAAAATATATATACATACACAATGAGTTTTATTAAACCATCAATAAAAAATAAAATTATGGCATTTGCAGGAAAAAAAAGAAAAGGAATACCTTACTGAAAGAATTAGAGGGTTTTCTAGGCAAAAATTCAAAATTCAGCATTGTAAAGAGAAGGAAGAGCAAACACATTCAGCTGACCTTCATTCTCAACTTTTATGGTGGTTAAGAGACTGAACATAAAGGGAATTTACAGTCACCTCACAGCTGAGACCACTCTAGTTACATTTCAGAGCCATCAAGGAATGTCCCTCCCATCTGTCAGGTAGGATTTCGGAACCACTATTCTCTAGGAGTAAGGATGAGTAGCAAAAGAAAAACCACCCATATTCCAGTAAGCTCATCTGAAGTGATTTGTCCCTAAGATTATTACCTACTAGAAGCCGAATAAATCCTCTCTTGAGGAGGGTAATGTCAAGCCTCACATCACCCCTATAATTTTTCATACACATTGTTCAACATTCAATAAAAATGATCTGTCTTAGAAGATAAGACAAAAATTCTGAAGATGAGGGTAAAAAAAACCTGATGGCAAAATTAATTCCAGGGAAATATAGATATTGGTGCTATCAGACACAAATTTAAAACAACTGAATAAGGCAAGATGTGGTGGCACACACCTGTATGCCAGGTATTGAGGAGGCTGAGAGAAGAGGATCACAAGTTTGAGGTCAGTTTGGGTAACTTAGTGAGATCCTGTCTTTTTTTTTTTTTTTTTTTTTTAAAGAGCAGGGTGTGGGCTGGGGATGTGGCTCAAGTGCCGCCCGGGTTCGATCCTCAGCACCACATACCAACAAAGATGTTGTGTCTGCCGAGAACTAAAAAATAAATATTAAAAATTCTCTCTCTCTCTCTCTCCTCTCTCTCCTCTCTCTTAAAAAAAAAAAGAGCAGGGTGTGGGGAAGGGAATAAGTATGTGGCTCAGTGACAGAGTACCCCTGGGTTCAATCCCCAGTATCCCCCCCCCACAAAACATTAACATGTCTAATATTTAAGGAGACTCCTTTTTTGTATAGTACCAAAAAGAATCCAACAGGCCAGGCATGGTGGCTCATGCCTATAATCCCAATGGCTCAGGAGACTGAGGAAGGAGGGTCGCAAGTTCAAAGCCAGCTGCAACAACTTAGCGAGCTTTTCAGCAATGCATGAAGATCCTGTTTCCAAATAAAAAGTAAAACAGGCTGGGGATGTTTCTCAGTGGTTAAGAAATCTGGGTTCAATCCCTGGTACAAAAAAAAAAAAAAAAAAGAAAAAGAAAAAGAATCAACTTAGATGAAAAGTTAAATTCCTTAAGGTGAAAAGCTACCAAAGCCCACATATGAAAAAACTTAAAAAACCCTGAACCCTGAGAAAAGTTTAATATATAGTTAAAAATCCTCCCATGAGGAGAAACCCAGGTCAAGATAGTTCTAATAAATTCCATCAAATATACAAGAATGATAGGCTACTAGTTGTACACAAATTCTCCTAGAAGATAGAAAACAAAAGATTGCTCACCACATTATTTTATGAATTCTTATTTACCTTGATAGTAAAACCAAAGATATTGCAAGAAAAAAATCATAAAATAATAACCCTCACAAATAGACACAAACAGCTAATAAAATATTAGCAAATCTGGTCCATCAATATACCAAGCATAATGAGGAAAATTTATTTAAAAACTCAAGGTTGGTTCAACATTCAAAGTCAATTAAACCAATGTGTTTCATTTATTAACAGACTGAAATGAAAATTTGATTGATCATCCTAAGGCAACAAATATAATTCAACATTAACTCATGACAAATATTTTTAAACATAACCCTTAACCAATAAGCAATATCTACAAATAACTTTCAGGTAACATTACCCTTAATGGTGAAAGACAGAAAAATTCCCTTCTAAGACTAAAGACATGTCCTTTGTATGTATGCTCACAATTTTTCTTCAACTGAAAGTTGCAGCACAGTAATAAGGTAAGAAAAATAAGTAAATAAAAACAATGTATATCAGAAATAAATAAAAATTATTTTATGTCTCAGGCCACATTATTATAGACATAAAAAATAACAAAGAATCTACAATAATGCTTCTAGAACTAAAAAGGGAGTTTTGCAAGGTCACAAGTTGCCAAAACTAATATGTATACATACATATATATGTGTATATAATATATCTTTATACACACCACACACACACACACACACACACACACACACACACACATATACACACACAGAGAGAGGGGACACATTGGAACATTACCAATGTTAGAGAAGTAGGAAATTTCAAGTTTCAATATTTTATTGAAACTCCCTTCAATAAAATAATGAATTATATGACAAAAAAAGTCACAATTGACTTTTGCAGAACTATGGAATCTAGTATGATTTACAATATTCAGGAGAAAGATGAATGAAGGTAGAAGCTGCTGCATTGCAATAAGAATGTCTGTGGCATTTAAATTATCCACCGATTATGCCTCATTTACCAGGTTGGTGGCAACTTTTACAGATTACCAGGACTGCTGTGAAACTGGGGTAGCATGAAGGACCCTTCATTTTTGCCAAGGTCTCGGCTTTGCACAGAATCACGAGCCACCACACACCTTGTAGATTCAAACAGCAATCCTTTATTCCCGAACTCACACCGGCCTCTACAAACACGTTCTGCTCCAATCTCCAATAAGCCGCCGCCCCAAATCCTACTCCACGAGGCTTTTTCCAAATCCCATTTGAATCTCACGAGAACTCAACGGGAACAAGCAGCAGGAACACCCTAATCCCAGCAGCAATAATCTTCAACCTCCAACTTCCCTAAAACCCCTATTGTCTTAAACCGGGAAATGCCTTAAAACAGGAACACCCTAAACCCAAGGACCGGGATACTTCCTCAAACCTGGATCCACCCTCGATCACCTTGAGCAGGGTCATCTTACTAAAGCATACATGCAATGTCCCATCGAATGTCCTCTAAGCAGCATGGGGTACGCTGGCAAGGAGATTTTGATGCTTCATTCCTACTTGGTAATGGCCCTCAGCACATTTTGATTCTTGCAATCATGCTAGAAAGATTTCAGACACATTACTCATAATAACAGGTGTGAGTTTATTAGAGGGGCTAATGTTTTAGTCAGCTTTTGTGTTGCTGTGACCAAAAGACCCCATGAGAACAACATAGGGATGGAAAGTTTATTTGGGGCTCACGGTTTCAAAAGTCACAGTTCATATACAGTTGACTCCATAGCTCAGGCCTGAAGTAATACAGAACATCATTGTGCAAGGACATGGTGAAGAAAAGTAGCTCAGGACATGGCAATAAGAAGCGGAGAGGGTCCTGCTTACCAGGCACAAAATATAAACCCCCAAGGCGCACTCCCAGTGACCCACTGCCTGCCACTGACCACCTGCCTATAGGTACCACCCAGTTAATCCACATCAGTGGGCTCACGCACTGATGAGGATAGTGACCCAATCACTTTACCTCTAAACTTTCTTGCATTGTTTTACCTGTGAATTGTTTGGTGACACCTCATATCGAAACCATATCAGATAAGAAAGGAAAAATAAAACACTGTCAAAGGACAGTGGGTCGGCTCAGAGAGAAGAATGGTACACCCCTCTTGCCTTCCAGTTCTATTGGGGGTCCCCGGGAATTTTCCAGAGTCTAGTTCAAGTCCACTTCTGATTTCTGACTCACAGCGCAGGGACGACAGAGACTGCCTCAAAGTCATTGTGTGGTGATCACAGAGTTAGAGATTTTAAGGAACTTGTACATCCCTGCTTTTGCCTCAATTTTCTGCCCTCTTAATTGGTTTATTATTCTTTGAATAACCCCCATCAAGATTTCTTTGTGAAAGTTTTGATGTTTTCATTGCAAGAGAGATTCGGGGTTGGGAGAAGTTTGATGATAAGGGAGCTTCTAGGCCTCCTGGTAGGGCACGACATGATCTTGAAACAATAGTTGTTTTTTTTTTTTTCTTTTTTTAAGTCGTAACTACGACTTGGGGAGGTTTCAATATACCCAGCCCCCATCTTCCAAGTGCTTATTCGTCAGATAAGGCTCCCCGCGGTTTTCAGTCACCCTTCACTACCTTCCCTGCTCACCCCATTAATGGCTGACTAGCTACCTAAGGGCAACTGTTGAGGTGATAGCCCCCACTTCTGGGCCAGGTTACCAGTGTGATGAAGAGCAATTAGGAACCTTCTCAAAGGCAATGGGTTAAGTTTCAATTTATCTATAATCCAACTAAAAATGTGGTGGCACAGAACTTACCTTTGTTTTGCTTGGCTGAGGGTCTTAATAAACAGACAGGATTGACAGATAGTAAAACAGAGGCAGGAAGTTAAGGCAAGGGACCCCCCTTACCCCCCCCCCAAAAAAAAGGCTTCTCTAAATGTACTGGCTACTCCATGAAGTTAATCTGTACAAACTTGCCAAACATTCCAGTCAACTCTTTTGTCCCAGGGAGACAGGGAGAGGGAAAGAAGACTGACCTGAATGGAAGCTACAAACTCAACAACTAGAGGGGCACAGCCAATTAGAAATCTTGGCTATTTTCCTATTCTTAATTAGCATAGATGTTGACCAATAGCCTTTGCAGCACTTTTCCTACATCTGATTAGCCTAGTTATTTTTTTCTTTTTTTTTTTTTGTGTGTGTGTGTACCAGGAATTGAACCCAAGGGAACTTAACTACTGAGCCACATCCTCAACCCTTTTATGGATTTTATTTAGAGACAGAGTCTTGCTGAGTTGTTTAGGGTTTCACTAAGTTGCTAAGGCTGGCTTTGAACTTACGGTTCTCTTGCCTCAGCCTCTCAAGCTGCTGGGATTATGATTAGCCTAGATATTGATTGGTGTCCATACCCAGTAGAAATATAAGCCCCTAGATTAGTATACTTAACCCATTATCAGGTCCTCTCTTGCCTGGTAAGAGCTCTGTTTCTTTGGTTCTCACTCAAGTAAATTCTGCTTTTTCACTCTCATTCTCCATTGTCCATGGGTTTCATTCTTGAATTTGCACAAGGCCCCAGAAAGAAGTCACGGGCAGTTGGCTGGGTCCTGCCGTTTACACAAAATGGGCACAACCTACTGAGGAGAGCTGCAACCCAGTTAGATCCCTCTCACTGCTGCTGAAGAATCTGATCCTGCCTCCTGAGACCACTGCTAATATCAGTGGGCACTCCTCTGTGAATTGCTGCCTCTGCAGCAATTTCAGTTGCCTGAAACCCTTCAGTGAAACCCTTCAGTGAACACAGCAGCAGAAGCGGAGAATCTGGTTCCTCTCTAACTCCAGTTTCATTACCAGGACTAGGATAGCTTCCCAGGTAGACTTTGGTGAATACACTTGAGGGCAAAAGCATTGGTTGTAGAAGTTGCAGATAGATCAAAAAGCTGGGAAGGAAGGAGTTGTAAAGAAAATACATTGGGGAATAATGACTCTTAAAAACTCAGGTGTGTACCAGAAATCCATACACACATCTAAGACTGAAAAATCCATATATAAATCCAGGTCTGAGAACATCCTAATATTTCACTTCCAGATGACCTTCAGGATCTACCCAGTATCAAGTCAAAGCCAAAGCAGAGTTGTAAATAGCCCCACTGTTGAAGCTGTGCCCCATGCAGAATCACATGTCCATCCGTGAATGAATAGATAATGGACTGCAGCACAGGGGACCATCAAGCAGTGATAAAGAATGAATTATTCCTTACAGTTAAAAAACCTGGACATAACACAACAACAGATAGAGGAGGGTTCTGAGCAAAAGAAGACAAGTGCCCAAGGACCTCAGGAGAACAGCACAGTAAGCTCACTGGGTCTTTTCATTGCTTTTTGTCCATCCTGGACAGAGATCTATCAGGCTAGAACCAAGAGTAGACGTAGACCAAAAAGCTTTGAGAAAACCTGCCTAGCTGAACTCCAGGATGAATGACAGTGTGTCAGTCCGTCATAGAATGCAGTCAATTTGTATCTCTGAAATACTGCCAATCTGTTTAGGATTATTTGCATGAATTTTTTGATTCCTAGAGTTAAAAATATAATCACAGTAATTCAGGGAGTCCTCTTACAGTAGGTGGGCCTTTCTACCTCTGGAGGAGAAGCATGCTCCCCATTCCTCTGCCACCACACAGGTAATGAGAGCATGGGCAACTAACTACTCTTCGGTGGAAATTCTGTCATTTTTCTCTTAGCCACCAGCACATCACAATAGTTTAAGTCCAAAATTCTGGTTAATATCAAATGTTACATTTCAGGGGATATCAGAACATTTTTTTAGAATTGGAGATAAATTAAGGCCAGAGATATGAAAGAGCTGGATCCTGTTTCCTTGCTGTGATTTGGTTTTCATACTTCAGTCTTGTAAGAGAAGCTATATTAAAGGTTTCTTGCTCAATTACCGTAAGCATGAGTGGCACTTCAGATTAAATTGTTTATAGCTTTCAATATCTCCTTTTACCATTTCATGAAACCATAGTGAACTTGACATCTTTTCTTTGTGGGAGGGCTACTTGACATTTCTGTAGGCACAGAGAATTATGTCCCAGAATGTGAAATTCAAGTTAAGTGGTTCCCAAAGGCAGCTGACAACATAGAAATGAACTCATCGTGATAAATGTATTTAGCACACAATTATGGCATAAGCATTGAAAGTGAAAACTTTTATTTTAAACCCTTGCTAAAATGTAGCAATACCAGTCTACTGCAAATGTCAACATCTCCCTGAGAGCACTGATCCTGATTCCCATAAGCCAAAGATAGAATACTAAAAGAAAATCTGGAAATGCAGGTTGAAGTGGAGTAATTTTTTTCTTCTCTATATTTCAAGAAATAATAAATTAAAATAAAGTTCTTTTCAAAGTATGTGGTCATAAGTGATTTCCCCCCTTATGGAGTTAATATTATGTAAAACAAATAAGAAGGTCACAATAGGCAAATAAAATTTCCCTTGGATCCCACAAGAGACTTGGACTGCCATTGCCAAGGTTCTTTCCTCTTGGGTCTTGGCAGAGGTGTAGGGAAATTCTTGATGCTCTATAAAGCCTTCAGAACCCACAGATCTCACAACGGGGTGTGCCTAAGAGTACGGCAGCACTGCCCAGGAAGGTGGTGGGTGCTCGGGCCCCAGGGTGCTGGAAGGGGCAGCCCACTGCCAGGTGGCACAGGCATGGTCTCAGTGCCCACGGCTGTCATCTCCCCTGGTGCTGGCCATCAGTGTGACAGCAGTGTGGTAATCTGGGCCCATTCGCTACTTCCAGGTGTAGGCAGTGGGTTCCTCACGTCTATTCAATACCTGAATCATGTTTTTCTACTTCTTCCCACTTTAGAATCAGTGAAGAATTCATCTTCACATTCGGCCCCACTAGAGGCTGCTGAGCTGAGGTAAGTGTCCCCTCCAAGAGCATCCTCATGGGCAGCTCTGTGTCAGACTCCTATGGCACAGTGATATTTAACTCCAAATGCTCCATGCCTCTTCTTTCTATCCACCTTTAATTCCCAGCAATCAGTTTGGATGGTATTCTCCTTTTCTGAAATCTAAGTGCAGTCAGCTCTGCAGCAAGTGGCTGAATAGATTCTTCCCACCACTTCTCAGAGATATCCCATGGTATTGGACCAAAAATAAGCCCACGATCTGATCCCAGTCTTTAGGTCCCTACCATGCTCCCTGAGATCCCTGTGCTGCAGACTCTACAACCTCCTGGCCCTTTATTTATGACAGTGATTACAAATCTGCTGCTGTCTTGGCAAGGCATGAAGGCTATGTGTCTACCACTTTTGAATTACTTGGAAACTACCTTCATAGAGAATCCAGACAAAATTAGAAGAAACAGTCTATGTTGCTAGCATGTGAGTGGAGTGAAGCTAGATGTTTGATTCTAAATCATTGGTAAAATCTGCTACGAGGGGTAGCCTGTTTGAATATGCTGTAGTGGAGTAAAACTGTCACGGGTAAAAGGGTCCATAGGTTCCATACTAAAATAATACACTTAAATAGCATCATGCCTCCCACCAGTGCATCATAATTAGTGCCTATCAGGCTTTATTTAGTTCATGAGAAATAAGGAACTATCTCCCTCTCTTTCTCTTTTGCTTCCTCTAGGAACACAAAGTTACTTGTGTGAACAGGTCTGGTTAAATATATTCATTTTTGTTTCTTTATCAAACATCACGAGCTGGAATAATGTTCTTTCTCCTCTTTGTGTGTATCTTTAAGTGTCTGTCATTAAGTGTCTTCCAACTCTTCTACCAATCTCCGGTGGAGTGTCATCCAAACCCACCCTCTCACATCAAACCCAGGGTGCATTGTGAGGTCACTATCATGCTCCTGACAAACATCAGCAATCACTTCTCGTCCTTAGTAGGAGATGGCCCTGGACCCCTTGCTGTTGTGTGTGTAGGGCCCCCTGATCTGGCCCTTGACAAGCTTTCCTCCCTGCCCCTTCCTGTTCATTCATCAGTTTGCAGCTCACGCAGCATTAGGCCATGTGTAGGCGTTGCTTGCCTGAGTGTGCCAGGCTGTTTTGGTGCTCTGTGCCTGTTCCCACTCTGATTCATATGCCCAGAATGCCTCGTCTTGCTTATTTATACCTTAGACCTTATCCCAGGATTATCTCATCTCTAGTGCATTTACCAAACAGTTCGATGTGTTCATTTCCGCTTGGTACATCTGATTAAATACATTCTTCTGTCGTATGGTTTTCTTTTTTAATCTTTAATGTTCTGCTCCTATAATGGAATTTTGGTGGATGAGAGAACATTTCCTAAAGTATTACATTTTATATTTAAGTGTAAAAAAGTGGTGGTCCACAATCTGATTTTCCTCATTGACATGTGAGTCACCCGGGTGGTTAAGGGTGTGCCTTTGTGTAATTTCAAGTTTATCACTCTCTATCTTGGAAGTGTTACTTCATATGTCTGTGAAATGAGAATGATTACATTTCATTAACCTTATATTGTGGATTACATGGGATATTGTTTGAAAATCAAACTTCCTGGCACCTGGTAAATGTTCAATAAATGATTATCAGAGGATATTGTAGACTGTTAAAACTAATCAAAACACAGCCCTACCAAATTCTTGTCCATGGCCATTTCCTGAACTATGAGAAAAATGTCTATAAAAATCCTGTTTCCCTGTCTTAGAAAATGGCAAAATTTCTAAGTAATAAGCTATGTTCTTGAGATTTCCCCTGACTTCTTTCTCTCCCCCACTCCCACACGCAGACCATCAATTACTGTTAAAGTCTTTGCATCTAAAACGCACCTAATTCTATCTACTTCTCTGCAACCACCGGAGTCAAGGTCACTGTTGGCTTCTCTCAAGCAGGCTCACTCTTGGCTCTGGGAAGTGCACCTTGAATGACAGCTGTCTTTCCTTAATGAAAGTCATTTCGTGCTTCACTCACCTTCAGACCCTTGTTTGTGTCCTCTTACATTTAGGACACTTATTTAGAGCCTTTATTATGACCTGGAGGACCTTGCCCGTTCTGGCCCTGCCTACGTTTCCCACCTCTTCCTGGCTCGGTTTCCACTCACCACGGAACAGCAATGGCCTCATTTACTTCACTCTGCAAAGCACTGAGTCCTGAAATCCTCCTCTGCCCCAAAGTCCACATTCCAGATCACACTCGCATTATTATCTGTTTTTTTTTAACCTTCATAGAAAATGTTTCAGGTTTATTTATTCATTTATATATCTGATTCTTAAAAAAAACCAAAAACCTCCATGCAGAGACACCCATTCTCACCCCCAAGAACCCAAAGCTCCTGATAGCAAGGCTCACGTCTGCCTTGCTCACCACTCTGCTGGGCTCATGGTAGTTACCCTCCTCCCTCCCATTGTCCTGACTCACCTTCTTTCCTGCTCTATCTAATATGAGCCCCTTTCATGCTGATTGTAATTTATAGTTTATGTGAAATGTCATTTGCATGATCTCATTTGTATTTAGATTCACAGAAATATCAGCTGAATTCACTTTAATATTCACATTTGTGAAAGAGGAAACTGGGTCTCAGGGTAAGATTTCAGGGTCACATTGCAGTACCTGGGACAGACCTGGGACTAGAATGAAGTCATGTTTATTTCATACTGCAGAGCCCAACTCCTCCCATCTCACCTTCTCACATGCTTCACAGACAATGACAGCTGATCTCCATCTCCAGCAATGCTAGGAAAAGAAATAGTATGTGAAGGATAAATGAGTTGTCGGGAAGAACTTCCAGAGTTCAGAGCAGGTGGTGGGACAGGAAGGCTGGTGTATCTCTTGAGACTGGCAGTTGTAACATGGAGCACAGAGGTTTGATAGTCACTTGGGTGGTGGTTGTGAAGATAGCCTTGGATTTTAGCTAGAGCTTGGATTTAGACCTAGACTTGAACACAATTCCTGTCTTGCTATCAGTGGGAACTTGGTAAGTTACTTAATGCCTACCCAAGACACAGTTTCTTATTATTTCTTATTCATCATTAAAATGGATATAATAAAACATGTGAGATTATGTAGTAATTAAATTATGTTTGCATAATATATCCAGTTCATGAGCTAACCTAGAACATGCTATTAATAAATAACTGTTATTGTTATTGATAGTCAGAGAAGGCAAGGCTAAAGACTCTAACTGGATCATGGACTCTGACCAAATGACTCTTTCCCCCAGGAGAGCTAAGCCCTGTGTCCTCAATATGGAGGTGGAGAACCAGACCCGGGTCACCAAGTTCATTCTGGTGGGGTTCCCTGGGAGCTTGAGCATGCGCACAGCAGTGTTCCTGATGTTCCTTGTGGCCTACGTTCTGACAGTGACTGAAAATGTGACCATTATTCTGTTGGTGCAACAGAACCGGCCACTGCACAAGCCTATGTACTTCTTCCTGGCCAACCTGTCCTTCCTGGAGACCTGGTACATCTCTGTGACTGTGCCCAAGTTGCTGTTTAGTTTTTGGTCTATGAGCAACAGCATCTCCTTCACGCACTGTATGATACAGCTTTACTTCTTCATTGCGCTCATGTGCACAGAGTGTGTTCTCCTGGCTGCCATGGCCTACGACCGTTATGTGGCCATCTGCCGCCCACTCCACTACCCCACCATCATGAGTCACGGGCTCTGTTTCCGACTGGCTCTGGGTTCCTGGGCCATCGGCTTTGGCATCTCTTTGGCAAAGATCTACTTCATCTCCCGCCTCAGCTTCTGTGGCCCCAATGTTATCAATCACTTCTTCTGTGACATCTCGCCAGTGCTGAACCTCTCCTGCACAGACATGTCCAGAGCTGAGTTGGTGGACTTCATCTTGGCCCTGGTCATCTTCCTCTTCCCACTCTCCATCACTGTCCTGTCCTACGGATGCATTCTGGCCACTGTTGTACGCATGCCCACGGGAAAGCAGAAAGCCTTCTCCACGTGTGCTTCCCACCTTGTGGTGGTCACCATCTTCTATTCTGCCACCATCTTCATGTATGCCCGGCCCCGAGCCATCCACGCCTTCAACATGAACAAAATCATTTCCGTCTTCTACGCCATCGTCACCCCCGCTCTCAACCCTTTCATTTATTGCCTAAGAAATCGAGAGGTGAAAGAAGCTCTGAAGAAACTCATCTATGGCCAAGCCACTGGATCTGACTAGTTTATTAGGATTGATCAGAAAAAAAAAAGGAAGAGAGATTGCCTGCCCTGTCTGCGGACATCCTTCCCCTTTTAGTGCCTCAGCTGGACATCCATTGGGCAAGCCTGCCATCCCTGTGCCCTCAGCAATCCCAGCCCGGGGTCACATCTGCACATGGGCTCTGTGTTCTGTGGGGAGACACACCATGTAGAGAGCCCGGGGAAAAGAATCGCCTTTGCCTGTGACCCAAGTGGAGTTTTTAAGATTGTGAGTAAATCAATAGCTGAGTTAAGTGAGGTGAGGGATGGTGGAGTCAGATGTTTCTGGAATGAGCAAACATGAAGAGCTCTGAGGTCAACAGATCTGGTGGTGGCTTCCTTTCCCACCTTCCTGACTGACAGGGAACCACTCCCTCGCCAGTCCCATCTCCAGGTGCAGGGAGTAAATCATGGCGGAGGGACTAGGGGCTGCTCTTTGAGTCTCCCTAAGACTTTTGCCAACACCTACTCACCTGTCTGAAATCCCTTCCTGCTTCAGATAGAGGGCTTTCTTTCATCTGTGAGTGATCATACCTTCTACAGATACACTTGGTCTTATATAATTCATATGGTTGCCTTGGTTGAATTTTATATCTCCCTGTAAGATGTTTGACTAACAATGTTCAGCTGTATCCTCTAACAGATGAGCATAAAACAGATGATAAATAACTGTCATTAAATATATTAATTGCTGGATAAATTTGCTCTCATTGTTTCTCTCTCTCTCTCTCTCTCTCTTTTTCCAGAACCCAGTATTTTCTCATTCCTCTTCCTTTTTCTTTCACTTTTTTGTCCTTTACTCTTTCTACATTCATATAAGATACAAGGTAACAGCCCAATTTTAGGATTTGGTAGGGATGTTCTTTCTGTCCCAGTGATTCTCAAATCATTTATTTATCCAACACCCTACACGCATACACAAGACCTTTTTCATCAGACACACGGATGTGCCATCCTTTGTTCACTGTGTTGCCAATGGCAACAGGAGCTCTACTTTAAGCAACATTCATTATAACATGCCCACATCAACAGGAATGTAATGTTTTATATGAATAGTTTTAAACAGAAACATGTATTACATTTGCAACATCTTTTATCTAAGTACAAACAACACTTTCAAGAGCAATTTCTCCTTATTTTCAAGTAAGAAGCATTATAGGTAATATTATGTGCTCCATTTTATAAATTGCCAGAACAGATGTTCCAGGATGTAAATCACATATTCCTATAAAGAGTGGGGAGCAGAGGTCAAAGCCCAGATCTCCTGACTCAGCCTTGGGTGTTCTCTCTCTGGCATGTGGGGTTTCCCAAGAGCAAGACATTCCTCTTCAGAATGTGCAAGATAATTGTTAAAGGGATGTAGTTGGAATCACGCATTACTATACCTGGAGCACAGCTAATAAAGTAAAACTGCATGAGTGTGAAGTATAGAGTCAAGGAAAGAAAAGACAGCAAGGTGAACTAGATTCATACCTCACTTTGGAGAACAAATGTACAAAAGAATGGAAATGATTTAATGTTTGCTCCTGGCAAGTATTTTTGACCCTTAATACCATAAATTAGCAATTATGAATATATTTCCATTTGAAACCCATTTTTTAAAAAGAATTATTTTCTGGAGACTTCAGTAAGTCAAGCCATGATGGCACAATCATGTGGGAATATGAAATATGCGCATTAATAACAGGCAAAGACATGTTCTCTAGGGATTAGGAAATAAAGGATAAAGAACCTGGTAAAAATCTGGGTTGTAGGCCCAAATCTTTTTTTATCAAATGACCTTGGAAAAGCCATCTAACTCTCTGAAACACTGAGTGCTTATGCGTAAAATAGCAACAATAATACTTGCTCTGCCTGACTTATAAGATCAGCTAATGTGACACCAAATACCTTAACTATTAAATATCTTGGGCAGTGTAAGATCAAAGCAAGCTGCCACTTGGTTAGGGTTTACCTGGGGAAAAAGTTGGGAAGAACATGCTCTCTGACCTTCTAGAGATGCCCCATACTACCTGGGCCCCTGATACCTACTCCAGGAAGCTACAAATGTAAGGGATGGTTGTTCCCTTATTATTTCCACAAGTGCCCGGGTAACAAAAAGTGTAGAAGTAGGGTTCCTTGGTAAATTATATTAAGTTGTGTTTCAAAGAATAAATGAGTCAGTAATGCAGCCTTGACCTTCCTGTGAAAGGAACTCCTACATGCATAGAAAGCAGAGGTCCAGATATGATCTTTGTGGGAATCTACCTCAAGAGAGAGAAGATGATTTATCGCAGTCTAACAGTTCACATAGGAACACGCTGTTTATAATGTGTCACACACAAAGTAAACTCAAACTTTTAGACCGGTCTGCTTGGTGTTACTTGAGTTTGTGAGGTAACTGTGACCCAAGTCTAATAGTCCATTTTCAAAGTTTACCCAGAGATCAAAAGTGCTGAAGATGTGGGTTTTAACACCAAACCTAGTATATACCTTAATACACTCTATTCATTTAGCTAATATTTACTAAGTACCTACAATTTTTTTCATAGTGATACAATAAGAACAAAATACAAAAACTTGTTGCTGTCCTGAGTAGGAACAGATAGCAGACAATACATTTTTATACACATAATACCTACATACATATGGCTGTAGGTTGAATGGAGGCTCCCCAAAAGGTATGTTTATATCCTCAATCTGGAACTTGTGATCATGAAACTTATTTGGGAGAAGGATGTTTGAAATGTAATGAAGTTAAGAATCTCACAATAAAACTCTTCTGGGTTTCTGGTTGGGGCAGTCCCCAAGTCCAATGACAAGTACCTTATATGAGAGAGAAGGGGAGGAGACAGAGGAGACAGCCATTTGAAGATGTAGGTGGAGACTGGGGTTAAGCATCCACACACCAAGGGATGCCTTGAGCCACCCCTTCCAGAAACTGGAGACACAAGAAAGGGTTCTCCCCTAGAGCATTCAACTCAGCCCTGTTGACATTGTAACTTCAGATCTCTGGCCTCCAGAATTGTAAGAAGATAGTTTCTTGTTGTAAGTCATCACTATTGTGGTGACTTTTTACAGAAGCCACAGGATCTGAATGCATAGAACAGTTCAGGTGGCCATAATGATTATGTGAATGATTATGTGGGGAATGTGGAAGGATAATAGGAAATACTGAAGGAGATTTGAAGATGGTTGCAGAAGCTCTTACAGAGGAAGTGGCATTGGAGTGAGAGTGAGGGAGGAAGACACATGGCTACTTGGACAACGAACACTCCAGGCAGAAGAAACAGTAAGTGCAAATGTGGGATCGTAGTCATGTGTCTGAGGGACACTGAGGATACCATGAGGCCGGAACAGTGAACAAGTGTAGTTGGAGAGAAGGTGAGAGACAAGAGGAGGCCAGGCTGGGTGGAACTCTGCAGTCCAGGGTCAGCATTTGGTTTTAGTCAGCTTTGGTTTGCTGTAACTAAAATCCTAACAAGAGCAACTTAGAGGAGGGAAAGTTTATTTGGGGTTCACAGTTTCAGAAGTCTCAGTACATAGAAGGCTGACCCTTTTGCACTGGGCCCACATTGAGGCAGCACATCACAGGGGAAAGGCACAGTGGAGGAAGCAGAGAAAGAGAAAGGGGGGGTGAAGAAGTGGCCTCAGAAAGAACAATCCTTCCAGGTCAAATCCTCAGTGACTCACCTCCTGCAGCCATGCCCCATCTGCCTACAGTTACCACCCAGTCATTAGGTAATCGTTCTGACAATCTAATGCCTTTACCATTGAATGTTCGTGCATTAACAGAATTTATGGGAGAAACCTCACAGCTAAACCATAACATTCCATCCCAGGCCCCCAGAAACTCACATCATCTTACAATACAACATGCATTTAGACCATCTTCAAAAGTTCCATATTTTAAACAATTTCAGCATTTCCCCAAAGTCTACATTTAAGTCTCCCCTGAGACTTAAGGCAAACTCTTAATGTGAGCCCCTGGAAAAATCAAAAGCAAGTTACATATATCCAATAGACAGTGGCACAGAGTAAACATTCCAAAAGGGAGGAATAGGGACATGGAAAGAAGGGATGGGACCAAAGCAGCACTGGAACCCAGCCAGGCAAACAGGTCTGGTGGGTCCATGCACAGCATCTAGGACAGATGTGGTGGTGACACTTTCTTTCCTAAGGGCTTGAGCAGCTGATCCTTTTGACTTTGCTGGTTGCAGGGCACATGGACTCTCTTCAGCCTGGCTCTCTGCAGCCAGCAACCTTTCTCAGCAGGCAGTTTACTTTATTGCCATCTCTTAATTCCTAGGGTCTCCATGCCAGCTTTGGCTTCACCTTCACAGCTCTACCCATGACCCTTTCCAGGGTAGTCCACAGGGTCAGTGACCCTGCTACACGTTTTCATTTGAAATCTTGGTGGAAGCCTCTGACCCCTTAATGTTAACATCCTGATTTCCTGCAGCACCAGTGCCATGTGGATAATGCCAAAGTCGGCTGCCAGCTGGCACCATAGCTGGGCCCCTGAAATCATGGCTGCAGCAGCCTCTTGAGTGCTGGTGTGGCTTAGCAAAATGAAACAACTTGCTAGGCCTCCTTCTGTGAGAAGGGTGCCCCCAAGATCTCTTCTCCAAGGAATTTTCTCTTCTGTATACCCCCCCCCCCAGTGAGTGTGGTCTTGCAAATTCCTGAAGTGCCCTCAAGGCATCTTTTCTATGTCTGCATGCAAATTACTTAGCCTCCCTTTAGGGGCTGAACTCTCTTCCATGAGCACAACTTCCTTGGTCCCAGTTTTACATGCACTTTTCTGGCCAACCTTCAAGTTTTTAGGACTCTTTAGCTTTGTTTTTTTCTGCTCTCAATCCTCATAATAAACATGGCTAAAAGCTGCAAGCAACATCTATGCCACTGATTGAATGCTGTGCTTGCATCACTTTTAAATTTAGGCTCACATAAATTCTCAGGACATAGACACAATGTAAACAAGTTCTGCCAGATTATAATACAAGTGGTTATTAGTCCAATTCCAAATAGAGTGCTCATTTCCCTCTAAGGCCTCCTGAGCACAGTGTGCACTCTTCTTGGTGTCCTGTTTTCTGAGCTGCCACCAGAATCTCCCATTAATCTCCACTTACAATATTCTAAAGCTTTTCCAGTCTGCATTTCCAAACTTCAAAATTCCTCCCTCCTCCCAACCAGCTTCAAAAGGTTCTGAACCAAATGATCAGGTTAGTCACAGCTGCAACCCCACTTTTGTTATCAATTTCCGTTTTAGTCAGCTGTTGCAGGACTGTGACAAAAATAGGCTTGTCAAGAACAACTTAGAGGAGGACAATTTATTTAGGGTTCATAGTTTCAGCCACAGTTGACTCCATCGCTATGGGCCCAGGGTGAGGCAGCACATCACAGGGGAGGAACCCCGTGGAGGAAAAATTGCTCAGCTCATGTCAAGGTCAAGAAGCATAAATGGGGATTGGAGCTCAGAAAGAATGTCCTTCAAGGGCATGCTCCTAGTGACCCAGTTCCTCCAGCCATGCCCCAGCTGCCTACAGTTACCATCCAGTGACTGGTTAGGTCACAGCTCTTATAATCTAATGATGTTATCTCTGAATTACCTCAACAGGTGCTTTTTGGGGATACCTCATATTCAAACCATAACATGCTGCTCTTGGCCTTCAAAAGCTCATGTCAATCTCACATACAAAATTAATTCCGTCCATCTTCCAAAGTTGCATGTTTTTAGCCATAACAGATACAGCCAGATAGTTGGCCAGGGGTTCTTTGGCTGATTTTCCTGGGCTTGCTCATGCATTTGCAGTTAGCCTGTGTGTGAGTCGCTGGGAACTTGACTGTGATGGACTCCCTCCATGTGGCCTTTTATCCTTTAGCAGATGAGCTTGACCTTGTCACATGGCTATCACAGTTTTCCAAGAAAGAGAGAAGATTACCAAACTTCTTAAAACCTAGACTCAGTGCCTGCATTCTATTGGCCTAAGCAAGCCCATACTAAAGAGAGAAACAGACTCCACATTTTCCATGATGAAGGCTGAGAAGAATTGTGACCTTTGTGATAGCCACAGAAATGTCCCCTGAAACAAAACCAAATTTTACAAAATGAAATTTTCCAAATTACTTTCCCCGTCTGGAATGTGAAACAACTCATTTGTAACATCACATTTATAAGAGGCAACTACAAAAATGAAAATCAATACTCCCATAATGCTGATGATAAAAGATGTAGGAAAGGAGATGAGGAAGCAGAAAAGAGAGTTTAGTTTAAAATCTTTAAAGTTTTCATTTCAGTGAAAATGCTAGTATCCTAAATATGCATGGGTCACAGCATTTCCACAAATTGGGCACCCCTGAGACAGCACCCACAAGGGATCATCACAAGCACCCCCCCATGCACATTTATGGTCATGACTCCAAGATGAACTGCAACCCTACTTCAAACAGCAGAGGTGAGTTTTGCCAGAATTTTAACTTAAAAATAAGTTTGGTGGCGCTGGGGTTGTGGCTCAGCAGTTGAGCACTCGCCTAGCACGTGCGAGGCTCTGGGTTCTATTCTCAGCACAACATAAAAACAAATAAATAAAATAAAGGTGTTATGTCCAACTACAAGTAAATAAATATTTAAAAAGATAAAAATAAATAAATTTAGTGATACAATGCATAACCGTCTGTGTAGAGCTTCTTTCATTCACATTTCGATTGGTGGTTTTTCATTGTGGCACATAGATGCAAGTTATGGTCAGAGTAGAATATTTCCCTGAAATATCATAATCTATTTTTCCTCTCTAATCCTCTTTTATAGTTTTCATTTTGGAAATAGCACTCAATGGACACTATCATACATAACTTTGCTGGACATATGGGTGCATATATGTTGGGAATATAACTAAGACTAGAATTCCTGAATCATGGGACGTGAACATGTTCAGCATCATAACATTGCTGAATGATTTTTCAAAGTGGTTTACCAACCTATGCTCCTACCCGCAGACCATGAACATTTGAAAAGCTGGTCTAAAGTGGTTCAACATTTTAAACTGCATCAAAACATACTTTCATTCAAATTAAATGAAAAGTCCTTAATGAGAAATTTATATCAAATTAATAATATGATAGAATATTTTAAAAAATAATTACAATGAAGACATTCCATATTTGTACACGAGAAGAAATAACTTTGATTGAGATTTAGGATTAGAATCATTTTCACATATATATTTTCATATATATATTTATATATATTATTTTTATATATATATATTATTACCTTTGTTCCTATTATTAAAAAATACAGGAAAGGTAAATAAATCCTTTTATGCTCAAGTTTGGAAACTGCCAGGAAGAAGATGTAACAACCAATTTTTCAAAAGTGATATCTCCATTTCAAATCAAACATAGTATCTCTGGTTTCACTGACCTTAATTACAATTCTGGAAATTCTGATCACGAAAGATATCTGATTAATGTTCCCAACAAGGCCATTCACACAATGACAAATGACAAAAATTCACAAATATCTTGATTAGGAACTATAAAGGGGAGTTCTTAACATTCCATATGTGATAACCCACAAACTGGGAAGACAGAGCTAATGAGAAGTGTTAATATAGCATATAAATAAAGAAATAAGACAAGAAATCCTGCCAATGGCTCTGATACTGCTTTAAGGAACAGAGCCCTCTATTTGTCATGGCTATAAGAAATATCTGAAAATCTTTTACTTTCTGATAAAGTTTTACATGTCTAAGGAAATTGGAAGTAGTTAAGTCAATGAGTCATGCCTTGTTTCTGGAGATAAAGTTATAACCCATGGGGTTCTTACAGGTGTGTCCTAAGAGCCCTGAGTACTGGTCACAGGGAAGGCAGATGTGGGAGATGCCCTGCTTGTCCAGAGAGCGCTGTAAGACAGACCCGGCCTCATGGCCTCCCTTTGAACAGACATCTAAAGTCAGGGGCAAGAGGAGTTCAACCCTCGTCAGGAGAAAGCCACTTCATATTTTCTCCAACCACCTCTACCCTGAGAGTTTAAGCTGAA